>NW_028317941.1:11319166-11635000 GCF_062004578.1 Staurois parvus | reverse complement strand
TCAGGAAACAGTTGCCATGTTTCATAGGTAGGCATATTCAATTTTAACCACTTGCCCTCCTGAGGATTTACCCCCCTTCCTGACAAGGCCTTTTTTTGCCATTCGGTGCTGCACTATTTAAAATGGTAACTGCGCGGTCGTGCAATGCTGTACCTAAATGAAATTTATGTACTTTTTTCACACAAACAGAGATTTCTTTTGGTGGTATTTGATTAACCATGCACTTTTTATTTTTTGCGCTATAAACAAAAACAAAGACTGAAAATTTTGAAAAAAAATTATATTTTTTACTTTCAGCTATAAAAAATAAAATTAAGCCAAAATGTATTCTGCTACATGTTTTTGGTAAAAAATCCCAATAAGTGTATATTGATTGCTTTGTGTGAAAGTTTTAGCATCTACAAAGTATGGTATAGATACTGCAATTTACACCATTTTTTGCTATACAGCGCTGCACTACTTTAACTGACAATTGCAAGGGCATTCGATACTGTACATAAATGAAATTTATGTCCTTTATTTCACACAAATAGTGCTTTATTTTGGTGGTATTTGATCACCTGTGCACCTTTTTATTTTTCATACTATAAGCAACAAAAGACAGAAAATTTTAAATAAACAATATTTTCTCATTTCTCTCATAAAAATATCCAAAAAACTCAAATTTCATCATAAATTTAGGCCAAAATGTATTCTGATACATGTTTTTGTTAAAAAAATTCCAATAAGTTTATATTGATTGCTTTGTGTAAAAGTTATAGCATCTACAAACTATGGTATAGATAATGCAATTTACACAGCTTTTACTTTCTGATTGCCTATCACATTTCTTGAGGTGCTAAAATACAAGGACAGTACAACCACCCCCAAATGACTCCTTTTCGGAAAGTAGACACCCTAAGCTATCTGCTGAAAAGCATGTTGAGTCCATGGAAGATTTATTTTTTTTTCATACGTTTTTGGAAAATGACAAAAAAATTTTTTTTACACAAAGTTGTCACTTAAATGATATATTGCTCACACAAGTCATGGGAATATGTGGTATCCCACCCCAAAATACATTCTGTTACTTCTACCAAGTATGGGGATACCACATGCGTGAGGCTTTTTGGGAGCCTAGCCACATACAGGAGCCTGAAATCCAGTCACCACTTTGAAAGCCTGAAGGTGCATAACTTCCTCATTTCACTTCCTCACTACCTATCACAGTTACAGAGGCCCTGAAATGCCAGGATAGCACAACCCCCCCCCCCCCATGACCCCTTTTTAGAAAGTAGACACCTCAAGGAATTTAAAAAGAGGCATGGTGAGTATTTTGCAGATCTCATCTTTTCTCACAAGCTTTTGAAATATAAAAGAAAAGAAAAAATATGTTTTTGTTTTCTTTCTTCATATTCCAAAAACTTGTGGCAACAAACTAGATCTGAAAAATACTCACCATGCTTCTTTTCAAATTCCTTGGGGTGTCTACTTTCCAAAAAGGTGTCATTTGGTGCTATCCTGGCATTTCAGGGCCTCTGTAAAACTATGATAGGTAGTCAGAAAGTGTAATGAGGACATAAAGCCCTTTAAAAGCCTGAAGGTGCTTATTGGATTTTGGGATCCTGTACTTGGCTAGACTGCTAAAAAGTCTCTCACATGTGGTATCCCCATACTCAGGAGAAGTAGCAGAATGTCTTTTGGTGAGTAATTCCACATATACCCATGGCATGTGTGAGCAATAAATCATTTAAATGACAATTTTGTGTAAAAAAATTATTTTTTTTTGTCATTTTCCAGAAACTTGTGGTAAAAAAATAAAATCTTCTATTGACTCAACATGACTCTCAGCAAATAGTTTGTGATGTCTACCTTCCAAAAAGATATCATTTTGGGGGGTGGGAGCATTTTATGCCTAGCATTAGATGTGTATGCCACACATCACTCACCCTTTTTTTTTTCCCAAAAATAATTTTATTAGGAAAGTTAAGGCAGATCAATATACATGCAAATCCAGATGACAGTCCGAACATAGACACAATATGTAGCATCCCATTTCACAGATGGGCTATGGGTTCAAATTATAATACAAATCGAGGTTAGGTATATCTTTGTATCAAAGGTATATAGCAGACCAGCCAATCCATAGAGTGTATTAGATAACTTGTTATAGGTATATGAATTACTAACCTATCTACTTGTATGCCCTTATGTTGAGGGAATAGGAAATGTTGGGAAAGAATAGTACAGGATGATGTGTTCCTTATGAGTTGTGTGCCCAGTTCAGGAGCATGTAATCCACAAGAAAGTAGACACACCTGTATGAAAGATTAAGTGCTATAGTCTGTTGGTGATATATGATTTATGAAATTGTATAAAAGGTGTGAGATAAAGAGAAGTCAGAGAGGTGAATAAGTAAAGGAGGAAATGTAGAGTGAGGTAGTAATCACTCACTCTTCTAACCACCTGAAGACCAAGCATTTTTTGACACTTTTTGTTCACATGAAAAAAAATCAGTATTTTTGATAGGAAATTACTTTGAACCCCCAAACATTATATATTTTCTAAAATCAGACATCCTAGTAAATATAATGGGGGGTGCTGCAATTTTTTATGCCACATAGTACTTGCGCAGCGATTTTTCAAATGCATTGTTTTGAAAAGAAATACACTTTTTTACTTTTAATTCACAAAAACACAATATACTCACCAATTATTTGGTAAGGTATAAAAGATGATGGTATGCTAAGTAAGTAGATACCAAACATAACATGCTTTAAAACTGTGCTTGCCCCGTGCAATGGCGACAAACTGCATACGTTTTTAATATCCATAGGCATTGATTTAAAAATCTTTACAAGCTACCATTTTAGATTTACAGAGGAGGTCTAGTGCTAAAATTACTGCATTTGATCTGATGTTTGCGGCGATACCTCACATGCATGGTGCAACTGCTATTTCCCTACTGGCACGGGTCAACCTGAAGCATAGGGGCCATCCACTCACTAGCCACCCCAGGCCCCCATGCTTCAGCACATTTTTAACTGTGGATGAAACATCTCATCCAACAACGCTGCCCACACTGACATGTATATTCTGAGAGCATGTTCCTGTTGCTGTCAGAACAGGTTGGTGCTGCAGCTGAATGGCATGCCTGCAAAGAAAACAATAAAACAGTAACAATAAAACAGTAAAATCGTAACAGTAGAACAGTAACAATGACAACAACAAAAAACCTACAACTATTTTTTGTTTTTAAAATTTGTAATTTTTTTTGGACTTGTACTTTTTATTTTTTATGTTTTTTTTTTACTTTTTTTTTAACTTTAACTTTTTAAACACAATTGTGGGGTCTCTCAAAATGTGATAGCCAATTTCCTGACTACCTAACATCTTTTGTGACTCTGTGTAAACATGTGCACTCAACTGTGTCATGCTGTACCCTATACTAATACTCCACTAGTGTGTGGTAGCGATCGAAACAGTCCTTGAGGCAGAGACCAGGTTGGCCAAGGCAGGAGGGACAAAAAAAGCTGGTGTCACACCTAATTCCATGTCTGCTACAGACACAACATCTTTTTTTGGGGTTTCCTTTGGGTTGGGGTACCTGGAATGACATCGGGAAAATGCATCTAATGCAGCCAGCTAACTGCATCTGGGTTGGGGGTTTTGGCCACAGCACCTTCTGGATAGAAGAGGGCCATGATGATCTCTTCCTGGAATTTTAGGAAAGATCCATTTCGTCCAGTTGCTTTGAAAAGTTATATA
Organism: Staurois parvus; assembly: GCF_062004578.1. Classification (NCBI taxonomy): domain Eukaryota; kingdom Metazoa; phylum Chordata; class Amphibia; order Anura; family Ranidae; genus Staurois; species Staurois parvus. The sequence continues at coordinate 11,631,253 of NW_028317941.1, read as the reverse complement.
TAGCCAATTGAAATAAATAGACACTTTTTTTGTACCAGCGTCTGGCTTTTTGGGAAACTAAGTATGGCTTCATCATCTGGTCATTGAAGTCCACCCCTCCCATGTTAAGGTTATAGTAGTGGACACAGAGGGACTTCTCAACAACACTAGCTGCCATGGTAATTTGGATGGTCGTATCTGCGTGAATGGAAGACAGAACGTAAACATCCCGTTTGTCCTTCCACTTCACTACTAGCAATTCCTTATTTCTCTAGCAGGCTTTTTCCCCCTTTCTAAGACAGGTATTTACAAGCCATTGGGGGAAGCCGATTAGGTCACACGATGACACATGCACCAATTCCAAGATTGTACAAATGTCTAAATAGTGGCACGCTTGAATTATTATTATTATTATTATTATACAGTATTTATAAAGCGCCAATAGTTTGCTCAGCGCTGTACATTACAAAGGGGGACAGAACATGTGACAGAACAATACCAATACAATGCAAAACATGAGGGGATCAAGGGCCCTGCTCTTTCGAGCTTACAATCTAGGAGGGAGGGGGTGGAGGCACAGGAGGAGATAGCTGTGGGGGATGGAGTGGTAGGAAGAGTGGAGGAGGTCGGCAAGTTAGCAGGGGGTGGGGTAGGCTTCCCAGAAGAGATGGGATTTCAGGGTGCGCCTAAAGGAGAGGAGAGTAGGTGATAATCTGATGGGTTGGGGCAGGGAGTTCCAGAGGATGGGTGACACCCTGGAGAAGTCCTGGAGGCGGGCATGGGAGGAGGAGACCAGGGAACTAGAGAGAAGGAGGTCTTGTGAGGAGCGGAGTGTGCGTGCTGGGCGGTACTTGGATATTAGGTCAGAGATGTAGTACGGGGCAGTATGGTGGACAGCTTTGTACGTCAGCGTTAGGATTTTGAATTTGATCCGTTGCGCAATCGGAAGCCAGTGGAGGGATTGGCAGAGGGGGGTGGCGGAGACAGAGCGGTTGGAAAGGTGAATGAGTCTGGCAGCCGTATTCAGGATGGACTGAAGCGGGGATAGCCAGCGGCGAGGCAGGCCAGTGAGGAGGGAGTTGCAGTAGTCGAGTCGTGATATGATGAGGGAGTGGATGAGCTGTTTAGTGGTTTCTGGGGTTAGGAACGTGCGGATTTTGGCGATGTTGCGGAGGTGGAGTCTGCACGAGTTTGTTAAAGATTGGACTTGGGGCTTGAAGGATAGGTTGGAGTCCAGAATGACACCCAGTACTCTGGCCTGCAGGGCGGGTTTGATGGTGGAGTTGTTGGACGTGACGGAGAAATCAATGGGGGGTGGTGTCCGGGCTGGAGGGAAGACAAGAAACTCGGTTTTGGAGAGGTTCAATTTAAGGAAGTGGAGCGACATCCAGTCTGATATGTCGCTCAGTAGGTGTGTGATTCGGGCTGAGACCAAGGGGGTGAGGTGGGGGGTTGAGAGATAGATTTGTGTATTGTCGGCATAGAGGTGGTAGTTGAAGCCGTGAGAGTGTATGAGTTGGCCAAGGGAGGAGGTATAGATGGAGAAGAGAAGGGGCCCGAGGACAGAGCCTTGAGGGACCCCAACAGAGAGGGGGAGTGAGGGGGAGGTGGTAGCATTATAGGTAACGCTGAAGGAGCGTTGTGACAGGTAGGATGAGAGCCAGGAGAGAGCAGAATCTCTGAGGCCGAGGGAGTGTAGTTTTTTGAGGAGGAGGGGGTGGTCGACTGTGTCGAAGGCCGCAGAGAGGTCAAAGAGTAGGAGCACTGAATAGTGGCCATTAGCTTTGGCGGTTAGCAGGTCGTTGGAGAGTTTGAGTAAGGCAGTTTCGGTGGAGTGTAGGGGACGGAAGCCGGACTGTAGGGGATCGAGGAGGTTGTTGTCGTTGAGGTGAGAGCATAGGCGGGTGTAGACTAGGCGCTCGAGGAGTTTAGATGTAAATGGGAGCAGGGAGATGGGTCTGAGGTTGTTCGGGTCATTGGGGTCCAGGGAGGGCTTTTTAAGTATGGGGGTGATGTGTGCATGTTTCAGAGGGGAGGGGAAAGTGCCTGAGGAGAGGGAGAGATTGAAGATGTGGGTGAGGGAGCGTAGGATGGAGGAGGAGGAAGGTCGTAGGAGTTGTGAGGGGATAGGGTCGAGGGGGCAGGTGGTGAGGCGGGCATCAGAGAGGATCTTGGAGACTTCCTCGATGGTAGTAAGGTCAAAGGTGCGGAGTGTGGGGGGAGCTTCAGTATGAGGAATGTAGGGTGGGGTGGAAGAGGAGGTCAGAGCAGTGGTGGGGTTGTGGGAGAGGGGTGATGAGGGGGTAGCTGAGTGAGGGTGAAGGGGGTTGGAGAGAGTTTGAGCAGCGACGAAGTCCCTGCGGGTTATATCGAGGGGGAGGGGGGATAAGGGGGTAGCTGTGTGAGAGGGGACGGGTTGAGAGGGCGTGTGAGTTGCGGCAATGTCCTTGCGAATTGTGTCAATTTTGTTTTTGAAGTGATTGGCAATCTCAAGGGCAGTGAGTGAGGTGCTGGGTTTAGGTGGGGGTGGAGAGAGTAGAGAGTTGAAGGCAGAGAAGAGTCGGCGAGGATTGGAGGAGAGGGCCTTGATGAGGGTCAAGAAGTAGGCCTGTTTGGCAGCATGGAGGGAGGAGGTGTAGGTGCGGAAGGCAGATTTATAGCGGGTGAAGGCTTGTTGGGATTTGGTTTTGCGCCATAGTCGCTCCAGGGCACGACTTTGTCGTTTGAGGGTTTTGGTGTGATCAGTCTGCCAGGGCTGGAGCGGTCGGGGTTTGATGTTGCGTGTGGTTAAAGGTGCTAGTGAGTCAAGGGCTGTTGAGAGCGCATTGTTGTAGGCGGTCAAAGCCAAGTCGGGGCAGGACAGGGGGAGGATGCGGTCGTGGAGTTGATCAGCTGCAGAGTGGAGGGAGGCAGGGTTAAGGTTGCGGAGGTTACGGCTGGTAGTAGTGTGACATTTGGAGGGGTAGGCATTGGAGGACCAGGAGATAGAGAAGGTAATCAGGTTGTAGTCAGAGAGAGGGAAGGGGGTGTTAGTGAGGTTGTGGGGAGCGCAGCGGTTGGAGAAGACAAGGTCCAGGATATTTCCGTCGGAGTGGGTGGTGGATTGTATGCACTGTGCAAGTGCAAAGGAGGAGGTTAGGTGGAGGAGACGGGCTGTGTCCAGGTTGTCGAGGTTGACAGGGATGTTGAAATCCCCTAGAATTATGGTGGGTAGCTCAGAGGAGAGGAAGAAGGGTAGCCAGGAGGAGAAGTCATCCAGGAAGCGGGGTATGGATCCAGGAGGCCGGTATATTACAGCAATCTTCAGGGGGGTTGGGGAGAATAGTCGGAGGCAGTGGGCCTTGAAGGAGGAGAAGGATAGGGAGGGGGGGTTTGGGAGGACTCGGAAGGTGCTCTGCGGTGACAGGAGCAGACCAACCCCAGCACCTTTACGACCGTTAGGCCTGGGTGAGTGGGTCCAGGTGAGACCTCCGTAGGAGAGTGCAGCAGGGGAGGTAGAGTCAGTGGGCTGGATCCAGGTTTCCGTGATCGCTAGGAGGTTGAGGGAGCGGGAAACAAAGAGGTCGTGGATGGCGGTAAGCTTGTTGCACACCGAACGGGCGTTCAGGAGTGCACATGAAAACGGGGGGGAGATTTTAGGTAGCTTAAAACTTGTCTATGTATAAGTGGTACCCCATATGGAAAAAGGATGACACCAAGTCCCAAACTATCTTGCCACTGCTCCCCATGTAGTATGGGCACCTGGGGGGCCTGTTGCCCTCTCACAGGTTTTCCACATCTTGACCCCATATCTGGCATGCTTGCTTCTGAGAAATTGTTTGAATGGAAGGCGGGCAGAAAAATTAATGAGGGACTCATCAACACAAATATTTTGCTGGGGAGTATAGACATCTGCAAATTTTTGGTTAAGGTGATTTATGAGGGGCCAAATTTTGTGGAGCCAGTCAAATGCAGGCTCACCCCAAGGACAACAGAGTGTATTGTTGTTGAAACTCATAAAACACATTATACTTTCATATCTATGCTTGGCCATGGCATCAGAGAACAGCATATGATGAATCGGGTCTTTGGACCAATACAACCGCAATTAATTTTTTTAGTAAAGCCCATGTTGAGGGTTAGGCCCAAAACAACGTTAAATTCAGTTCAGGCTTCCATGCGAATGGTCTGGCAAGGTTTGAATTTGGGTTGGCGGCGATAAACTGTTGTGCCCATACAATGCTTTGATCCACAATCAATACATACAGATCTTCCGTTAAAAACAGCTCCAGAAAAATCAAGGGGAGTAGTTAAATTTGCTGTTTCCACCTGAATTCCGGGTTGGGCAGTGAATGGGGGAAGTATGGGTGCTGCAGAATTTGCGGGCTGCCTATTGGGATTTGCAAACACATCCGGAAGGATACTAGGGGCTCTACCGGCCTGTGTGCAAATTTTTGGTGGCTGCGGGGCACTACTTCTGCTCGCCACCGCACCAGCTTGCACTGCACTTATGGGATTCACCACGTCACCAAGTGATACTGCAGTGCTGGTATGTGAAAGACCAGGATGTACTAGGCAACTGGTGCTCGCCAGTTTACTAAAAGGTAGAGCGGCACTAGTACTGGTACTCTGTTGCATATGAGAATCATCACGAGATTGTAACATCTCAGAAACCTGGGAATGGGGTTTGATATGCCTGATCTTACCAGGGACCTCTTCTCCATCATCTGAGCTATCTTTCAGGGTGCCGCTGCTGTCTACAGGTTCGCTCTCGCATGACATGGTCAGAATCCCGTAGGCCTCTTCACTAGAGTACCTTTTTATTGACATTTTGGACACTAAATGTATAGGTACCTAGTGCTACTCATGGGAAAAAGAGCACCTGGTTTTTATGGACTGCATGAACCACTACAAAAAAAGTGCTAACAGAGATCATGCCTGATTCTGCGAACACTGCGGTTTTATGTGTAATGTATCAAGTGCCAGTGATCTACTGACATGGCACTTGCTGGTGGAGAGGGAGGGTAAGAGTAGGGGCCAAACTCTTGCGCTGGCAGGTTACAGGGCTGATCCTGCTAACGATGCATTTTTGGGGACACTATACTAATGTGAATGCTGGCATAGTGCTGATATGATCAATGATATTGATCTATTCACACACTATACTAGCAATGGAGGTTTATTGTGTATGTGAGCGTGTTCCTGGAGGGGCGCTAACTGACGCTAACTCTATCTGAAGTCGCAGGCAACACTAATACAGTGATTAGCAAAAAAATCTGTACACTGTACTAATGACGCTGCTAATAGAGAAGTGAAGAGGTTAACTGGGGGGTGGGGCAATAAAGGAGTTAAATGTGTCCTAAAGTATTCTAACTGAAATTGTGTAGTGCTTTTCCTCTCATGTGTCTTCTTTCTTCTCTCTCTGGGATGGAATGTGCCCAGAGAGAGAAGATTTAATCACTTCCTTTGCCTTTATAAGTGTAAACACAGGTACAGGAATATCCCTGATAGGACAGGGCTCAATCATCCGACTTAGACCGAGCATCACTGACCTAATTCGGATGGCTGATGCTTTGGGGATCAAATAACGGTACCTATCGGTCGGTGGGGAAGCGGTTAAAGTGATATTAAAGGCTATTTTTTTTTTAACAAACATGTCATACCTGCTCTGTGCAATGGATTTGCACAGAGTAGCCCCTATCCTCCTCTTATTGGGTCCCCCACTGACTCTCCTGGCCCCTCCCTCCTGCCGAGTGCCCTCAGAGCAAGCAGCTTGCTTTAGGGGCACCCAAGCAGGCTTGCTGCTGAGCCACTGCTATGAGTGTCCATTCACACACAGAGCCACGGCTAGGCCCCACCCTCTATCTCTCTTCATTGTCTCACAGGCTGTGATTGTGTCTCAGCCAATGAAGAGGGAGAGTCCCCAGAGAGCTAAGGCTCCCATGCACATTGGTGCATCGCGATGGGGCTCAGGTAAGTATTAGGGGGACAGGAGGGCTTCTGCACACAGACAGTTTTTTACTTCATGCGTAGAATGTAAGAAGATAAAAAACTTTGAGCCTGTACAACCACTTTAATGCAATGTTATAAATATGGTGATGTTTGGGCACTCCCATAGATACAGTATTGACAATAAATACACCCATAAATACTTGTGTTTTCCTTAATAACAGCAGTTTATTAGAACGTTTTTCTTCACATAGTGTACATAAGCAGACGCACAAATAATACGCTTCAGGCTTGTATTCTCCTCCAGAGATTTAAGCCTTCAATCTCGTCAAGATGTACTTGCACTGTAACTCACAGAATCCACCAATGGAATCTCTGCAGTTTTCTATCTCTTCAACCTATCATTCCTGGAAAAAGTACGCCTATAAACACTGCGAGGTTTGCAACCTGCACCTGTGAAACACACTGTTTCCAGGCTGTAATATCTGGAGCTCACACATCCCTAGCAGAGCTATACATTCCTGAACTTGTCAACTATGCCAAATCATTTGAATAATTCTACTCTTGCCAATAAAAACTGGTATATTAGTTTATATACTAGATAATCCCCACTGCTGACAATCCAAGCATTTCTTATTCTTTAAAGCTTTCCTCTATATTCAGAGGGCGACATCAACCTGGATTATACTTCATCTCACTTCCTGAAGAGACTTCCAAAGAACATTTCTTTACAATAGCTGCTCCAGTATCACGGAGGTTAAATTACACATTCACAGCTGATTTGTCAGTTCTCATTTACATGACTTGCATGTACAGCAAAAGCAAAACATAGTACTAAATTAAAATGTCAAGAACATTTCATAAGAAATGAATTCTCAGGGTGTTATTGTTACCACAAATGCTATACTTACAAAACCTTTTTGTTGCTTCCTCATCCTTTTTAATTCATTTCTAGAGAATGCAGCTTTACAGCCGACTGTCTTGGGAAAAAGGCACACTGTAGCTATTTCATCTTCATTATAATGCCCACAAAACATATTTCCTTTACTTTAAACAGCTTAACACTTTTTTATATAAAAAAGTTGGTACACTGGAAGCTTCATATCAGAAAACCAGTTCTATTTTTATGTGTGAAATAAATACTTTTGTTGTTTGCTGTCAATTGTGATTTTACAATGGGCATATTTTACATTTAAGAACAGCTATGGACCAACATTTAGAGCATCTTTTTTTCATTGAAGTGGTGAAGAGGTCTTTGAACACCTTACTGTTCCACTTCTATATTTTGACCACTCCTCTTCCCAGCAGTGGTGCCTTCTACAATGTGGGACCTTTACCTTATCAATGGGCCAAAAAAATTATGTAGCAAATGGCCTTCATGAGTGGACTTGGTCATAATTGCATAGCTACACACACTTATACTCAACTAAAGTTTTTTTGCAATTAGAACAGTCCATATAATGGTTTCTATTTCGTAGGTAAGTAAGTCTGCGTCTGGGATGCATATTCCAAGGGCAGCAGGGGTGAGATGAGGATTTGGTTAATGTTCTGCAAAGAGGGAAAGGACAGTTTATGGAACAAAATATAGATGCAAGAAAGGCCATGGTCCTATTAAAAAAATTTGGTGCTGCAGAATATAAATACATAGTCAAGTCAACAGAAGGCATGTATTATTAAGAAGCAAACAGTATCTGCAACTGTGCGCATTAATTGTTTTGACTCTCCCACACTAGCCATAAGCAGTGGCACTGGAAAGGGATACCCCCTTTCCCCATTGATTTTCATGTTTATGTTAGAACATTTTCTTCAGTATATAAAGGTGTAACCTATGTGTTAGGGGTTTGCAAGCAGGTGGCTATCATCACAAGGTCGCAGCTGACACTATTAACTGCCTCTTTTGTGCCACTAAACCACTCCTTTCATTACCATCCCTCCTAAAAGTGCTCAACTTTTTGGATCACTTTCCAATTTCAAACTTAATTTGCAGAAATCAGAAGCCCTAATTATTTCCTTACCAGTCTCTACCCTGTCCTCCTTATGCCCCAATTTCCCTTTTCAGTGGGCCCTGCAAGTCATTCAGTATCTTGATACAAAAAATGTTTGAAAATCTTAATCTTTTTCCTAAACTACACTTTTTACCATTCTTAGCCTCCCTAGCAGCTGACCTGACAAAATAAAAACAGTTGGCCCTTTTGTGGTTTGGCAGGACTAACATCTTAAAAGTAAATATAATACCACACCTTTTATATCTGTTACAAAAGGTACCTTTTTGGATCCCTCAGACATTCTTCTGATCTGTTTGAGCTGAGTTCCAAAGATTAATTTGGCTGGGTAAAGTATCCAGTATCAATAAATCTGCCTTACTTCAATTGAAACCCAGAGGAGTTATTTGTTTCCCAGACTCTGCCCTGTATTACATAGCTATGCACATACAGAGTGGTGGCTTGGTATAGGCACAGTGCTCAAAAACTCTGGGTGACTTTGGAACAGAACTTCACACCATCTCCCCTACATGGAGCCTCACAGGACTTCCAAGCCCACCCTTTAATTAGGACAACAATCGTAGAAATATACAGATATTGCAAATTAGCTGAATTACGACTTTCCCTCACACATCATACCCATAAAGGACATCCAGAGTTTGCTCCTGATGACGTCAGACACCCAACGCCACTAGCTACAGACATATTGGAGACCCAACCAGGCTTTACCATTGATGCCTTACCTGTTGCAGCGCTTTCTGCTGACCAACCAGGGTACCTCCTCTCCAGAGCAGGTCCTACATCTGGTGACAGACGTACTACGCATACCCCTAAGAGCCTGTTTTACTGTTCGAAGATGTGAGTTGTTATACTTACCTTTTAATTAAAATTGTCATAGTTTACACTTAGAGGTGCTGTGTCCTTTGTTTATTTTTCCACTCCAGAGTTTGCTTCACTCCATCGCAGCCTGTCCTGGTGCTTACTGGATTGCCTTTGCCCTAACTGGAACTTTATCCATTTATTCATCATTACATGGACTGCAACATTATGCACCTGCTATTCCCTTTGTACATTCCTGCCAATACCTGGTTTTCCTTTCCAAATGGGAAAGATACTTAAATATGACATCCTCAGATGCTCAGAAAGACCAAACCTTGCCATGTGCACACAAAGCTTTGATTTGTAGCAAATACCATGAAGCCAATTACAAGATATTTACAAGGTGGTATAGAACTCTGTCTTTGCAAAATGTTTCCCACAAAAAGTGATTTCCACTGAAAATGTAAGATTTACAAGAGGATGCTGCTAGACATGTTTTGAGACTGTCCATCTATACATCCCTTTTGGCAGCAGGTCCTCCAAACAATCCAACAACTTACAGATATTTCTCTTTTTTTCAAAGATCCAGCTGCAGTACTCTTGAACCTTATGCCTCTATCCAGAAAATTATACCGCAAATCACTGCTTAAGTATCTCTGGAATGCACTAGCACCTGTGTCTCTATTATGTGGAAACAACAATCCCCTCTTACACAATGGTTTGCCAGGGTGGACACTATACAGTGAATGAAACAGCTTACGTATGCCCTTTGGGATAAATTTGTGGAACATATAGCCAGATAGTTCTACTGGGAACATTTTTTATTGTCTGCTGAATTCCTACAATGGAATAGTATATTTTTGATACACTTACCCATATAATAGGGGAGCCCCCCTCAGAAGTCCTCTTTGGCCTTATGTTTTTTTTTATCCCTGGCTCTCTGTTTCTTGCTTTTTCTTGTCCTCTCTTTCTTCCCCTCCTCTTTTACATCTCACGAACCATTAAAAACTTGGTGTGCATTGAAATCGTTTGCATGACTGGTGTTTAGAAAATGGCAAATGATGCTCTTTGTATCGTTTTGGGATCATTGTCATTCCCTGTTTATACACTTGATTTGAACTATGTGTATACTGACTGTATAAATCAGAGCGTCTGGTGACTGTTAAAAAAAACAAAAAAAAAAACAAGAGTAGACAGATGTCATTATATACAGTATGCATTACAGTATTAAATTGTGTATAATAACATGAAAAACAGAATATATGATAGAATGTAGCAATGTAGCATGATATCTGCCTTAAAGATGAAGATGGCCACATGCAACTTCACCAAAGTTACCATGGGTCTAGCTCAGCAATGGGCAAACTACGGCCCGCGGGCCGTATACGGCCCGGCGGACCTTTTAATCCAGCCCGTGGAGCGTGATACTGTCAGGATGGCTGTCAGGATGTGTGTAGGCGGGGCAGCGTGAAGAACGTGAGGGGAGCTAGGCTCCTCTCACAGTCCGCCCTGAAGACCGGAATGGCGTGGGAACACGGCGAGAGGAACGCGCGGAGCAAAGGTAAGTAAATTGACACAGGGGGGACTTGGGGACTTAATATGGGGGATGAATTAATATGGGGAATGAATTACTATAGGGGGGATGAATTACTATATGGGGGATGAATTACTATGGGGGATGAATTACTATATGGGGGATTAATTACTATGGGGGATGAATTACTATATGGGGGATGAATTACTATGGGGGATGAATTACTATATGGGGGATTAATTACTATGGGGGATGAATTACTATGGGGGATGAATTACTATATGGGGGATTAATTACTATGGGGGATGAATTACTATGGGGGATGAATTACTATATGGGGGATGAATTACTATATGGGGGATGAATTACTATATGGGGGATGAATTACTATGGGGGATGAATTACTATATGGGGGATTAATTACTATGCTTACTATGGGGGAATATTACTATACTTACTATGGATGACACATACAAATCATTCATCTACTCTTGGTCCAGCCCCCGGGTCCAATATATGAACCCATTGCGGCCCTCAAGTCAAAAAGTTTTCCCACCCCTGGTCTAGCTCCTACACCGGCACTCTGTTTCTGTTACTGATGATACCAACATTTCATCAGAAAATGTCAGACAGGGCAGACATTAAAGAAAAACATATTAAGCAAAATATTTTGAACTTTGTGCTGCCACCCCTTGTTTTGCTGCCCTAGGTACAAGCCTTTAAGTGCTCTATAATAAACACTATCCTGCTCAATGTGCAGTTGAGGAGAAACAAACTACAAATGTATATTTATAAACAACAAAGCAACATGTTGTCACTTGTGCAGATAAGCTCTGTTTTTTTGCATTTGCCTTGCATTTGCTGCTTGATTTAAATGCAAGCCTAGAGATTATATCATACTGTAATTATGTAATTGGATTGGATTATGTATGTGGATGAACAGATAGAGGTCGAGCCTAGTATCACATACTGAATACAAAAACACTAGGAAGGTATGGAGTTTAAAGGTGTCATACGAAACAACATGGTTATAATAAAAGTAAATATTTATTAAGTAACCAGATTAAAATATGCTGTACATCAACATATATCCTAAAATATTGCACATTCTTGTATAGTTTCATAGGTGTAAACAAAAGAGAAGTTGAATCATTCCCATAAAGGAATAGTCCATAAACATAATAGTCCATAAACAGAATCAAACATGATAGTCTGAGGAAGCCACGTGGTTGGTGGCGTAACGCATGGGGGGCGGCCGAGCCTAGTGACGTCATTGCCAGATTTTTACAGAGTGGGAGTTTTGAATTGCAAATTGCAATGTTACTGCTTCTATTATGTGAGTGACACTCTGGAATTATTTTAAGTGAAATTAAAACAGTATTACACTATGGGAGATGTCCTCTGTTCTTTCTATATGTGAAGTAAAGCTGAGAAGAGTACCGTTTATACTGTCATTGAAGGGGTGCCTGTCATCAACTCTCTGATGCCATCCAGAGCATCTTTTAGAATTACCATGCTTGGTTGACCTGTATTAATTTATGGGTCCAAGGTAGGAGGTGAGCGGCCATCCATATATATTTTTAGGTGGAGGAACACTAAGTCAAGGTGGAGCACTGTGTTTTTCAAATAGACTTTATTTATCCAGAGCACATCATAGTGATTCTTCACCATTCAAACACTTTATTTGATTTTCACCATTCAAGCACTTTATATTTATATTCATATTTTATATTTTGATTGAACTATCACGTTTGAATCTGTTTATGGACTATTATGTTTATATGATTTAGTGCAACACTATTTATGTATGTTTTATGTTTTGTATGTTTTATGTTTTAAGTGTAGGATCACCTTTTAAGTGTTATTGCAGTGGCTTTATTTTGTTAGCTTATTCAGCAGTTTGATAGTGCACATTGTTTTTTTTTATTTATTCACTAAATACACAGCTTCCTCAGGATAGAATGATACATTATTAAATGTGATAGAAGAATATCAGAATCATAGTATTCACCCACAGAATATCATACATGCATGCATATAGATATAGAAGAAGATAATATAATAAATATACTTTGTGTGAAAACTTGTGATTTATCCAAAAATGCACAAAAACCCCAAACCAAAGGAGAGGCTTTTAACAAGGGCACAAGAGGAGAGTGGAATCAAACTTTCACCAACATGAAGAAGGTGTCAGATCAGCCCACAAACCTCTTGTGTCCTCCCAGGACACAGTCTCAAGTTATTTTTTTTTCTATTTCAATATTTTTATTAAGAAAGTTTTTGTTTTAAAAATACAACAAGCTCAAGATACGCCCACGCAGGGGCAGAGCAGAACAATAACATACATAAACAGATACATCCTGCTGACTTATATTAGCCAAATAATGGAATGTCCAATGACATCAAGGAGGGACAGCAAAAAGCTGAACCAAATAGTAGCAGCAGCAATCCATCATATTACCGGGAAAAAAAACTGATAGAAACAAGGAAAAAGAAAATAGAAAAACATAGAAAAAAATAAGGAAAAAAGAAAGATTCAGAGAGAAAACATGGAAGAATAGAAGAATAGAAGAGTCACGGATCCAGGGCTAGCACAGGCAACGACTATAAGAGGCCATAACTAGTAGGAGTATTTTTTTTCATGCACATTAACACCTTCAGTTTAATTTATGCATTTATTTATTAGAAGTACTTATATAACACAGTCAATTTGCACACACACACACACACACACACATATATATATATATATATATATATATATAGTACATTCACATCAGTCCCTAATCCTCAAGGAGTGTACAATCTAAGGTCCCTGACTCACATTCGTACATACTAGGGCCAATTTGAACAGGAGTCAACTGACCTACCAGCATGTCTAAATTCTTATTTAAAATCCCATTGCTCTACCAGAGATTTTAAAATGCCATACTACATGCCAGGACTAACAGGACTGGCACAGACATGGGAATACATGCTATGCGTTTAAATAGAAAAGAATGACCCCTTAACCACTTCCTGTCCGGACACTTTTACCCCCTTCCTGTCCAGGGCAATTTTCAGCTTTCAGCGCTACCACACTTTGAATGACAATTGCGCGGTCATGCAACACTGTACCCATATGAATTTTTTACCCTTTTTTTGGGACAGATAAAGCTTTATTTTGGTGGTATTTATTCACCACTGGGATTTTTATTTTTTTTGCTATGTAAATGAAAATTCCAAAAATTTTGAAAAAAGTGTTTTTCTTATAAATTTTTGCAAATAAATAATCTTTCATCATAAATCTTGGCCGAAATGTATTCCGTTATCTTTTTAGTAAAAAAAAATAAGCCAAATTAGTTTATAACCAAAAATTATAATTTTTAAACCTTTTGTTTTACATTTTTATTTTATTTTTTTATATTATCTGTGTGTTTTTTTTTTTTTTTACATACTGTCACCCTAGCAGTACAGTGTCACCATGGTGACACTGTACTACTTGTGAGGGGTGATGAAGATTTTTTTTTTTTTTTACAGTGATTGCTTTTACACTCATATAGGATGTAAAAGCAATCAATTCTTTTTCTCTCTGTCTGCATTCTTGCAGCCATTGAGAAATACTGAGTGAGCTGTGATTGGTCACAGCTTGTCACATGGTACAAGGCTGTTGTGAATAGCCTTGTACCATGTGACCTCTGTGATCATTCACAGATTTCACACATAGTAAGCAATGCTGTCACAAGTGACATCTTGCTTACTACTTTGCATGTGAGCACTGATTGGCCTATCAGTGATCACATGATTGTGACCTCGTACAGAGGTCCCGTCTGACGATCGGTGTTTCACTGTGTCCGGAGGACACAGCGGGCACCGGATCACGGTGCTGCGTGCTCCAAGGGGGCACGCACAGCTAGAAATAGCGGGTGCCATTTATAAACGGCGACCCACCCCTGGAGTGCCACCGTCCTGTCGTTTATAAACAGCAGGCGGACGGCAAGTGGTTAATGGTTATTCATTTCAGAAGCAAAACTAAGTTGCATCCATTTACATATGCTCAAACACTTGCTGTGAGTGTTGGAACAGCAGGCATACATATATTTGTATCCAACCAATAAATGGTAACAAATAAAGTAGTCTGTTTCAATGCCATTTAAAGTCGCTTGCTTACTTGTAAAGTAAACTCTGAAACTAATGCCAATGGAACTTGTTCTGACTTCTTTGTTCAGTTTACAAACAATTTGAGGTATAATCCCATGCATGAAAAGACTGCTTAGTAATATAGTTTATCAGTTGCTATGGTAACAGCGCAGCTTTTGAGTTATTCTTTCCAAATGCAGAAGTGACAATGCTACCCCAGCATTCAGAACTCCAAAATACAGCTTATTTAAAAAAGAAAGAGAGCAGGTCATAGGAGCATGTGCAAAGAGTGTATGAAAGTCCAACATTTCAAACAACACAGGTTGCCTGTTCACCAAAAGGCTAATAAAAAATGCTATTTTTTTTCTATTTATTATAAAAATAGCTTTAATGCTACAGTTCCACTTTAAAATGATGATAAAAATTATATATACAACATACGTATCTAAACTATTAAAAAATTCAAACTGTGCAAAATGCATACACAAATGCAGTAAATTGTCAAGCACAAATAGCTGCAATCAGCTATACAGACAAAGGTAATCATCATATGCATAACAATAATACACTTATTCAGTCCATTATTGAAAATCCTCTGACTGTTAAGTGAAAATCAGTGTCTAAAGAAACAAAGATATGCCAGAATATTTCTTTACTTCCATGTTATAAAATAACACAAACTGCATGCTAAATGTTGACTTAACCATGTTTGCATGTTGTTGCACTTAACAAGTTTACATCATTGTTCCTCTGTCTCCTGGGTTCTTATTTAGCATTAATGAAAGGGTCATCACTATCACCTTTAATTATGACTTGTGACAGTAATATAGCATACAGTATGTTGTCACTGCAAACATGGAAGATTGCCGCTTCCTCCATACCCTGAATTGTTATCGTTTGACAGAGATCTTTCATCTTGGTGCTTACTATTCCTAACATTGATTGTAATACATCTAACACAACATAATACTGTATGTTCAAGCTCAACTTAACCACTTGCCTACCTGGCACTTTCGCCCAAGTCAATTTCCAGCTATCGCACTTTGAATAACAATTGCATGGTCCTACAACACTGTACCCAAACAAAATTTTTATAATTTTTTTGAGACAGATAGATCTTTATTTTGGTGGTATTTAATCACCACTAGGTTTTTTATTTTTTTTTTATAAACAAATTAAAAAAGACAGAAAATTTAAAAAAAAAAAGTTTTTCCTCTTATAAAATGTTGTAAATAAGTAATTTTTCTCCTTCACTGCTAATGAGGCTGCAGTGATGGGCACTGATAGGCTACACTGATGGGCACTAATAGGCAGCACTGATGAGGAGGCACTGATAGGTGGCATGTATGGGCATTGACAGGCATCACTTGTGGGCATTGACAGGCATCACTGATGGACACTGAAACACAGCATTCATATATGGCACTGATGGGCACTGATAGGCAGCACTGATAGGTGGCACTGACTGGCACTGATAGGTGGCACTGATTGGAACTGTTAGGTGGCACTGATTGGAACTATTAGGTGGCACTGACAGGCAGCACTGATGGGTGCTGATCTATGGCACTGACTGGCACTGATATGTGGCACTGACTGGCACTGATAGGTGACACTGATAGGCGACACTAATTTGCACTGATAGGCAGCACTGACTGGCATTGATAGTTGGCACTGAAAGGCAGCTCTGATGGGCACTGACATGTGGCATTGATGTGCACTGGTAGGCACTGATATGTGGCATTGATGTGCACTGATGGGCACTAGTATGTGGCATTGATTAGCACTTACAGGTGGCATTGATGGACACTGACAGGTTGGCACTGATGGGGCTACACTGATCATCAGGGCAATGGTCATCAATGCCGTAATGATCAGTGGAGTTGTCCCCTCTGAGGTATGCCAATTACAGGCTCTCTTCTCTTCACACGCTGTCAAAGTAAGGAGAGGACTGACAATAACTGGCATTTTCTATTTTCATATGATCAGCTGTGATTGGACACAGCTGATCACATGTAAGAACCAACATTATTGACTTTTTACTCTGATTGGTGATCCGCTGTGTCCCAGGGACACAGTGCACCACCGATCGCATGCGCAGTTAGAGTGGGAGGACATCATATGATGTCCTCCCAAAACAAGAGAACTGCCATCCACCCTTCATTTCCTTGTATGGTGGGCAGGAAGCGGTTAAAATAAAAGATTTTGAAATTTTAATTTGTGCTGCTGACCTTTGAAGTCTTTTTTTCCTGTGTGGTCAGTTTTTGGTTCGCATGCGCAGTTAGAGTGGGAGGACATCATATGATGTCCTCCCAAAACAAGAGAACTGCCATCCACCCTTCATTTCCTTGTATGGTGGGCAGGAAGCGGTTAAAATAAAAGATTTTGAAATTTTAATTTGTGCTGCTGACCTTTGAAGTCTTTTTTTCCTGTGTGGTCAGTTTTTGGTTTTGTTGCATTCCAAACAATACAGCTTCCTTATGGACTTGAAGTTAGCACATCTGCACATACAGTGACTGGGCCATGCACAGTAATGCACATTCAGTAGCATAAGAATCACAATGCAGTTCACCACAGCGCTAATGCCATTTAAAGCAAAAGGTACAGATCCTGCATATAGGAAAATGCATAAAGACTAAAGATAAAAAAGAGGTTACAATTTTGTTAAAAATACACATAACACTAATTTATGAATACAGGCTAAAACAGTAATATTCATTCATAAACAAATGAAGGGTAGTTGCTGGGCTATTACGCTGGTGATGCTCTCCCATTGTAATATTCAGGACTGAACTGTCAATTTGTTAATCCAGTACTGCTCTTCATTCATCCAGTACAGGATATGGATGTGTGATGCAGAGGCATGAGCCGCTCCCATCCATTTGCTTTTGCTTTTGTCTAGCCATGCTTCCTATTCCCGAAGAGTGGTCTCAATTTTCTATGCACGGTTGTTGCTGTGTAATGCCCCATAAAATATGATATTACCATAGTCAAGCACAGCCAACAACAGTGTTAATAAATCACAACCTTCAGTGTGAATAAATACCATAAAAACCAAACTATAAATTGTAATGTAATCCAAATAAACAAAGTCCTTAAATAGATAAAATTGTGTCCTCTTCAACTCCTTCAGAACTTACTATATCAGACCCAAATACAAGTGCTGCACCAAACTGACTCAACATTTTACAGTATCACAAAATTGTGAGTTCTTTTTCCCTGCTTTTGAGGGGTTATATGAGGAAGATACCAACAATCAAAGATTCATAATAAGAGCAGCAGACCTTAAATGGGGCATTTACACCTGCAACTGCACCATCACTCTTATTAAAAGTGAAAACCCCACCTGGGCTTTCCATGATTAGCTGTGAGAGGTAGCCCCATTGAAAGCAATATCCGTAATTACTATGATTATAAGCAATGGATCACACTTGAACAATCTAGTTCAGACATCTCACTATGCTGCCTATTCTGTATTTGTTACTTCTGGTGGACCTTAGAGGACACCCTCTAATAGGATCTATTCTCCGTGCTCTTATGACGATCAATGACTCCTCTGAGCTTTTGTCAAATGTCTCCAGATTTACCCAGGTGCTGACAACTCCCGACAACTGGTACTTACTAGATTGGAGACTTCTTCTGAAACTCAGGCCCAAAGTCTATCAGCTCTCTCCAACAGATATTAAACCCCCCTTTAGACCACTGTTACCTCCTACAGTTATGCCACTATGTATTCTTGGTCGCCAAGAGGGGTATGTGCCTTAGGTCAGAATCATCCTTTTGAGCATATATGCATTGATTTTGAACCACCCTCACATACTTTTAGTTCAACCTTCAAAGATCCTCTTACCCCCCATACCTGTTGCTATAGAAGAGTATTGTACTTTGTATAGCAACAGGTACCAGGAACTGGGATATAAGATCCTGGTCAGATGGTACAAACTGCAAAATGTATTCCAAGAAGTGAAGCAGCTGTTGGAGATGTGCGTGGAGGAGGTCACACTCCTCCATATCTTTTGGACGTGTGATAAATGTTGGAGCTTCCAGTTGGAGGTTAGAACTATTATTAAGCAGTTGACACATTTCAACCTGGGGACCAACCAGGCCAAATAATTATCCCATTTCTCACACCTTCCCAGACATAGATACAAAAAAGATGATGATTCATCTTATGAAAGCTTACATTCTGCCTTCTGGAAATAGGAGACTCTTTCATCGCTTGCACTGAGCTCTGTACACGGAGGATCTGGGACCCCCTTTCCTTTCCCCCCTCCCCAAACCCATTTCCCCTCCTTTTTTCTCTTCTCTTTCCATTACTATTCCTTTATACATTTCTTCTTCTCTTTTCCACTCCATCCCCACCCATTTGGATTCGGCCAGATTCCCACCATCGAATACAGATGGATGGAATGTTTACTTTGTATTCAGATGTTTGAGATATGTGATTGACACAACTGTAGTGATGGGAGACTGCCAACACCCACAACTAATCATGGCCTCTAACATGTTATCTCTCATGTAGCGTTCACGTGCAAGTGATTGGCCATGGGGATTGATTAGAATGCTTAAGCTAGGCATTTATAGATTTAAATTCAGCCAGGTCAGGAGGGATTGTAGGAATGACTTCTGTTGAAGGAGAATGTTGTAAAACTTTTCTTAATTAGTGGCTGCAGCAGAGTGTCCCACTGTCAGAATACAATGTCCCAACAGGGGTGATTCCTCCATCTAACTCATTTGTGTGGATGGAGGAATTTACCTGTCATTGCACAGCTTTAGCTTTTTTTTTTTATGTCTGTGTCCCATTAAGGAGATTTTGCCCCACTTCCTGTCACAAAGGCACAGCAGGAAGTGAGAGGAAATATCTGCAAAATAAGGAGAGATGCTCTCTTAAAACATTGTCATCAAAATAAGTGTCCAATAGGAAAACGTCCTCTCACTTGCTATTGTGGTGACAATCGTAAAATTTTGGAATTACCATAACTTTCTGTTCCTAAAAATGGTCACCAAGACAAACAGGGAGGGCAAACTTTTCATCTGGGGACACAGAACCAATAGAAAGCTAACAGATGATATAACCTCACTACTCTATCCTAAGAAAGTAAAAAAAAAAAAAAAAAAAAAGTTTTGGCTTTAACTACATTGTAATGTAAATGGATTGTTTTGCATTTGTTAAGAGTTTCTCTGAGTCTTTTAAGCAAGCAAAATAATTTGGAATTCAAATTGTTTTAATTAGTGTTGACCTTAAGAAACTGATGATTGCCAAACATGAAGCACAGCATACTGTGGCTGGTTAACCTTGTACAATGTCTCATCATTCTGATGGTATCACAGCAGTGTTGTTCCTTGTTCCAGGAGAAATATATTTTTATAAATGTAACAGTGCCATACTAATTGGGAATGGCAGAATCAGGCTCATTATAATTTTACCTTCAACAAGGGAAATTCCTTTTGACAGTTTGAAAGAATACAACATTAAAAGTGAGCGAGCCTGTGTGCTCATATTTCATCTAACATACATTAAGAGAGCAAAGGTTTCCTTTTTGGTGCTCCAGCATTTGACATTATTTATGCCCCTATTTATGCAATCCTTTTGTCAAGAAAAGTTCACAATGAACGGCACCGCAATACATCGATTTTTTTTTATCTTTGTCTTTGTAACTTTTTGCAGCACTCTGTAGCATGATCTGCAGTTATGGTATTTGAAAACAGTCAGGCTTCTTTGTTAAAGTAGTTCATAAGTGATATGATAATATGCAAAGTGCACTAACCCATAGCAACCAATCATCTCAATCAAATTTTACTTTATTGTAGCTGCATCAGTGAAAGATGAATTTTGGTTGCTTGCTATGGGTTATTGCACCTTTTACATTACTCTTTGCCTAATTGAATATGCTGGAATATGTTGCAAGGAGGGGTAATTTTAACTGAAGCTTGAAAAACAGAGATGTAACAGTCTGTAAAAGCTGTCTAGGCTTAAAGTATGAGGTTGTCAAGACATTTTTATGCATGCCTCGTAGAATATAACTGAATCAGTTTATGTAGTTTAGTGGAATTGGGAACATACAGTATTCTACACTATTTTTTCCTAGCACTTCTCTGCCAGTTTTTCTCAAAAAATGTACTAGTTATGTTTAACCTAGAGATGTCACTGTATTAATGATTGTAGAAAGCAAGTGGCAATAGCCAAATTTCTATGTTTACAATAAATAGTGGCTTGCTGTACAGTCTACAGGAGACAGAAAAACCTTAAAATATATGCTAAGGTAAAAGCTGTATGATGACTGCTGTTTTTGGACACATTTTTTGGAAAGAAAAATAATGCTTCACATTATTTTTTTATATTTGGTCTATACAGAAAACGTCATATACTGAGTATAAAGCCAGAGCTGTATCTGCAGCTATTGATCACTTATGAACCAAAAGAAATTTTACATTTCAGCTATAGGCCCATTGATTCAGCCATAACTTTACTTGTAATGATGGTATACAACTGGTATACAGCAATCAGCCATACCTTTAAGACCACCCACATAATATTGAGTAGATCCCCTTTTAGCACCAAAGCAGTCCTATAAGTTGCGAGGTGGGCCTCCATGGATTGGATGTGCTTTTCCAGTACATTTCACAGATGCTCAGTTGGACTGAGATCTGGAGAATCTAGAGGCTAACATCCCTCAAACTATTCTTGAACCATTTTTGCAGTGTGGCAGGATGCATTTTCCTGCTGAAAAATGCTACAGCCATCAGGGAATACCGTTTCCATGAAGGGGTACACTTGTTCAGCAACAATGTTTCCCAGCAGAACATTGCCCAAAGCAACACACTGCCTCTGCCAGCATGTCTTCTTCCCATTCTGCATCCTGGTGACATTTTTTTCCCAGGTTAGTGCCACATACACACCTGGCTATCCACACGGTTTAAAATAAAATGTGTTTCATCAGACCAGGCCACCTTTTTCCACTGCTATGTGGCCCAGTTCTGATGTTCACTTTCCCATTGTAGGCACTATAATGCATACTGTATGGCTCATGCTACTACAATATCATACAACATTTACAGTGACTGAATTACTTAGTACAGAAAAGAGCTTGTTTGGACCAGCTTTGATTAAATTAACCATTTAAAGTGAAAGGAAACCTGAATTTTGGCTTTTAATTGTTTATTACCCCAATATTTCATATTCCTGACAGCTGTCTGTTCTTCTATGTATGCAAACATATCGTATTCTCTTTGTTTTGCTTTCATTGTGTGAATTACCTGGTAACACTTCCAGTCCCATTGCTGTCTTATTTCAAACAGATCATGCCAGGACATGGATGCATGTCCATCCCAGAATGGTTAGCTTTCTTCTTTGCATTATACCTAGGAGCAAAGCTTGCTTGTACTCCAGGGGCTGGCTAGATTTGTGCTGGCATTCCCCCCTGCACAACTAACCACTGGGAAGATCAGTGTACTGCTGTTTCTCTGCCTCCTGCTGACACGGCCCCCTGCAGTCTCCACCCCTACCTCTCTAAGACTCTAATGCAGCTGAGAAAAGAGTTGAGGTGATATATATATATATATATATATATAAAATCAGGGGCGGACTGACCATTTGAGCACTCAGGCACTGCCCGAGGGCCCAGGGTCAGTAGGGGGCCCCATGAGATGCCCCTGGTACCTTTCATAGGCTTTTGTGGGTGTGGTTTGAGTGTGAGCAAGAACACAGGGGCCCCATGATCTCTTATTGCCCGGGGGCCCCATGAGTTGTCTGTCCGCCCCTGATATATATATATATATATATATATATATACTGTATGTGACTCATTTACAAATCAGTGCTCAATGTACATGTAAGAATCTCCACCACTGACAAAGGCTTTAGATGGGTTCCCACCTTGATTTGAGATCTTTTAATTGTAAAAGGTCTCTAAGTGCCTGTTCCCCCTTTGAAGCCAGGATCAGCTAGACAACAGGCAAAGAAATTCTTCTCTCTCTGGTATATTCAAATCATCAACACAATTCAGGAATAGAAGGATACAACAACAGAAATAAAACATAATGCTCTCTGTGTACTAATATTTATCCCAATATTAATATCATAAAAACTACACTCACAAAAGTAATGTGAACAAAGACATTAATACCACTGTGCAGATCAGGATGCAACCCCTGGCTCACCACTTACTATGGAGTCCGGATGACAGCTTTCTCATTTGGGTCGGTCAGGTTGCAACTCTCATCATGAACCACTGCTCTGTATGAAGTATGGACTCTGATTTGGAGATTGGTTTTAGTGCAGCACACTGGGTAATTCAGTTATTGAAAGTCTGTTTAGCTTTGAGTGCTGCAGCTTTGTTTAACACAGTTATTGGATGGGGGTGAAGATATATATATATATATATATATATATATGTATATACAGTTGTGTTCAAAATAATAGCAGCCTTCTATCCATTTGAATGGTAGTTTTTCGCTTTCTTCCACTTCTTTCAGGTTTTGGTTGCCATTTTAAAGCATTTGCGATCATTTTAGCTGAGCAGCCTATCATTTTCTGCACTTCTTTATATATTTTCCCCTCTCCAATCAACTTTTTTAATCAAGGTACGCTGTTCTTCTGAACGATGTCCGGAATGACCCATTTTCCTCAGAATTTCAGAGAGAAATGCACTGTAACCAGCATGTACAACATTTGCTGCCTTCCTTCCTTAAATAAGGGCAATAATTGCCACCTTTTTTTCAAAGAATAAATTACCTCACTAATAGAACTCCACACTGCTATTATTTTGAACATGCCCCTTTCAATTAGTGATTCAATTACACAGAATCAGCAGCATGCATGTCATGACTGTTGGGTCTGTTGGATTTCTATTACTCTACTACACCTGCTATTAAATTATTCGCCATGTAGAAATATCATTTCTACCAAAAACAGTGATTGATCAGGTTAGTGATGTCTGACTGCTATTATTTTGAACACAACTGTATATATATACTGCATATAAGAGCAGACTGAACTCTTTATTTGTGATAGGACGTACAAGGGTCCACAGACAGAAAAGGATGTAATTTTTCTCTACATCAAACCCTAAAAGATTGCTAACTAGTGACAGTTCCCATAACACAGATTCTTCCTGACTAGCTTAAAGAGGAAGGAAGTTTTCTTTCCCAGATGAACATGATACATTCTTTGATCAATGTCCAAAACATAATTCATCTCTGTCTAAAGACTCAGAAAAGACAGATGTATCCTTAGATGACATGGATACCATGAAAAATGCCATGCATAAAAAGGCTAAATCTCCCCTGAGGATAACATGGGCAGCATATTTTCCTCCTGACCTGGCAGCCACCTGTGTGGTCCATACCTTGTATATATGCTGGGTGAATTACAGATGGGAGATTCCAGACCTAGATCTATTCATGTCAAAACACAACAGCAATCGTCAGAGCTTCTTCTCCTTGGAGGAGAATGATGGCAGTATAGGCCTGGATGCCTTTGCACACACATAATTCTCCAAACTGGCCTATGATTATCCCCATTTTGTCTTATCCCTAGATTGATACAAAAGATCATAACAGACAAAGACAAGATCATTCTCCTAGCCCCATATTGGCCAAGGAGGACATGGTTTGCTGCTCTTTGCAATCTGAGTGCATCATTGCCATGGGCTCTACCCCTCAAGAATAATATTCAACAGGAACTGGTTGAACATCTCCAGATCCAATGTTTTCATCTTACTCTTGTATCTGAACACAAGATTTTAAGATTGTCAGCTAAAATCATTTCTATCAAATTTTTCTTTAGGAAAAAACAACCTCTGCCATCTATCAGAAGGCCGGTAAAACCTATTCTCTGTGTTGCATAAAGAGCCAAACCCAGGGAGGCCTGTCATAGCTTCATTTCTCAACTTCTTGAAAGAAGGCTTGAAGCAGCACCTTTAACCACTTGCCACCCAGCCACCGCATATAAACGGTTGCAGGGTGGCACTCGTAGGCAAAACCACGTTTTAAAACGTGGTTCTGCAAAACAGGTAGGGGGCGCACGTGAGGCGCGCACCCGCCCTGCCTGTCCCGCGGGTGTCAGCAGCGGGTCTCCGCCGCCGGGTCACGGCCGGTTATTACCGGCCATTTTCCCTTGATGAGCGGTGATCGCTGACACAGAGCAGGGCTGCATTGTTTACACATAGCCCTGCTCTGTGACAGTTCCCCGACAAGCAGAAGAGGGAGAGAAGAGTTTCTCTCCCTCGATCAGCTCCCCCCTCCCTCCCCCCCATCCAGTACACACCCCCGCCCCCTAGTAAAACACTCCTCTCACACAGTAAACACTAAATATGTTAACCCCTTTCTCCCCAGTGACATCAGTACAGTGTCAGTGGTTTTTTTTTTCACTGATCACTGTATTGGTGTCACTGGGGATGTCAGTGACCCCAAGTCAGTTCCCCCCCAGTGTCAAAATGTCCGCCGCAGTCCCACCATAAGTCGCTGATCGCCGCCATATGTCGCTGATTGCCACCATTATTAGTATAAAAAAAATTAAAAATCCCAGTATCTTTCCTGCCTTTTGTAAACACTATAACCAATTCATTTACACGTATTGGGTTTTTTTTTTTAGCAAAGACATGTCGCAGAATGCATTTTGGCAGAAATTTATGACTAAATTTGATTTTTGCATTTTTTTTTACTGGACATGTTTTATAGCAAAAAGTCCAAAATATTGTTTTTTTTCCTCAAAATTGTCAGCCTTTTTTTTTATAGCGCAAAAAATAAAAATCGCACAGGCGATCAAATACCACCGAAAGAAAGCTCAACTTGTGGGGAAAAAAAGGATGTAAATTTCATTTATGTACTGTATTGCATGACCGCGCAATTGTCCGTTAAACTAGCGCAGCGCTGTATAGCAGAAAAATGGCGTACCATATACCATAGTTTGTAGACACTATAACTTCCACACAAAGCAATCAATATACACTTATTGGGATTTTATTTACCAAAAACATGTAGCAGAATACATTTTGGCCTAAATTTATAACCAACTTTGAATTTACTATATATTTTTTATAGCTGAAAGTAAAAAATATTGTTTTTCTTCAAAATTTTTGGCCTTTTTTTGTTTATAGCGTGAAAAATAAAAAGTGCACAGGTGATCAAATTACACCAAAAGAAAGCTCTATTTGTGTGAAAAAAAATACGGAAATTTCGTTTGGATGCAGCATTGCATGACCGCGCAATTATCAGTTGAATTAGTGCAGCGCCGAGTAGCAAAAATAGGCCTGATCATTAAGGGGGGTAAATCCTCTGGAGCTCAAGTGGTTAAGAGAGGTTTTCAAGCAGCACCTAAAAGTGCATTTTTTTACACTTTATAACTTTTCAGAACTAAGACTTCCCAAGGACCCCCTAATTTAAAGTATCTTTAAGTTCATCGTTGGCAGTCGATCCCCAACAGACAAAAATATCTTTGCAGTGGTCCTCTGAGGTTTCCTCAAATATCACTTTGAACCCTTTTAATGCTGTTCAGAAAAAAACTTTACAGAAAGAAAATTCACAAGCTCTACATTTTGAATCCTGTCTTTCTGACAGTTGCAATTGTATTAAAGCCTGATCAAACTTTTTATCAAAAGTAGTGACATCTTTCCACAGCATCCAAGAGGTATTGATTCTATTCTTTTGCACCAATCTGGCAAAGGCTACTTTCCCACTAATCTGTGGCAAAAACATGGCAAAAATGCATACACTTCTTTTTTACCACATTTACAGCACATTTTTTAACTACTTCCCACCCGGCCTATAGTAAAATGTCGGCTGGGCGTACCTCTCATTCCTCCGGTAGGGCATCATATGACATCCTTCCCATATTGCGCTTTGCACGTGCCTGCAAGGTCTCGCTCTGGTGCTATCTGTCTCCGACCGCGTACCTAGGACACGGCGGATGACAGATCTGTGTACCAGCACCGTTGACAGTACCATGTGACCTGCTGTGACCAATCACAGAAGGTCACATGACAGTTGTATACAATGGATGGCTTCCTTTCATGCCATCCATTGTATACAAGTGTGTCTAGCTGTGAATGGTCACAGTAATCACATGCACAGGTTGGGCCAATCACAGACCATCTGTGTCACGTGATTAGCCATGGCCTAGTAATAGTTTAACCTCCCTGGAGGTATTCGCGAGTGTAGCTCGGTGTAAAGTTTCAGTACCAAAAGCGGTAACCCCAAGCTACACTCGGGAATACCCTGCAGCACTGCTCCAGGATCTCTTCTTCACTTACCTTGTCCTGCGCTCCCACGATGTCCCTCCTGCAGTGTCCCCTGCAATGTCCTCCGGCGGATACCAGCATCTGTCTTCTAGGTTAGTTTCTTGTGACGTCGGGATGTATGGGGGATGGAACTGGCGGGAAATTTGAAAGTTGTAAAAGTGACATTCACTAAATTCACTAAAATCACTTTGTAAAACAATTACTGTATCAAAGCATTTCACATACATTTTGTCCCTAGTGCTTTGTCCTGTGCCCTGCCTGCATTTTTACTGTTCTTTCTGTCTGGAAACTGAGAAACGTCCATGGCATCCAAAAAGCGTCCCTTTAGGTCAAAAGCGGTTTTAGACCAGCTAGAGAACAACGATAGTAAATTAGTAAATTAGAACCACTTGCAGAATTGAGTGATAATGATTCGTGGGGAAATTCATCATCAGACACTGAAAACGATTTTGCGACTTTGCTCAGTGATGTGCGAAATTGGTGCTAGATTTCAAATTTCAGTGTTTTTGGTTTGATTATATTATTTAATGAACTATTATTTTTTAGGATTATTTAAATTATAATTTATGATTTTGTGTTTCAAATTTTAACATACCTGGGATGTTTACTGGACTCCTGTTTGGACAGATTTCAGTGAGTTATTCCTAAAAATGACAGGCCTACAATAAAAAATATATATATTTCCATGCAAAAAAATGTACCGCTTCGAGCACAGAAATATGGACATAATCAGACTGCTAGGGAGGCTACAACAATTATGGTTACTGTAAATGCCAAGTTTGTTTTATGCTGATATATGTCCTGTTTATCTAAATTATGTTTCTATTAGTATTTAAACTAAATTACTGTGTAACTGTTAAAAGCACACCAATTTTATATCAGCATATTACAGAATAAGCCTGTGATCCACAAGAACTTCTGCAAGAAATTAGTATTCAACCTAACTGTGGCATATTTTTAAGCAATGATCACTCTAACAAGTTATTACAGCAGTCATTGAAGCAGAAGCGAGAGTCCCTACAATGGGACTTTGGCTGTCAAGCTGACAGGAGCCTATTTATAGTGTTCAGCAGATACCGCTATCCACTCTCCACTATTATCTGCAGTAATAATTCACACCACTGCCTGAATTTTACAGCCTATTTATAAAATGAGCGTTGGTGTTGAGTCTGTGTATGACACATATTTCTCTATGTTTAGGGCAGCAGAGAATACTCCATTATTGGAAGATACGCTGGTCACAAGACTCTGAAAAGTCTTTCCTCCCAGCTTTCATTTTGTTTTATTTTTTTAAAACCTTGCTCCTCTTGCTTTGGGACTTTGCTTTACGAATTTCTCTTCTTTTAAACAGTAATATGACCATGGCGAGGCCATGCCACTACTCTATGAATGGTCCCATTAGCCTCAGTATTGGTACAAGTAGGAGCATGCACAATGGCAAAAGAATTGTAGGGTATATTTAGTAAACCCTGTGGCCCTAAAGATAATCTTTATCAATATCTGAATGCTGCAAGATCTCATGGGATCTCACAAGCTTAGCCACAGGATCTCCCTGAAGGCTCTAGCGACATTACCTTACGAGGAGGCTTCTGTGTGGCTTTCACTAATGTCTTTAGGGGAAGAAGGAAATGGACAAAAAAAATTAAATAAATGAAAAACTGATTTTTTTTTAAACAATTGAAGTTTATTCGTAAAAAGGCAGAACAGAGTTGAATCAATTAGCAGCTTAGCAAGGTGCACATAAAACAAAAATATACAGTTCACATTTACATGTCGTTTGATTCGACACTTGTCAATTGTATAATCATGCACAGAATAACACATGAATGATTCATACGTCAGAGGATTACAATCAAAAATTCAAACTAAATTGAATTAAAAGAATTGAAAGAAGGAAGGGTAAGAAGCACAAAGAAAAAAACATCAAGAGTAAGTCTAACTCGGCAAAAAGTAGCCATATATCATGTCATCATGACAGAAACAGTAGATGGAAAGGCATGAGCTACACATTCATCAATGTATTGTACATGTCTGAGAAGGTGAAAATGTACCAGCTTGACCATAAGTTGTGAAATCTATTGACCATATCATCAGTTATAGTCAGTGTCCTTTCTAATTCGTGAATAGTGTCAACCCTCTTATCCAATCTTGAATCAAGGGGGTGTAAGTAGTCTTCCAATGTCTGGGAATTAAGGCCTTTGCTGCATTTAGGAGGTGGCGCACTAGGGAGAGTTTGTACGATTTAAGCGAACAGGTGGATATGTATAGAAGGCAGCATTCTGGGGACAGGAGTAGTGCTGTCTCCGTTATAGTGTAAATTAAATTGCAAACTTTATCCCAGAATGGTATAATCTGTGGACACTGCCACCAAATATGTAGCAGAATACCCTCTGCTGACCCACATCGCCAGCATTAGCCTGATGTCAGCGGAAACCACCTCTTCAGCCTATCTGGTGTGGCATACCATCCAGTCAATATTTTGTAGGAGGTTTATTGCATCCTAGTACTTATAGAGCATTTATGCGCAAATATACAAGCTTTCCTCCATTGTTCTTCAGAAAATTCTGTCTAGAGAGCTGATTTCCAACCGAAAGTTGTCGGGGGGATTATTGTGTTCACCTTGGAGCCATGAGTAGGCAAAAGAGGTGGTCTTCTCTTAGGCTTTCCTTTAAGGCAAAGTGTTTCTAAAGCTGATAAGGGCCTGGAAAACACTTCCCCCTGTTTATGGCTTGTTAAATAGTTGTGCATTTGAAAATAAGTCCAGTATGGGATAGATACATTTCTCATAGCTCCTGAAGCTCTCCTTTTGACTTCATGCCCCCAGGTTTGAGACAATGAGTCGCTAACAGGGGTATACCTGAACCATGCCTTGGGATTACTCCAGCTACAACCCGGAAGGGAACTCCGGGTTGTTAGCCAGAGGAGTGGGAGGGCTCTGTGTGTTAGCAAAGCCCAAAGACCTTGTGAGTTTATGAAAAATGCGTTGCACTAATTAAGGGGTGAGCTAGCAGATGTTTCAAATAACAGGACTTAGTTAACCTTGGGAAGAATCTTAAAGGGAATGTGGTGTAAGAATCTTTTAGCTTGACCCAATGTTTATTTTGGAGTGACAGTTCCAGTCAATAATTGTGGTAATGTGAATGGCATAGTAATATTTTTTTAAATCTGGTAACCCCATACCTC
The DNA here is from genome assembly GCF_062004578.1 of Staurois parvus. Classification (NCBI taxonomy): domain Eukaryota; kingdom Metazoa; phylum Chordata; class Amphibia; order Anura; family Ranidae; genus Staurois; species Staurois parvus. The sequence goes on along the minus strand of NW_028317941.1, from coordinate 11,601,473 downwards.
CAGAATCTTTAGTACATGTATTTGTTTTAAAGCAAATGCGTGGTTTCTTATTAGTCCAGACAAAGGCTTTTTGAGCCTGTTGTAATTTCTTGAAAAAGTTGACAGAATTTTGATTGGGAGGGCGTTCATGCAACATAGCAACCTAGGTAATATAGTCATTTTAATGATAGCCACCCTACCAAACCAAGAGAAGGTTTTCGCATGCCAAGATTTGAGATCCTTTAGAATATTACATAATAAGGGGACAAAGTTTTGTGGGTATAGGTCTTCCAAACTTGGAGTAAGCCAAATACTTAAATATTTAAGGTCAGTGGGAACCCACCTAAAAGAGCCGTTTCACTTGATGAGAGCTAAAGAAGAAGGGTGAACGGATAAATTTAAGGCCTCTGAATTGGTATAATTTATTTTCAAATTAGAGAGAAAGAGATAGTGGTTGAATGAGCTTAAGAGATTAGGTATAGAGATACGAGGCTAAGATAGGAAAAATAGCAGATTGGAAATATGCACGAGGGAAAAAGAAGAAGGTATAGGTTGTGTTTCACTCAGAGAGTTAAATGTCTGAAGTAAAGGCAATGTACAGTAAGTAAGGTGCTAAAGGCCTTGTAATATTGTGACTTAAGGTCGTCTGGGCCTGGGATTTTTCCCGATTTTACGTTTTTGATAGCAGTGGCCAGTTCTGTTTCTTCGATAGGGTGTTTTAGTAGTTTGGCATCAGAACGCTTTAAGGAAGGTAGTTTACTTTATTGAAGGAAATAATTAATTTAAAGAATGTTCTCTCCCTTAAGGTCTTTAGGAGTGTGGGTAGGATGTAGATTGTATAGAGCAGTGTAATATTAATGGAATAAGGAAGCAATCACTTTGCTATCATGTTCTAAAGTACCTTTTGCATTTCTGACTCCATGGATATTTTCATTTATTATAGCCTCCTGTAAAGCTTTGGCCGGGAATCATCTGCTTTTATTCACGCCCTCATAATAAATCCGTTTTTTAAATAATAAGGAATGCTTATAATTGGTGTCAAAGATGGACTGTAATGCAAGTCAAGCCTTCTGCAGACCATCCGCCAAGGTCGAGGTGAGGGATAGCTTATGTTGGGATTCTAGTTTTGTTTTAACTTCAGAAATGTCTGCAATTTTCCTATTTTGTTCTCTTTTCCATCTGGCACCCCACTTAATAAACTGTCCACGAACAAAACATTTGTGTGCCTCCCACACGCTAAGTGGAGGGGTGTCTACAACCGTATTGATATCAAAATACTGCTTAATGAAGTCAGTAATGTCATTCAGGATTTCTACATCAGTTAATAAAGTCGGATTGAGTCTCCAATTATACAGTACAAGCTATGGTATATATATTGGAATTTACACAACTTTCACTTTCTGACTCCCTATCACATTTCTTGAGGTGCTGAAATGCCAGGGCAGTACAAAAACTCCACAAATGACCCCTTTTTGGAAAGTAGATACCCCAAGGAATTTGCTGAGAGGCATGTTGTGTCCATGGAACATTTTATTTTTGCCACAAATTTTTGAAAATAACCCTTTTTTTTACACAAAGTTGTCATTTAAATTATATATTGCTCATGCATGCCATGGGTATATTTGGAATAACACCCCAAAACAAATTCTGCTACTTCTCCTGAATATGGGGATACCACATCTGAGAGACTTTGTGGCAGCCAAGCTACATACAGGCCCCCAAAATGCAATGACCACCTTAGGCTTTCAAAGGGCATATTTCCTCATATCACTTCCTCACTACCTATCACAATTTTGGAGGTCCTAAAATGCCAGGATAGTACAAACACCCCTCCAAATGACCCCTTTTTGGAAAGTAGACACCCCAAGGAATTTGCTAAGAGGCACAGTGAGTCTTTTGCAGGTATAATTTTTGTCACAGGGTTTTGAAAAAGAATAAAAGAAAAGAAAAATACATTTTCATTTTCTTCCTTCGTTTTCCAAAAACTTGTGGCAACAAATAGGATCTGCATATACTCACCATGCCTCATAGCAAATACCTTGGAGTGCCTACTTTCCAAAAAGGGATCATTTGGGAGGGGTGGGGTTCTACTATCCTGGCATTTTTAAGGGCCAACATTAGAAGCTTATGCCAGATACCGCTCACGTTTCTAACCACACAAAGACAAAGCCTTTTCTGACACTTTTTGTTAAACAACAGGTTTTTTTTGCTAGAAAATTACTTTGAACCCCCAAACATTATATACATTTTTTAGGCAAAGGCCCTAGAGAATAAAATGGTGGGTGTTGAAATGTTTTATGTCACACAATATTTGCACAGCGATTTTTCAACCGCAATTTTTTGGGAAAAATACACTTTTTTAGAATTTGAATGCACAAAAACACAATGTATTGCCCATTTTTTTTATAAAATATAAAAGATGATGTTACGCCAAGTAAATGGATACATGATATGCTTTAAAATTGTGCACGTCAGTGCAACAGTGAAAAATTAAGTACATTTTTAATATCCATAGGTAATGCTTTAAAAGCCTTTACAGGTCTCCATTTTAGATGTATCCAGCTGGTCTAGTTTAGAATTACTGCCCTCGATCTGACATTCGTGGTGATACTTCACATGCATGGTGCAATCTCTGTTTACATACCGACATGGAACTAGTGCTTGCGTTTGCCATTGCTCAAGCACGGGGATGGGGGTAGAAGTGAATTTTTTTCTTTAATTATTTATTTTGCTTTTTAAAATTATTTTTACTCTGTTCCTTTCTTTTTTTTTTTTTTGATCACTTTTATTGTTATCACAGGGAATGTACAGTATATATCCCCAGTGATATCAATAGACAGTGAGAGGTACTCTTTTATGAGAAATCTGGGGTTTATTAGAGTCTTGGTCTCTCCTCTACCCTTAAAGTATCTGATCACACCAAGATTGGTGTGATCAGATGCTTTCCCAATTTTAAAATGATGCTGTTTATATCTGGCAAAATGGAAATAAATAAATGCTTGTAGCTTCCGGTCTCTTAGACGATAGAGATGATTGGAGGCATTCTAGTCTCCGATCAGCTCTATACACCGGAAAAGGCCAGCTGCATTTTTGGGTTCCCTGGTGGGACGGGAGAGCCCAAGAAAACCTTGCAAGGTGGCGGCAGGGGGAGTCCCTTACCACTGCTTGTAAAAATGATCCAGCAGCTATTTAGTAACTAAGATTGTTTTTAGATGAAATCCAACCCCCAGCTGAAAAAAACGACCAGGATGATCTCTTTCTTATCTGACAACAAGGGGGGTGTTGACAGAGATCATCTGACCATAGACCTGGTTTAAGGGGTGTTGGCTGGGAGGTCACCACATTTATGACTGTATCGTGGCCCTCCCTTACACCCAGGTTTATATTAATATTGATATCTTCCACTATGTACAGGTTGCATTCTGGAAACTGCTAGATTATTGTTCAGCATTATATTTCATGCCCAGGGATACCAAACACAGAGTATTTCAGATGGTCTGTGACCCACGAGGTAGGAGACTGATATCTCCCCTTTCCTATATGCTAGCTTAGTGTAACCTTGATTTGTTCAGTATGATATTCCCCATTCAAACATATACTTAATATTAATGTGTATTTTATGATTGGTGTGTGGATTTTGTTAAGTTGTGAATTGGACAGGGGTCTCGGAGAGGTTGCCCCACACCTGGCTTCTTTCTGAGTAAACATTTTATGGCACACTATATGTTCCTAGTGCTTTATTTATTATTATTATTATACAGGATTTTTTTTAGCATCAACAGTTTGCGCAGCACTTTACAATATAAAGGGAGACAATACAGCAACAATGCAGTTCAATACAAGAGGGATAGGAGGTCCCTGCTCCTTGGAGCGTACAATCTAGGAGATTATTTACCTTAAGGATTTGTATAGTTATACGATAGGTCACTTCCAATCCCGTCCAGAAAGAGATAAACTGTAGGAGTTGACTGTAGCAAGCCCTGCCAGATCTCTGGCCTAATTGGAGATATCTGGTCCTTTGAAGACCCAGACCCTTGTTGACTGAAGGCACATCTGAAACTCTAGCTATGTTCTGGGAAGAAGGGGTGGGAGATAAATCAGAACTGCTGGATCCCTAGCTTTAAAACAGAAAAGAAATGAAAAATGAAATGTTATGGCTGAATTCTGTAACAACATGGCTGCTACACACACAACTATTCGTGTATGCATGATCATTACACAAGGATCAGTTCAGGTGATGCCAAACAGCATGCTGGTAGGAAGAGAAAGCAGAGTGACAGAAAGATGAGCTCATCCCTGTGCTGCTTTTCTTTATCATGACCTGAGCCAAAAAAAAGTGATTTGAATGGTGCTGACCATTAGAATGAGGACATCTGGACACAGAAAGAAGCCCTGTGTGGGAAATCTCTGGATTGCATGTGAATTGTGCAGCAAAAGTTGGTTTTGTTATTTTATCTTCTATTTAGTATTCTTTTTTATCTTGCAATGAAAAAGGAGCTATGAATGAAGGAGGTAGACCTTTCAATCATCCTTCCATCCTGCATTCATAGATCACTTCCCATTCATTGAAGCTGTGGAATCCTTCTTTGAGAGCCTGAGACACCCTTAGTTATATCAACCACACTGCAAGATTATGGCTGCTGGGGAGGGATGGGGGTATGAATGGATGAGGATTTCAACTAAAAGAAAAGGCATCAGAACAAGGAGAAAATACCACTGTCTGTAAGTTACTTCCCTTGTTCTGATTTTTCCTTTTTTTGGCCAGTTAGGCTTTAAAATGCTTCATAGAGCAAAAATATAACAATCGTTGCAATAGTTTGATGCAGCTAAAAGAAAAAGAAATAGGTCTTAGCTCAGTTCATTAGGAAAAGCTGAGACATGTTTTCCATGTAATAATGTTGTAACTGGATGTTCAATAAATGCACATTTGCTAATCTCAGCAGCTTTGCTTGCTTAGCTGTAATTCACTTTGGGCTGTATGTAAAGTTTGGTTTGTGTATTCTTTTTGCTCGTTACTAATTCTTCAAGTTGTTAATGCAAATTAATATTAACAGCATTACCATCCCTTTACTTTTATCCAAGGTATGCTTTGTGATACCCTTATTAAGAGGCTTTTAGATTTAACCCTTCAGTTTCACTGAAACCTGACTTGCAATTCTTTGCATTTAAGAATATATATGTTTAGCATTTGTAAAGGAGAAATATGGCTTAACCCCTTTGCTATCAGAGCCAATTTTATATTACCCAATTTTTGATAAAATATAGAATATGAGGTTGTATAGAAAATACCAAATATGTCAAGCCTTAAAATTGCATGTGCCCGTGAAACAGTGTCAAACTTTGGTACCCTATATTTTCTCTAGCCAATGCTTTAAAAGCCACTACAGGTCATCATTTAAGAATTAACTATGAATAATGGGCCTCAAATTATTGCTCTCACTCCAGCATGTGTGGTGATTGTAGCTTGTGTAGTGCAATCAACATTTTTGTGCATAAACACCTCCGTTGATGTATGTAAATTTGTATATGCATGTATTTGGAGCTAGAGGAGTCTCAAAAATGATATCCAAAAAAGATCCCTGATGTCTCATCTGTCCTTAATAGAAAGTGATAGAGTGCAGATTGCACTTCATTTGTTTCTTCCACAACCATACTGGCTGGGGACAATGACACCAGGATCCAGAAGTAGCATTTTAGGGGGATATCAGCGAATGAACATTTGCTGATCTCCCTCCCCTCTACCAACTGGCACCTGCCATGCTGGTCCTGCGCCCACCGATGGGTGCATAGATCCTAGGACACATTGCTGCACAGGATGACTTCCATCGGACATCTGGCACTCAGATTGTCATATTTACACACACTCCTGCTGGCTACAGCCTTTGGGAGTGTGTGCAAAGCCTCCCAAAGCCACCGACGTATTGTATACACCTTGGCAGTAAAAGCATGGCTTTAATATTTTCTAAATTTCTAACTCAGTAGAAGCAAGGAAATCAGAAATTCGAATTCATTTTGATTTGACTGGATGCATGATTGTTCAAGGTTTTAGAAAGTATTGACGTCAGAAACTTTCTTGCAATTCAGAAGAAGATGCAGTGTTAGTAGTTCTCAATCTTTTCTTAAAAACGACTCTCATAGTGTTTTGATGTGAGTTAGGCTTTAAAACTGAACTCTAGGCAAAAATAAAAACAAAATATTGCAGTCTTGTATTCGTTATTTATCAATAAATGTATTTTTAAATGCAAGCAGTGCAAGTACCTAAATTTGACTTCATTTTAGCCCCTTGCGATCCACAATACAGAAGAGCTCAGACTAGAATAAAAAAGAAACAAGGGGCCAATCAATTGTGCTGCAGTGCTTGCGAACTAACAAGGGACATGCTGACAAGAGTGAGAAAGAGATAGATATTCAGTTTTCTGCTTCTCCTTTCAGTGCTCAGTAACAAACCGGGAGGACAATACCTAATAGTGTTAACTGCAGCACAGAAAAATCAGGTCTCCAGACCTGCCAAACAGCACTGTACTGTGTGGCAGGGCTGTGTACATCTCAGGAATGGATGGGCAGGAAAAATAGCTCCTATATGTCTGTTAGTCTGTGCAGTTAGCTTATTGTGTTTAGATAATATTTAAAATAAAACTAAAACGTTAAATAAATTAAATCCTGTTGTAGACTTTCTTATATCTCTTGATTGCTCTACATGCTTTCTCCCATATAAAAAGGCTACCTATTCAATATTTTGGAAAATGAGGTGGTGGGGGCAGATATATTTCTTTATCCCTTTTATACAACATCAAATACTTGCACAATGAATGCATAATCTATGGTAACAAGCATGTCAGCAGTCCTGTAGCCTACTTAACATTTTAAATTGTCTTTTCTTTAATAGACTATTGAATGTACATGAATGTACATGAAATGGTGCAAATGTGTTTACAAGGTTCTAGAACCTCTTAATATTTGCCTTGTAATTGCTGCTTGTATAGGATAGAGTGGCCAATTAGGAAGTCTATAATGTGATGGAGAGGTTGAACTAGTGTTTAAAACTGAATGTTGCCATTTTGTACAGTTCAGTTTTTTTTAGTTGTTTATACATTCAGTCAAAGATTACTGTAATTGGCAGAAGTAAGATATAATTTACTAAAATTGGAGAATGCACTGCATAGTATCCAATCATATTCCAGGTTTTAGTGTGAAAGCTTAACTGAACAAGCTGAAGTTAGAAGCTGATTGGCTACCATGCACAGCTGTACCAGATTCTGAGTTTGGCAGTTTTAGTAAATCTCCCCACTATATACAAAAATATGGCTTTAATGGATGTACTGGTCAATTATGACATGATACATCTATTAAAAGCCTGTAAATGTAGTGGGGTTGATTTACTAAAGACAAATAGACTGTGAACTCTGCAAGTGCAGTTGCTCCAGAGCTCTGCTAACTACCACTATCCAATCATGTGGAAGCAAAAATGCAATTTTTTTCACTTGCATGTGATTGGGCATTCTTTGCAAAGCTTCATCTCATTTACTAAACTCTGGAGCAACTGCACTTGCAAAGTGCACAGTCCATATGCCTTTAGTTAAAAACCTCTATGTGTTTTCTTATGCTTGATGATAATTATTGAGCTCTAAGTATGCTTTTGTGTGCCATTTCCTGAATGGTTGTGGATCTCAATATATAAGGATGCGGTCTTGCAGATAGCTGAATCCTAGTTTGCTGTAGATTTTTGTATGTGTGATTGTGCTCCTTCAGCAGTAGTCGATTGCTAAATATATTTTACAAAAAAACATTAAGTAAAAAAAATGAGGTGCTATGCCAAGTATCTATCCAGAATAATTTTTTTAGTTTTCATTAGCAAAAATAAAAACAATGCTCTAGGTAAGAGAGAGAATAAGCTTTTATCTGCAACCTATGGTGTTAGTAAATCCTGGCCAGCATGAAAATAGCATGGAGGTACCAATATCCAAAAAGATGGTGGCCTCTGCTTTGACTTTTAAAGGTAAAGGATGCAAAAACGTTTTGGTAAAAGTTTCAATACACTGCACAGAAATCCTTTTTTTTCATTCATTTTTTGATCATTTTTTGAAATAGTCGCAAGCAGTATCTCTACTCCATAGAGTGCATTAAATTATGATTGCTTTTGTGACACTATTCCATAGAAATGTTCCATGTTGATTTTTCTCCTATGCCTTCACATCATCATACTCTCATCTACATATCACCAGTACTGGCATTTCTTTAGTCTAGAATGTAACACTTAGGGCTGTACCCATATGTGAACCCTCTGCCTAGTTCTGCATAGAACAGGAAGGGAGATGCTGCTAAAATGTATCCAGGATTTGAAACCTAGAAATAAGTTGTGGCAGAGCTCACACCTTTCCAATTAGCATGTTGTTTGGTGCATTTTATGATACAAAATTGAGGACCCTCTTCTTCCCTCTTGGGAACTAATTGGTTCCCCTCTTCAAATCTACTTTTCCATGCATGTTTGAGCTAACACCAAGATTCAGTAATGACTTTTCAAGTTTTTATTAGAAAAGCAGAAGGACTGGCACAACAGGGATTGCACACAAAAGAAGCAATATAATGAGAACAGGATACCTTTTGATACCAGTACATGGCAGAACAGGTACATTTCAGGAATATGACATTTTGGGTTTACATATTCTTCAGCCACTTGCCAACCGCTCTATAGCCGAAAGGCGGCTATTGATGTCCTCCCAGAACCTCGCACCCCTGTGCACCCCCAGGGGACACAGCTCTGAGGAAGAGGCTGAGTCCTTGAAACGCGTTAGCCTGTTGGAAGTCCAGGGTTCCATTTATGAACTTATAAGCAGTGTGGATTGGACACCACTGTTTGTGTGATGTGCCTTTGACCTGTATGACAATTGTGAGTATGATACTTACTTACTTATGATAAATATTTTTTACTATAATGCACTAGGGCGGTATGCCCTCTGTTTGTTTTTCTTTGTACACATCTAGACACAGCTGATCACAAATTGAGGTAAAGGGCCAATCACAGTGGCCTTTTACCATGTGATCAGCGGTGTCTAATCACAGCTGATCCTATGTAAATAAGTGCCAGTTATCCGCATTTCCTTTCCAAAACTCTGTCACTGTGTAAGGAAAGGAAAGCCAATAAACGGCACACCTGTGACAGCACACATTTAGACTGATAATCAGGGCACTGATCATCAGTGCCCTGATAATAAGTACAGTCCTGTCAGTACCCATCAGTGCCGTCAGTCAGTGCCCATCAGTGCAGCCTATCAGTATCCATCAGTGCAGCTGATCAATGCCCATTAGTGCAGACTCATCAGAGCACATTAGTGGAGAAAAAAAATTACTTTCCTCAGCACTGTCACTATGTGAGGAAAGGAAAGCTGATAACCAGCAATCCTGTGACAGCACACATTTACACTGATAATCAGGGCACTGATCATCAGTTTCCTTGATAATCAGTGCTGGCCTGTCAGTGTCTGTCGGTGTCTATCAGTGCAGCATATCAGTGTCGATCAGTGCTGCCTTTCAGTGCCAATTAGAGCTGCCTTACCAGTGCAGCCTTATCAGTGCCTACTCACCAGTATCCATTAGTGAAGCCTATCAGTACCCATCAGTGCAGATGAGCAATGCCCATCAGTGCAGCCTCATCAGTGCACATCAGTGAAGAAGAAAAACTACTTATTTGCAAAAAAATTTTTCGTTTAGCAAAAAAATTAAAAAACCCCAGTGGTGATTAAATATCACCAAAAGAAAGCTCTATCTGTCTCACAAAAAGTATAAAAATTTCACATGGGTACAGTGCTGCATGACTGTGTAATTGTTATTGAAAGTGCAACAGCACTGAAATCTGAAAATTGGCCTGGGCAGGAAGGGGTGAAAGTGTCCAGTGGGCAAGTGGTTAAACCCCACATCTCTGTAGTCCAGAAAGAAGGCTGGATGAAATGTTTGACACAGCAGTGCCTACGCATAGGGTTTAGTAAATATGTGTCACAAATTCCAAGAAAATAAATATGTGGAGATCTTCACAAAGTACATTTGCAAACTTCAATATCAATCAGATTAATAGAAGTAGAAATAATTAAAATACTATATGGAAATGGATTTATGATTTTACTTTTTGACCATAGATATGCTTTAAGGTGAAGTAAGTATAGTGAGACCCAATAACATGCAGCAGGAAAGCAACTTATGACCACTTTAATACTTTTCAGATGTTTACTGAGTTCAGCAATGTGTTTCCTACCAAAAGTTGTTCCTGTGTATGTTAGATACAATTATGTTTTGCTGAATTCCTCTTTAGGTTAGATAAATTGACACAAGGAAGAAATATATATATTTCAAATAAGTTTCAGTCAATAGACAGCGAATAACAGTCCCACATAATCAAATCAAATGTCAGACTTTGACAGTGTCATAGACAGTGTTATGAAAATGTAATATGACATTGGCTATTGTAGCATATTTTTCCAGTATTATTGGAAATTCAGGATTAAGGGTTCCAGTTAAACTGCTGGGAGAAACATGAGTTGTTTTTTGTTTTGACAAAGGACATTTTAGAGTAGCTGTCAGGTCACATCAACATTCTCCAACACGGACACAATGGGAGCGATAAACTGCCCAGAAGCTTAATAGAAGATTTATTGTGAAAAGTTCCAGGTTGTTTAAAACTGTTTGAATGTGATATATAGATGTCAGTTTCTGTTACTCCTCAGTTTGCTCTTCAAACCATTATTTTATGTTCTGATGTCCCAAAGAGAGGATGAAGTAACTAATATGAACATGGAAACTGATCAATATGGCTCCAGAGAATAGATTTCCAGGTACATAACTAAAGACAAAACATAAACAAACTCAGAAAATATATTCCAACAGCTGTTTGTCTGATTCCCATTTCAATCTGTTAGGTGTGTTCTGACATTATTTACTACTTCAATACCAGGCACTTTTACCCCCTTCCTGCCCAGGCAAATTTTCAGCTTTCAGTGTTATCGCACTTTGAATGACAATTGTGTGGTCATGCAACACTGTACCCATAAAAAATGTGTATCTTTTTTTTTTCCACACAAATAGAGCTTTCTTTTGGTGGTATTTAATCACCGCTGAGTTTTTATTTTTTGCTAAATAAACAAAAAAAATCAGAAACTTTTGAAAAAAACATGGTTTTCTTCTTTTGTGTTATAACATTTTGCAAATAAATAAAATTTCTTCATAATTGTAGGTCAAAATGTATTATGCTACATTTCTTTGGTGAAAATACCCCAAATTAGTGTATATTATTTAGTCTGTAGGAAAGTTATAAAGTCCACAAACCATGGTATATATATCTGATATTCGATCAGTCCAGATGCACTGATGACCTATCTCATTTCTTGTGCCCGAAAACACTAGGTAGTAATATAAATACCCCCCAAATTGCCCATTTTTGGAAAATAGACAATGCAAGGTATTCAGTAAGAGGCATGTTGAGTTTTTTGGAGGCTGTAATTTTTTGTTACAATTTTTGGGAAAATGTAGAAATTAAAAAAAATCACATTTTTTTTTTTACATATTGTCACCAGTCCAGTACAGCGTTATTATATAACTGGTGTGATGGTGATCAGGGACACTGACTGGTGACATCATGTAGAAAAAAATAAAAATAATAATAATTGAATTTTTTTTTTAATTTTCAATTTTTTAATTTTTATCACATTATTTCTTCTTTTTTTTTTTACAATTTTTTTCAACACACAGTGACCAAAGCAATACAATGTTACCATAGTAACATTACACTACTCTGGGCAAGTGATCAGGATTTTTTGTTTTTGGGTTTTTTTTTTACACATTATGATTGCTAATACCAATGCTTTTCATTGATATTTGTAATCATTGTTACTGAATGAAACCAATTCATTCAGACTTTTGTTGGGATTAGCTGTGATTGAGCAAAGCTCATCACATGATACAGATGGGCTGTGATTGGTCCTCTCTCTACCATGTGACTGTTTTGACCAATCACAGGTAACAGCACAATTGTATACAATGGATGGCATGACAGGAAGCCATCAATTGTATACAATTGACATGTGATCTGCTGTGATTGGTCATAGCGGTCACATAACACTGGCAATGGGCCGGTGTAGTGATATGTCATCGGCTGTGTCCCGTGGACACAGCTGGTGACAGATTGCGCTGCTGCGTGGCCCCGTGGATGTGTGAGTGGCTCCTTCTGATAGGACATCATATGACGCCCAGTCAGAAGGAGGAGTGTCCCGCCCGGTCTATAGCAGATTGACAGCTGGGCTATAGGCCGGGCAGGAAGGTGTTAAAGCAAATTGTGTACTTTGCTCGCACTTAGGTTTCCTGGTCCTCATTGCTGTTGCAACCTACTGCTAGATTGTTCCTAAAATTCTTTTTTGAAAGTCATCACTTACACAAAGAAAATCAAGCCCTCCTTCCCCCCCATGTGACAGTGTTTAGGCCTGAAAATTGGAACTTAAGGCTGTTGCTTCTAATTGGGACAAAACATATGGTCCTGTTAGTATGAGAGTCTTTTTTTTCTTGTATCCTTAACATGCATTAGTATAAATAAAGAAGAAATTAAAGATATCAGTTAAAAACATCCAGCATATGTCTGTCCCCAACTGGTTGACTATGGCTGTTGGAGACACAGGCCATGCTATTACTAGCCCCTATGGCCTTCAGTATGGGGTTGGTGCATTAACCACTTGCCTACCGGGCACTTATACCCCCTTCCTTACCAGGCCAATTTTCAGCTTTCAGCGCTGCCGCAATTTGATTGACAATTGCGCGGTCATGCAACATTGTACCCATATGAAATTTTGATCATTTTTTTCTCACAAATAGAGCTTTCTTTTGGTGGTATTTAATCGCCACTGGGCGCTTTACTTTTTGCACTATAAATTAAAAAAAGTGCAAAAAATTTGAAAAAAAAAAAAAGTTTATTTGTTTCTTTTATAAAATTTTTCAAACAGGTATTTTTTCTCCTTCACTGATTTGCGTTGATGAGGCGGCACTGATGGGCACTGATAGGCGGCACTTATGGGCACTGATAGGCAGCACTAAAGGGCACTGATAGGCAGTACTAATGAGGTGGCACGGATAGGCGGCACTGATAGACAGCACTAATTAGGGGTCACGGATAGGCGGCACTGATATGCAGCACTGATAGGCGGCACTGATAGGTGACACTGATGATGGGTACTGATAGACGGCACTGACTGGCATCACTTCTGGGCACTGACTGGCGGCACTGACTGGCACAACCCCTGGGCACTGACTGGTGGCACTGACTGGCAGCACTGGTGGGTGGCACTGGTGGACAGCACTGGTGGGTGGGCACAGGTGGGTGGCACTGGTGGGCACAGGTGGGTGGGCACAGGTGGGTGGCACTGCTGGGCACATGTAGGTGGCACTTCTGGGCACAGGTAGGTGGCACTGCAGAGTGGCACAGGTGGGGGCACTGCTGGGCACAGGTGGGGGCACTGCTGGGCACAGGTGGGGGCACTGCTGGGAATGGGTGGGCGGGGCTAGTGGACGCACTGCTGATCGGAACTTGCGGGGGTCACTGCTGGGCACCGATCATCAGGGCACTGATCATCAGTGCCCTGATGATCGGTGCCGATCCCCGCTCTGACAACTGCCGGTTCTCGGCAGTACTTTCCTCACGATCTGACAGCGTGAGGAAAGTGCAGCCGAGAACCGGCACTTGCATTTTCCTGTGATCAGCGTGTCATTGGACACCGCTGATCACGTGGTAAAAGGCCGGTGGGATCGGCCTTTCACCACATCACGTGATCAGCTGTGTCCGTAGGACACAGCGATCACGGAGATCGCCGGGTGCGCGCCCCTTGGGGCGCGCAGGAGAGCGCGTTCTGGGAGGACGTCATATGACGTCCACTCAGAACTGGCCGGCCGCGGTGAAGCCGTCTTTCGGCTATGCGCGGTCGGCAAGTGGTTAAAGCAGAACTACACTGCATCTCAGCACCACAAACCAAAAGCACTATTTAATTGATTTTTAATATTCAGTGCCAACCCCCCCCCCCCCCCAAATATCCATGTCTCCATGCCACTTTGAAAAACAGTCCCTCAGTCCCTGAGTAAGGGCAAAAGATTAGTGTAGCATTTACTTTGTGGAATCCATCCATCAGGGTATGCTTAACCAAGAAAACCCCTCCTACCTTCCTGAAGACTCCTGGGATGTATGACATGAATTGCCTATGGAAACCAGTAAGTAACTGGTGAAATGTAAAATAAAGTTTAAAACAAAGTAAATATGATATGCTTCCCTATCTATTTATAAATACTAGCAGCATAACGATTCAAAATAGTTACTGTTGATTGAAAGAGTGGGGTTCCACTTTAGGGGTGTGGGGTTCAGAAATTCCTTTGTAGCTCAGCAAGTATGCCAGTCAAGCCCCTCCATATCACCTTAACTTTGGTGAATGGACAATGAGAGAGATTTAATCTCACAGCTATAGGCAAGCATTTAACTAAATGAAATCCATTTAGTATTTTTTGTTGTTATTAGCTGTGACTGGCTAATCACATGAAACAGATGGGCTGTGATTGGCCCAGTCTGTACCATGTGACCACTGTGACCAATCACAGCTAGCAACACAAATGTATACAATGGATGGCATGAAAGGAAGCTGTCCATGGTTTATAATTGTCATGTGACCTGCTATAAGTGGTCAGAGCAGTCACATGGTACTGGTAATGGGCCAGTACATAGATCAGACATTGGCTGTACACAACCAGTGACAGATCTCACCGAAGCACAGCCCCATGGGCACATGTGAGGCGTTGATCCTGAAGGACGTCATATGATGCCCACCCGGATTTTTCAAAATGCCACTCGGCCTTCATTTTGCTATTGGCCAGGCAGGAACTGGTTAATCTTTAACAGTCTTAGCAATTGATGCTATAAGAAGGAACAGACTTTATTGGAGAGATATGTCTGCAATATGTAGTTTAGTGTGCTTTTGTCTGTTATGTAGTAGTTCAGCCGGTGATGCTTGTGTAGTCACATTTATAGTCGCTTTGTAAACATGTAATAACTCTGTAGTAAACATTTTCCCTGTAAGAATGCAGTTTGAAGAATTCCCTTAAAGTTTCTGTTGAATCTCTCAGTTTTTACATTTGCTTGGGGATAATAACCTGAGGATTTCCTATGCACAATATTTATCTCTGTCTGGAAGGGCTCAAACTCAGAAGAAACAATTGTGGTCTATTTTCAGATGCTAGTTCCTTTGGGTTATCTTTCCAGCTGAAGACTGTGGAGAAAAATGTAATAACTGTAGCAGATGGTATATTTGAGACAAATGCAATTTTTGGACAGTTACTGTAATAATGCATTAATGCTATAGCAAATTGACAGTCCACAGGTGCAGCACCAACAATATTAATACCAAGTGTCTTCCAAGCAGAATCAGGAAAAATGCACTGACTTGATTGGTGGAATGTGCTTGACAGCAGATTTGTCATGTATCTGACAAGTAATACAAAGTTGAATGACGGTACTTTGGCATCCATGCCTGGCCATCAGTATAGTTCACATAGTCTTTGCTTTGAGCAGCATTTAGAAGGATTTAGTTTAAATCCTGCAGCTGCAATGTACTTTAGAACACTTATAAGGTACTTGTCACAAAGATCCAGAGCTGGGCTGTATACAATTATGTCATCTAGATAGCACTTTACATCAGGTTCATTACTGTGGATTGAAAACATCAGTCTTGAAAATAAGAGGTCACTAAGCCTATCCATAAAGTTCACACTTGAAATGAAATTGGCCCCTTAAAGTTAATAAATGTCCTTATCCAGCAAAACCTGATGATATGCACATTTGATGATCTAGGAGAGAAACAAAATTAGCTCTTCTGAGTTCTGAAAATATATCCTCAATTAGTGGCAAGGGTGACTATCTATGTCAACAGCTTTAGTTGGTTTGTAATGGTCAACATCACATCCTATTCCATGGTATCCTACATTTTAGGGAACTTGGGATGGTTTCACATTTGATTGCTTGCTGACCACCCTATAGCAGTTTTACTGCTACAGGATGGGCACTCTGTGCAGACTCACACACACACACACACATATTATACAGCCAGTGATTCTTGGCCGAGACCCAGCAAACGGAGTAGTAATTACCGGAGAGAAAGACCTGTGAATGTAAATAACACAGATCTCTCTCCTGTGAGTGGGTATATGCCGGTTTTTATTTCCCTCACTTCTATCCACGGTGATGTCCCCCCCCCCCCCCCCCCAGCACACAATAGGTGATAGACAGCCTCAGATGTGCATGTTTCCTAGCAAGGTTGTGCAGAGTGGAGTGTGTCCATCCTCTCTGCTCAGATGTCAGATTACACTCAGCTCCCTGTTCTGTGCTATGCAATGTGGAAGATGGAAAAATAATATCTGATCTGTGTGCTTTGGAAGGCTGTGGAACAAAAAAGGCTTTCGATAAGAAGGTACCACTTTTGTGAAAGGAATGGCTTAATCACTGTGTATCACCTATGGCTGGTCACTTCGGTGGACTTATGTAAGGGATTTTATTCAGTTTAAAGCTGATGTAAATTGCACAGTATTTACCAATACTGTATGCTGAAATTTTTATTGTTCTGCAATCATGTTTACATTAAGCACAATAATGCAATGAGAGCTGTATCATAACTGTTGCTGGTAGAATATAGAAAATACATGTTCTGCTTCCAGACAGCGACAAAGTTAATTATGCATTCAAGCTGTAGGTACTGTAAGTCCTCCTGCTTAGCAGCAAGTATGTAATTCTCAAACATAAATCCAAGCTACATTGCAGGCTCACTAGAAGATAATGTGAGGAAGCAGAAGATGTAGAAAATATATCCTTGTTGCCAGTCTTGGGCTACATGTACACTAGCCTACCCTGACTGCAGCTGCAGGAAGACACAGAGCACAGCAAAAATGTGTGTCAACGCAGTACAGCATTTACACTTGTTTTTGCCACGTTTTGTGTTTTCCCACTGCAGGCAGTCAAAATGTTCTTATCCTAAATGCAATTCCTCAGGAGAGGCAGGTTTAACCCTACCTAAATTCTAAACTCTGCAAAACAATGATGTGTACATGGACACATAGGGTTTTATGGAGTTAAATTTAGGAGATTTGGTAAAATAAGCGTATTACTGTATGTCCTGTAGTGTGGGAGTACTTCACCTTTCCCTGTGACCCTCTGGGAAACTCACTTGGGTTCTATCAAGACACCCACTGCCTTTTTATGGGCTCACTTCCAAAAGTGTAATAAAGCCTTAGATTTGTTAATCACATTTACAATATTAACCATTTGCTCTCCACAAGATTTACTCCCTTTCCTGAGCAGGCCATTTTTTGCGATACGGTGCTACGTTACTTTAACTGACAAATGTGCGGTTATGCAACACTGCGCATAAATTAAATTTATGTAATTTTTTTCCCCACAAATAGAGATCTCTTTTGGTGGTATTTTATCACTTCTGTGTATTTTATTTTTTGCACTATAAACAAAAAAGCCTGACAATTTTGAAAAAAAAAACAATATTTTTTACTTTTTCCTATAAAACATATTCAATAAAAAAATTAAAAAAATAAAATGTCATAATAAATTTAGGCCAAATGTATTCTGCTACATGTCTTTGCCAAAAGACATTTGGTGGTATATATACTGGAATTTGTATTTGTTTATATTTTATACTAGTAATGGCAGCGATCAGCGACTTATAGTGAGACTGCGGGACTGCGGCGGGCATTCTAATACTGGGCGGGACCTGAATAACTGCCATTGACATCTCCAGTGACTCTAATACAGTGATCAGAGTCAGGGGTGGACTGACAACTCATGGGGCCCCCGGGCAATAGGGGATCATGGGGCCCATGTGTCCTTGCCCAAACTCAAAAAAGCCTATGAAAAAGTTACCGGGGGCATCTCATGGGGCCCCCTACTGACCCCGGGCCCTCGGGCAGTGCCTGAGTTTCCAAATGGTCAGTCCGCCCCTGATCAGAGCTAATAAAAAGCACTGACACTGTATTCATGACCCTGGGCAGGAAGGGGTTAACATCTAGGGCGTTCAAAGGGTTAACTGTGTGTTGGGGAGTGATTTTATTGTGTACTGTGTGCTGTTTTGCTGAGCAGACCTGCTGTTTTCTATCTCTCTGCTGTGCAGAGAGATAGAAAGCAGCACGTCCATGCTGACAGGAGAGAGATCTCTGTCGTTTCAACACAGATCTCTCCCCTCTCAGTTTTGCTCATGATCACCGAGTCCCGGATGAAAATCGCTAGCCGCAACCCGGTGATTGACATCCTCAGGAGCCAATAGTAGCATGGGTAGGACGCCCTACTCGGAAATGAAAAATCATGTATATTTACGTGATTTTGCCAAGCAAAGCCTCTGTGTAGCATTACATCTCCTATGGGGCAGCGGGAAGTGGTCAAAAGTTCAGATACGCATAAAACATATGCCACTGCATGAGTGTATAATATCAGCAAAAAGAATTGGAATTAACTTGTACTGTAGAGAAAATATTTTACATGTAACAACTGCAGCAAGTGACATCTACAGGCCAAGATTATGAATACTACAATGTTTAATGCATTTCTGAACATTTCTTGGACTGAAAACATGAACCATTCATTACAGGCATTGATCGTAACCTAACAAAATGGAGGCTATTGGTGATTATTATCCTGGCTATTGTTCTCCTTCATCTGCATGTTCAAGCCATTTAAACAAACTTTCTGTAGATCCTTTGTCAACTTTGTTGCACTTATGTTTTACACATTACCCGAATAAAATCATGGAATACAAAAAAGTCGATGTTCTTGCTACAGACAAGTGAAAGCTATTCTGGTCTCACAAAAAGTACAATATCATTGCTATTCTAGAAGCACCTGCAGAGACATCATACATATTAACAAGTTCCTTTTTGTTGCTGACCTGGTCTGATGCACTCGGTAGATAGAATTTTTTTTTTTTTGTACTACGACAGCTTGAGGGGTGTGCTAGTAAGAAATATGTGTGTTTACATCAATGACTGCAGTTTGATTTGTAAGAGTAATCTGATTTTGAATATCATCAACACTTTGATATTTCTGGCTGGTGCGTAAATTCAGGGGATGTGTTGTTTTCTTTATGTAGCCAGGCTTATTTTAGAAAATAATGCAATTTCACCATCCAATTTCAGGAGTCACTTAAGATAAATAAGGACAATAAAAAACAAGTTATCATGCACTCCTTTGAATATCTCATCTGCTTGAATGGTATGAAATATGTATGAAGGTAGCTGGCGATTAGTTTTTGCTGAACATATTCAATGATAGGATAAATATAATCGTGTAATAAACTATTGCTGAATGAAATGATTTTGGAACATTTCTATGCAGACCAAGTACATTCAATCAGTTCTTCACAATACACATCCAGGAAAGCATTATGATTGGGCGCACAGAATAACAATAACAAAAGTGTGTGAATATCTAATCCTAAGGCCATTTGAAGCATGCAGTGGGAAACTAATATGTAAATCAACATCATCCACAAAAAAGTACAATGTTATTAAAGCCCAACTCTACCTGATGGCTGACATTTAAATGTCACACTGAGATATGTCTCTAAGGCTCCAGTTGCAGGTTATCTCCATGAGTATCTTTTAGTAGGCCATAGATGGATTGAATCTTGGCTGGTTAAGCAGGGATCAACTGAGATTCCATCCAACTATGATCAAGCTGATTGTACTGAAGTATATCCATCAATTGACTTCAGTATAACCAGCTGGAATTGTTTTCATGCAGTCACTCCTGGCAGCTGTATCTGCCAGCAGTGATCACTGTGTTCTGCTGACAGGGAATGCTCCTCAGCAGCAGAACACAAAAGCTCTGCCAGAGGGGTAACTTCACCTGTGGTGGAAGGAAAGAAAATTGTTTAATCGATGGGCTACTTAAGTCTTTCTAAGCTGCTTTAGTAATTACAAAGACTAAGGGCTATGTCACACTAGTGGCTGGAACAGTGTGGTGTTGCTCTGTGGATGCTCCCTTGCTGGAGAATGAGTTTTTGAAGCATTTCAGACAAAAGAAGAAATGAGGTGAATGGACTCATTAGTAATACTAATCCTGAAAAGTTGCTGCCATCACCATTGTTGCTAATGTAAGAAACTGGCAGGTGATTCAATCTACTGGTCTACCTAAATCTGATATATGCATTCTTAATAAAGTTAGCCTGTAATCCCAATGAGTTTGAAGTCCATTGTTTCTGACTAAAATATGTGGCAAGAGAGCGCTCAATTCTAATTAGCTGCTAGCATAAAGGATGAACCCCTATATCCTCAAATAAACTGGAAATATAAAATGCAGCGCTAAATATTTAAAATGCTGAAAAAGTGACAAGTGCATAAAAAGGCACAAATAAATGTGCTAGGGAAGTGTAACATAAGTGTCGTCAATGAGTGACGAGAAAAAACGTGAATGGATAATCAATAAAGCGTATCAAGTAGCAAATATATATATTAGTGAAATGTATAAAATAGCGATCAGTTAATGACAATAGGAAGTATATTGCAATAAATTAGATGACAATTGGAGATATCTTGAGATATAAGCAGTCCAATAAAAGTGATGCATCAAATTTCCGTGCTTGTGACTTCTTGTGATAAAGGATTGAAGTATGCTTACACTCACCGGAAGCGCAATATTAATGTGCATGTAATAATATCCGGGAAACACTGGTGGTCATCAGGGTTCTGGTCAGGGACAAGGGGCTCCACTGGTACACACACAGCACACAGGAAAGGCACCCCAGACCTCACAAACCGGACCCTCACAGCATACAGGGACAGCTCCTTCTATGCATCTTCACCAGGAAAATAGATTGCCAAACTGGTACTACTCCACCTTAAATGGCTCAAGAACAAGCCACCAAACAAAGGTATTTTGATAGTGTAGTATTTTTAATGAACATTGGCAAAGAATTCCAGGTATGCAGTAAAGACAATTGTAAGCTTACAGAGCAGTGATAGAAATCAGTATTAAAGATGGCCAACTGCCTACCATGCAGCCTCGACGGCATGATGTCAGCATGGCAAGTCTTCTCCCTGGCGTGTTTCGTGCGAAAGCAGGTTGTCAAACTTTTAAGGAGAGACCTCTCCTCCAGTTGCAGTGAAGGGAGCTGGTGTTAGTGCACCATTCAGAGGTGAAAGAGCAATATCAAAGAGAAGAAAAGGTGCCACCCACAAACCCAGTGCATTAGTATGTACTGTAGATGAATGTGGCCTCAGCCAGAGACGCTCCAACCACACCCTCTGACATGTGTTCACCCTGGTTACTGTTTTCACTATCAGGAAACCCATACTAAATAATATAAAGCATCCAATGCTATAGAATACACATGTAGACAGGAAATGTTTGCAAAGAAGTTCAGGAAATCAGCATCACTTCAATGATTAAAAGGTGAAATGCGTATTTTAATAAAACATAAAATAGCAATTATTTATGCTATATGGTTTTTTAGAAAACTAAACGTCACAATTTACATCAACTTTAATATCCAGTTAATACAATCAATTTAAAATAACAAACTCAGCATGCCAAAATCTTTGGAGAATTGTGACAAACAGGGTCTGTATAAAGTGTTAGTTGATCAAACACTGGACTCCTCCCCACCCTTCCCGGTCCTGCTTTACTTGCCTCCTGCGATCCTGAGCTGTCAGGGCTCCAGCAAGCCATTCAGCCATCTGGTGATTTGAAATCCTTGCTGCTTTCTTTCCTCTCTATCCAGTGCTGACCAATTAGTGCAGCACCATCCATGTAACAATGTTCACCAATTAGAATCCATCTTATCTGTCCTGGCAGTGCAGTATGGAGAGGAGAGAAAGCAGTAGGGATTTCAAATCCCAGGACCACAGGAGTGGCTTGAGGGAACCCCGACAGCTCAGGATCCTGGAAAGTAAGTACAGCCAGGGGACCAGGGAGGTTAAGAAGGGGGTCCGGTGTTAGGTCATCTTTACAGATTTTCTGTGAAGGTGAACTAATACTTTAAACTGTTGCATTTTAATGCATGCATTGTAACAAGCTAAAATATGTGTCCAACTTTCCCATGATAGAAATAGTGTATGTTCCCATCTCAGACTTGTAATGCATTTAGAAAAATACATTGGGTTTGATTTACTAAAACTGCAGAATGCAAAATCTAGTGCAGTTGCGCACAGTAGTCAGTCAGCTTCTAATGTCAACTTGTTCCATTAAGCTTTGACAAAAAAAAAAGTTGATTGGTTTCTATGCAGAGCTGCAGCAGATTTTGCACTCTCTAGTTTTAGTAAATCAACCACAGTATGTACATTTTGTTTTAGCTTTACTGTGCCAAAAAGACTGTATAAGTCAATGGCAGGCCATTATAACACATATAACAGTTTTTATGCATTTTCATGTGTTGGAAGCAAGTATTAACAAACCTTTATCAATGGCGATTAACCCTATCCACTTCAAAATTGTAAATTTAAAAAAATGTGTCAATGTGTCAAAGAGAGCCAAAATGCACAAATAAAGGGCACATTGATACTCGACAATACACTTGCCTAGCGCTACATGCATAGATCTAAATGGTCCCCTAAACAAATAGTTTGGATTATTTTTTATAATGGTCTCATAGTACTAGTAAAGTCCAGTAAAGAGACAATTTACAATTTACAATATGGCAGGATGTTGCAGAAAATCTTAATATGGGACAAAGACAGACAGAAGTAAACTGAAAGTAGAAGATTACTAT
The DNA here is from genome assembly GCF_062004578.1 of Staurois parvus. Taxonomy (NCBI): domain Eukaryota; kingdom Metazoa; phylum Chordata; class Amphibia; order Anura; family Ranidae; genus Staurois; species Staurois parvus. The sequence continues at coordinate 11,578,725 of NW_028317941.1, read as the reverse complement.
AAGTCTTAATAATTCTGCCTTCCCCTGCTTCTATCTCTTTCGCATAGTCTGTATGTATTAAGAAAAAAAAACATGTGTATATACCTTTTTTAATTCACTTGGATGTAGTCATGTGATCAATCAGCTCTGGCTCCTGCAAGGGAGAGGAGGGATCACAAGTAGCTGAATAGCAATGGGAGCTGGATGGTGACATCTCGGCTTGGGAAGTCAGTGCTGTTGTTAAGTGCTCCCTTAAACAAGGGAGCTGGAGCTAATGGACCATGTAACCACACCAGAGCAGAGCAAAAAAGGTATTTGCAGAGATCTTTTTTATATAGGTTATGCAGAATAGGTATCATTTTTAAGAACAATTATAATTAGCCTTTATTATCCATTTAAGAGAGGCTCTAACTTAGTCCAAAATATACTTAGAGTTCTACTGTGATTTTGCTAGAGTCATAAAACATTAAATCAGGTGTACATGAAATTACAATTCTGGAAATAATGTACCACACAGTAACTGCAGTTACCTCTCCAGATGCCAATTTGCATCTTAAGCCACAATAAAATGTTTGGTAATTCTAGTAATGGGGAAGGAAAGAATAAGGCTACTACCTTGCTCCTCCCCCTTATTACATCCCAGTTGACAGGCTACTCTTAGTATTATCCTAGATGTCTCACATGATGGCTGAATTAGGCAATTTACCCATTCTGCATCAGTATAAGTAGAAATGATATCTAGAAAATTGTCTTCCTATTCTGCTAGAAATTTCATTCTAGGTGTACAGACCCAAAGTAGGTAAACTGTATCTACAAAGTATGCTTTTTTCCACCAACACAAATGCAGAGACTATGCAGAGAAAGGGGCAATGGGGACTAAGTGAGTCAAATTACACTGGCAAGAAGGGTGGTAGCAAAATTATTACATAGTTGGTAAGGCTGAATTATTTATTACATAGTTGGTGACACTGGTCCACCCATTTTAATCTGAGAATGTGTGTGTGTGTGTGTTTGTGTGTGTTTGTGTTTATGTCACTACCATTTTCCATATCCTTGCACTTTGTGTTTGCTAAGAAACACATCTAAAATGGAATTTATCCATACCACCTGCTAACACCATTGGTTATGGAAGAGAGTTCCAGATCCTTACTGCTCTAAGCCAGGGTTCACGCTGATGTGGTGCAGAATTTACAGCGGTTTCTGTTCATGTGAACCGCTGCAGGTGTGTATGTTAAGTTAACAACCCCCCCGAAATTGGTTCAGAAAACGCAGTGCGATGTGCAGAATGGGATTGCATGGGTGTGAATACCCATATGATCCGATTCCAATTCAGACCAAAAAAAGGGTCCTGAACCGTTTTGGTGCGTATGTAGTGCAATTAAGGCCATACAAAATGTATGGCTCAAATCGCACTGCACAGAATTCACATGTGATTTGCACAGGAATGCGGTGAAATTCCTGTGCAAATCACATGCGATATGCTGCACCACAGGCAAATAGTATAGAACCTTCTATGCAGCTTAAGATCAAGCAGTTTTTTATTCACCTTCATTATGTGGCCACGTAAAGATGACATTTTCTCAAAATAGTACAGTTACTTTGTAAAGATTTAAAGATGCAAAGATTTAGATTTATATCATATTCCATCATAGGAGCTTCTTCGTCAGGGAGAATAGTTAGTTTTGCTGCCCTTCTTTGGAGTTTCTAGCTCAAGGGTATCCTTCCTGAAGATTGGTGACCAGAACTGAACTACATACTAAAAATGTGGCTGAATCAGTGGTAGAATTATAACTCATATTTTATGTCTTGAGTGAAACTCCCTTTTTAATGCATGATATTAATCTACTAACCTTGCTTGCTGCAGCTGGCATTGCATGCTATTGCTGAGTTTGTGATGTACCAGAACCCCAAGATAATTTTCCATCCTTAATTCCCCCAGATTTCCTCCCCCTAGTGAGTAACCTCTGTGTATATGTTGAGAGCCCAAGTGCATTTCTTTACATTTTTCAGTATTAAACCTCCTCTGCCATATGGCTGCCCACCCTTCTGTTTTAACAAGGTCTTCTTGTAAAGTTGCTGAAAGGGAATTGGAAAAATTTTTGCATGAGGGGAAAATTAGAAGTGATTACCCAATACAAGGTTTGACTTTTGAGGTCCAGATAAGTAAGTACAGGCTACTAGATTGCAAGATTATTTAAATTGGTACAGGGTCCCTTTACAGGGGCATATATAGTTTTCTATCATTAGAGATGATGTCAGCTGTTCCTTTTTTTGTTCAATGTCTGCATGCCCTTAGATGATTTGTAAAAGCATGACTCACGTTTACTTCTAAACTTTACTCTCCCACTCTGGAGCACATTTTTTTTCTTTTACCTTGTTCCACTAGTGATTTAAAGTCTGTGTATTGTCATCACCAGGCTTGTAAAATTCTTGCAAGGACAGATCCTAGAAACCTAGGTACTCCGCGTCGGAACTACATATCCCAAGAACCCATTCCATACACATTGTGGGTTCAAGAGCATTGCTTCAATGGGAAAGAAACTGATACATGCAGATAAACCAGGATAGAGAGAGATAGGTGTTTGGTGACATTCTATAGTCCAGCCAGCAAGCAGGGCTAGAAACACTGTTTAGGATTTAACTTCAGCAGAGGCACTGTGTTGTCAGTTGAAACAGGAAAATATAAGATGTCTGGCTTTCTGGTAGATGAACAGACGTTTTTCTGTACTTGAAGCATTTTTAAAGTGACACAATATCAGTATGAGTATGTTTTGCAGAAATGTGTTTATTTTCTAGATACTTTTAGCTGGTGTTCTGATGCACCCGTTCCTGAGGATGGTTTGGTGTTATGCTTGATTTTGAAAACATAAAAGATTTATTTTTAAGTTATGAGAAAGAACAATACACTGAATGCACTAAAAAATCATTTTGTAGACCTGGACAGTATCTTTTACTCTTTATTAGAGCATAGAGCAGGGGTGGTCAACTTCAAAATAATGGAAGGCCTCAACTGAGGCCCTTAGCATTAAATTTCAAAATGGCAGTATTTTGGTGCAATGGGGGAACATTGCAACAAGCTAGGCAGGTATTCAGTTGAATGGGCTGTAATACATCTCAGCTCCCAACATTTTTGGTCCTGCTACATTTTTATGCAATGTACCACAATCAGGGGCGGAATGACCATTTGGAAACTCGGGCACTGCCCGAGGGCCCAGGGTCAGTAGGGGGTCCCATGAGATGCCCCTGGTACCTTTTTCATAGGCTTTATTGAGTTTGGCCAAGGACACAGGGGCCCCATGATCCCCTATTTCCCAGGGGCCCCATGAGTTGTCAGTCCGCCCCTGACCACAATGCAAACTGAAGAGAAAGTTGGAGACATAATTGCTGTCAATGGCCTTAATAAAAGCCTCAGTATCTGCAATTATAACCAACAGCATTGGTGTTGGTAACCACAAAAATATCCCCCAGCCTGGTGTCAGTAACTACAGCTAACAAAACTCCCAGTTTTGGGGTTAATGATCACAATATTAACCCCCAGCATTGGTTCCAGTAACCACAATAACAACCTCTAGCATTGGTGCCAGGAACAGCAATAAAAAACGTCTAGCACTGAGGTTAGTAGCTGCAATAATAACCTCAAGCATTGGAGTCAGTGACCACAATAATAACCTCCTGCACTGGTGTCAGTGGCCACAATAATAAACCCCAGTATCAGTGTCAGAAAAAGAGAAAAAACAGCATTGGTGCCAGTGAACTCAATAAAATTCCCCAGTATTGGCATCAGTAACCACAATAACACCCAGCATTGTTGTCTAGTGGCAGTTCAGTTAACCCTCTCCTTCTTCTTAATCCCTCTTCATTTGTGGTCAGTGCAGTGGTAGTAACATTGGTGATCAGTATGGTGGCAGTGAAATTAACCCCAACATTATTTATGGTCAGTTCTGTGGCATTGAAATTTAACCCCCTGTATTAGTGGTCAGTGCAGTGCAATGAAATTACCAGACCTATGCCATTAACTCTTTCTCCCCAATGAGGGTGGAGCTATACTTTTTCTGTAAGACAAAGATTACTCTACATGACAGTACTGTCTATTTAAATGCTGGAACAACAACAACTTTCAGCGCTCATAACCCCCCTATTGCTCTCAGAGTGTACAAGTACTGTCAGTGTAGAGAGTGTCGGGATCATTTCAGCACCTGGCACAAAGTTCACGCATGCTCAGTAGGTGATGTCACAGTCCAGGACATGGCAGGCCACACATAGAGAGCTGATTGACAGCAGGCTGAGCACCAGGGGCATAGAGAATAGTATTTATCAAGTTTAAAATTAAAACAGACACGCACTTGAATTGTTTATAGTTTTTATGTTGTCAACAAATGTCACCCTTTTCCTTGCCAGCTGCAATTTTTTTCTGATGTAATGTTTCTATCTGCATGAATGAAAAAAAGTCAGTTTCAAGGTTGTCATCCACAGCAGACATAAATGATTTGCATTATTTTCTATTGCCCTCCTACTTTATGTGTTTCCATTTACTGCCAAAGCTATTTATCGTTTGTCAATACCTCTAAAAACTATAGATTGATAGTCTATAATACACCTTCAGGCTATTTAAATTGAGCTAATTAATTATAAAGCAATACAACTATTTGACATTCAAAATTTGAATTTAAGTTTCAGATGAAAAAGAGGAATGTCTGAAGGGTTGTGATAAGACTGTTTTTTTTTAAAATAACCTTTGTTTTAGAGTATGTCATTTTTATCAAGCCGTATGAGATTTCCTGGTTTTTTTTATCTCAACTGAGGACTTGCAAAATGTATGTGATAGGTGACAAAAATATAGATGGTCTACTCTGTTAGAGAACAACACAAAGTCCCACCCCCTTGGTTTTCCATGATAGTAGTTTTATGACTGCTTAAGCTTGATATACACTAGTATATTTTTAAACAAACATTCATATAAATATTTGTATATTTTCCTATGAAAATTCTTTGTACATTTAATGACTGGACGAATGACATTTAAAAGTACTTATAAATGTTGTTTGCTATTAACATTTCCTTTTTGAATTAATATAATTGATTGAATGAAAATCATATATACACTGTTCAAAATGTTTTCATTGAGAAAAAATTTCCATCCTGCTCTTTCAAATGTTATCATCAATGGTCGAAAATGAATGTTGATTGGACTCCACCAATGACTAGGAAATTGAACAAATGTTCCTAAGGCTCTTTTCACATGAGCGGACTCCACCAAATGGATCCACATGGTTGGTGGGGGATCTGTCCGCTAATCCCTGCTGAGCAGGTGGATGACAGGTCCGTGTGAGTTCTGCACGAGCTGCCTGCTGTTCTCTATGGGGCAGTTGGATGTAAACGGACCACCTATCCTTTTACCTACGGTTGTCTTTTGTGAAATTAGTTAGTTTGCTCTGGAATGGGCTTCATTGGTTAACAGTGATCGACTTCTCTGGTGGTCCGTATTCTCTTAAAGTGAACCTCTCATCACAAGGTGACAAAAAAAGGGAAGCTATATTATCTATACTTACCTTTCCAGTGGCCCATATCTTATTTATGCTGCCACTTTGATACTCCCTGTTTGCTGCAGGTAGTCCACACTTTCAGGTGTGTGAAGATTTGCTATCCTATTGCACAATGTATTTCCTTTTACCATCTCCACTATAATAATTGCCTATTGTGGGGGAGCAGGTATTTTTTACCCACTTAGACTGTTCGAATGCATGTGGCCAAGGTACCAGTGAAGAGGTAGTGTTATAAGACACTGGCTGCTAAAGAATTAATTACAGAAGATCTTCTTTACAGGGCAGCCCTGTTTTTTACAAGTGAAGCACCACTTACCAATTTACTGCTGCAAAGGCTTCCCAACCAAACTGATTTCCACACACCCTGCAGTGTCCTACAGGATAGGGGTAGGCAACACAGGACTGGTAGGCATCTACCTGAACAACACTGAAGAGAAAAAATATCACCACATTGAGGCACACTTTTTAAAAAATATATAACCTAGCAAGGCACCATAAACAAGTAAGGAAGTATTCACTTTTAATCTAAATTTTTTTGAGAGTAATTCATCACCCTAGGTCTGAAGGTTGCAGGGGATTATATACTCAACATAGGGGTGTGGAGTGCATTATGTACAGGATGCAAGGGTCAGGAGTATGTTATGCACAGATTGCGGCGTTCAGGAGTATTTAATTTACAAAGTGCAGGGGTCAGGAATTTGTAACACACAGAATGCAAGGGACAGGAGTGTGTAAGGTACAGAGTGCAGGAGCCAGGAGTATGTAATGCACAGAGCACAGGGGTCTGGAGTGTATAATGTATGAAGTTCAGGGGTCAGGACTGTGTAATGTACAGAGTGTAGGGGTCAAGGGTGTATTGTAGAGACTATAGGGGTCAGGAGTATGTACAATACTGCCTGCAAGTTACAGGAGTGTGAAAATTAAAATTGCAGGACTGTGTAACATATAGATTACAGGGGTCAGAAGTCTAGAACTTACAAAGTGCAGAGGTCAAGAGTGTGTAACGTACAGCAAGCAGGGATCAGAAATGTATAACGTAAAGGGTACAGAGTTCATGAATGGATACCATACCATGTGCAGGATTCAGGTGTAAATGTAACCTAGAGATCAGTGAACAGAGTGCACAGGTCAGGAATATAGACACACTAGATCACAACATTACCTAAACTCATTCCATCCCCTTTATTTATTGCAGAGCAGTATTTCCTATGACACATTTTGACAACAAACCTCCACATACACACACTCACGTACATATGCACACTCAGATACTTACCATGTTAAGGCTAGCCATACACTGTTAGACTTCTGTGACAAAAATAAATAGAAACTATAGACACAGCATCCATTGTTATTAAATACCTGCCTCTGATGTAGTCACTGTTTGGAAGATAATTTTTCAGGCAGGTTATTTGATTATTAAATCAACTTTTATTGATTCAGATGGTGCCAATGGGGCTACCCACAGCTTCAAAATTGAGTTGTGTACCTCCAGCCTCTTCAGTTTCTAGTCTACACTCCTTGTGGGAAACATTGAAGAGGCAGACCTGCGGAGGAATAGTGTTATGTGCAGCCCCCTGTTTAATTTCCAATGCGTATAACTGTGGCTGCCTAGATGCAACATGCCGGGCAGTAGGGATGAGCTTCAGCTCTGGATAAACCATGAGTTTGACCTATACCCATGCTGTTCGCAGTTTGCTGATCAAGTGAACTATGAGGAATCCCTTACATATCCGCCCTGCGTATGTGAATGATTAAAGAGTACATAAAACCCCTTGTTTCTCAAACAAATTGCAAAGTAATTAAACACACACCTGAAAAAAAAAATATTTAGAAAGAACAAAAAAAAAAATCCTGTTCCATGATGTGACTTTAATGTTAATCACATCATTGTTCATACCTATTGTGTTCTCAGGTGTCCAGTGCTAGTGATGCTTATGAGGACGATGTCATGATATACCCATTACTCATCACATGGCAAAAATTGCTGGGTGGTTTGATTTGTTGCTGACTTCACTATAGGACCTTCCCATTATTATTCTACTATTATGAGTATCATGTTGTGCATTGCTATAGTAGCATGATTCAGGTAATTTTTTCTCTTTTTTGTTTTCGTTCACAATGCATGTCTGTGATTGCTTTACAAAACCTGGTTGCCCCGCAACAGCTTATTTTTCTTCATGTCAGGAGTATGTCACAATCCTGTAAATGGTATATGATACCTATTAGAATGTATGTATACTTCTGTTATTTTAATAAGCAGGTTAGGACATAAAAATATAATGGAACATTTCTGAAAGGAACTATGGCATGTATATCTATAAATAGGTTACTTTATTTTTAAATGGGTTGTTAAAGGTAACTGTCACCTGTATGTATATATATATATATATATATATATATATATATATATATAGTAAATATATTTTATATCCTTTCCACTTGGAGAAGAAGCCCTGCAAGGTTTCAAAACATTTAATTTTACAAAATGTAAAACACATTTTTAAAAGTTAAAACAAGCAACAAGTTCTCCTAGGCAAGTTCAAAAATCACATACAGTACATTTACATTTCTGGCATTACACTCCCTAGAATTTTCACATTAGGATGTCAATTTCCCAGCTGCATAATGTGTGCATGTTTCAGGGCATCAGTGATTTATGTCCATTAACTTGTTTTAACCTTAGAAAAATATCATACATTTGATTCTAATCTGTTAAAATGATATGCTTACACTGCCTTTTACCTAACCAACTTTTTTAAACTGAAAAATGGAATGTGGAGAGAAATATTAAATATAATATGTGATTACAATAGCCATTGCAAATTCATGGAGAAATAGAGTTTTTTTGGTTCACTATGTAAATGTCCATTTATATGCTCTGTATCAATGGCATGGACATCATTGTTTTATCAAAACTGTAGCTTTGAGTCATTACAGTATAACTAAATGCAAATTGAAATGCCTGTCTGTTTTTATTGCTGTCTGTGCTCCCGCTAAGGAGGTCCACCCTCTTTATGTGTACTGTTTAACATTATCAGTGAAAATAAGAGTAAAAGAAAACCCCAAATTTTGTGTTGTCCCCAGAAAAGTAATAGAGAGGAAATCTTTCAATTGATATACTAGTTCTGGTGACCTGGGGGCCCCCAAGGAATTCCCTTCATTTGCAAGGATTTCCTATCACTTCCTGTATGGATATGGGGCAGAAAGTGAAGACAAATCTCTTTAATGGCACAGATGGCAAAAAAATTTATAGCAGTTATAACCTACCTTGATCTATCCAAATTGAAAAAAATTTTTTGCCTATAGTTCTACTTTTATTTATATATATATATATATATATTACTACAATTGAGAAAAGTCTAAAAAGTCTGCTCCTCCTACAAATAAACATTTTGAGAATCCAGAAGATTTTAATATTAATTATTTATCCATAATGATTAAATACGTTTTGATAGTTAGACATCTAAACAAGGCCTAATATTTTTTTTATTATTATTTATTTATTACTGTTTATTATTAAACTGACATTTTATAAATTGTATGGTTGTTCAGTTGAACTCTGAGAACAACATAATTTTTTAATTAAGGAGGCTAAGAAGATAGAGGAAAACATTTGCTGAAGACCCAAAAGATCCACCTACTGTTGAAAATGAAGAACACTAAATATTAATATTTAATATTAAAAAAAAAATTACAGTATTTCTTTTTGCCAATCTTGGCTATAATAATTAAATAATATACATATACAAAACCACTTCACAATAATTTTAACTGTAGTCTAAAAAGTTATCAATATTTAGTGCATTCATATATCAGTACAATATAATGATTACAATATAAAAAATGACCATTTGTCTTCTCTCTATCAGGATTTAAAGAGGACATGAATGTTTCTAAACTCAATGGGTCATTCACTAATGTTCCTACTTTAGGGGAATTATCACAATTTGGGCTAACAAGCTAGATCAACACAACTATGATTTTGTAACTCAGATTTTTTTGCACTTAGGTGGTTTACAAACAATTCTTTTTTTTTAGACATGCTAAAACTCTTTTATTAAGCTAAAACAGGCTTGGATAACACCAAATTGTTTTTTTTGTTTTGTTTTTGTTTTGTTTTTTTTAATCCCTGTAATCCTTTAAGGCAAGAAGATCTCCCAATCAAAACACGATGGGGTCCTGGAGTTAACCATTTTCTTCCACACTGAGAGGATGCAACAATTGTTAACTCAAGAATTTTACACTGGGATTTTCAATTTAAAATAAATCACTAGCACAAGAAGCTTTTGTCTGACCTTGTCCTGTTTGCTGAGCTGAAACTAAGCTGATGTCAGACGGGAGCACAAATAAAAAAAATGCTTTCAAAAGCATTTTATTAGCACAACACAATAGTGCTGCCACATAAAGAACTGACCTTATATGACAGGATTACAGAATTGCCCAACTATAGAACAAATCAATTATAATCACCTCTAATGACTCTGCATGGAACTTTTATTTACATGGTACACCAATTTCAAAGTGAGCCTTTTCAGAAATGAATACAGCACTGCTGTTGCTCACCTGGTTCTGAAAATACAAGTTAAAAATATAATAGAGTCAGACGTCTTTACTGGCATATGTGTTCCAGGTCATTACACAAAGTGAACTTAAAGGATCAGTATGAGAGTCATGGAACTAGCTTTTACAGAATAAGAAATAACAATAGCAACATGTTTTTTTATCTGGGAAAGTTTCCTTTAAAGTTGAAGTAAGGCAATTTTTTTAAATTTTGAATAGAGTAAAGGACGGTTAATCCCCGTCAGTTTTTTGTCTGCCATCTGTGTCCCATAGGGGAGATTTCCCTTAACTTCCTGTCTCATAGCCAAAACAGGAAATGAGAGGAAATCCCTCCAAAATGAGGGAATGCTGGGGTGTCACCAGGATCACCTGAACTAGTGTCCCCATTGGAAGATTTTCTCTCTGTTACTATTCTGGTATCAACCCAAAATTTGGGATTTTATTTTATTTTCTCTTTAGATGATAGCGGTAAACAGGATTAATACAGAAGGTGAATCTCCCTAATGGAGACACAGACAGCAATTAAAACTGACAGGCATTTCAATCCCTTTCAACCCTATCTAACACAAAATAAAAAGCTTTGCCATTATTACAGTGGGTAGGAGTTGTCCAGTTCATATCTTTCACTAGCAGAAAAACCCTGGAAATGTTTTTTCAGATGTTTATGCATTTTTAGCCTTGTGCAATTTTAACTGCCTGAATTCTTGGCACCAGAAGATGAACGCTTTCTGTGGTTTAGAAGAAACAAAAATAACAAATACATTCTGTATTTGTTAGAATGTAAGGTGATAACATGATGCTAGATGAGCAGGCTGGCATATTAAAGGATAAGTTCACCTTTCATAACATGGTAAATGTTTCGCCCTTATTCAGGGTGTAACATGTTATGAATGCACTTGCCCCTGCTCCCCCCGCTTCCCCCACTTTGACAGCTAGCAGGGGATCTTCTATCCCCCCATTAGCTGTCTAATGCAGGGGCAGACTGACCATTTGGAAACTCGGGCTCTGCCCAAGGGCCCGGGGTCAGTAGGGGGCCCCATGAGATGCCCCTGGTACCTTATTCATAGGCGTTTTGAGTTTGGGCAAGGACACAGGGGCCCCATGATCCCCTATTGCCCGGGGGCCCCATGAGTTGTCAGTCTGCCCCTGGTCCAATGTTTTAAAAACTGTGGTCATGTGGGGTTCTGCCCGCCCAGCTGGGTCACTCATTCACAGTCCTCTGTGAATGAGAAACTGCAAATCCCGACAGCCTTAGGGGCCTTCGACTTTCAGTTCTCACTGAACTACCATGACATTGTAGAGCACCATGGTAGATCATTGATTCTTCCTGTCAGTATATTTTCTATCTGTGTGGGCAAGTAGATATACTGACAGATCTGCAGAAGACCTGCATGGCACCAACGATCTGCTGATTGCTGGTGCAATGGTTTCCAGGCTCCTGCAACCAAAAATAATAAATGCACATTTTTTTTACCTACAAAAAAATGTGAATTTTTCTATTTTTGGTAAAAAGGTGAACTTGTCCTTTAATGACAAAAATATACACCATAAGAGACATTATTATAAAAACTGGAGAAAAGGAAGCTCTCAGATATAATTTTCCTTTGAATAAACAATAAAGCATATTTGGTTGTATTTGGCAGTTCCTAACTTTAGTGGATGCTGTTTCTTTTTCTTGACAAGTTGTTGAATTTTTTTCAAAAGTAGTTTATGTCCTTATTTTTATTTTTCTTCTGCTTTAGCACACCAAACTGCAAACATTCCATTGTCTTGTTATAGTCACTCAAGAGTCTTCTATGCTTGGATTTTAAATTAGGTTGATAGACTGAACAGTGAGGACTGCAAACATCTCTCCTATCCTAAACTATATCTGAATATTGATTTAGTGGGGTGGGAAATACGGTGACACAATAGCAGCATCTGCCCTTGTAAACATTTGTGTTTAATCTTGCCCCTTGTATGGACTAGCCTTAATCTCTGATGCTTCTGCGAAGTTCAATATTTCCATTGTTATTTCTCCTCGAAGCCACAAAGTGCAAAGCAGCATTGAGTTGCTTTTTGCTACTGAAAAATATTTTGAAGAATTAAGATACACTTTTATTTATTAGAATGAGCATTGCAATAGCATAAAAAAGTTATATTTGAAAATCCTCTGTAGTTCAAAAAATCAGAATCAAAATTCTGTGACACAGAAGTGCATACCCACACGGCATAGAGAGTATGTGCCACAGAATTTAAAAGATAAGTGTTAGAGTAAAAAGAAACCCAAAAACCAGTCATACCCAGGTGGATGCAGGATTGATCTGATGCAGCATCTGTCCCCTACTGCCTCTATGGCTGAGAACTGAGTGATAAAAGACCACTGATTGCTTTGTCCTCAGCCTTCAGCGAGCAGAGAGCCGGTGACTGTCAGCCACTGGCTCTCTGCTCTTCCCCTCCAGCACTTACTGGAGCTCTGAGCTGTGGAGGTGGTGGGAGTGGCTGGCTCAGGTTCACAGCAGAGAGGCTGAGCCAGATGCTGCTTAGGCATTTGGTTGGATGCCAATATTAATATTAGGCATTTGGTCGGGATCCTTCCAGGATCTGGAGCAGCTGAGTAACGTCAACTAACAGCTAACTTTATTCCACAGTCGGTTGAAAATGGGTTACAGGAGTGCAGAATTAAGTGCACTCCTGTCACCCGCAGGAGACGTAAGGCCAAACAAGCTTTGTCCTTACTGTACTTCTCCTTTAAGAAAGTAAACGTGTGGGGATCTTCACAAAGTAAGTTTACAAAGTTCAAGGTCATTCAGATTATTAAAAGCAGGTGAGAAATATGATTTCAAATTTCAACATACATATGCTTTAAACATAAGTGAAGCTTTTAGTCTATACCAGAAGCAATGTAATGGGTTTTTTTTTTAAGTGGAAAACTTTTTTTTTCTTCACAGATATCTAACATTTGTACAAAAATGAAATTACAGATTCACTACCATATAAATAATAGAGTACTTTTACTTATTTACCTCTTTTGGCGGTTCCCTATGCTTCCCACTTTCATAATCTGATAAGCAAACTATCAGGAGGTACTGTATCTTCTATCTCCCCTGATTCACATGTTCTGTGAAGAAGAAGTTAATGTAAACTAATTTTCAGTACAAAATGCACAACACTCAGAGATCCACCACAGTTGGATAAGACTATAGATGGCAACAGATGAACGCATGTTAGGAATGCTTAGCCACTGAAGCCCTCCTTAGACAGGCAAAGTATGCAACTGCAAAGCAAACAACAGGAGGGTGAAAACACCCAGTGCATTACCAGAGATTTTAATGCTTAAAAACATAAATAGTAATAGATGGGTACTCACAAAAGTGAAAAATACACAAGCATGAAAAACCACAAGACACCAAGCAGTGCAGGAATCGCGTAACTCCAAAACAACCCCGCTATGCTGGCAAGCTGATGCATTTCACTGGCGCACCCTCTTCTTCAGAGCTAGGCTTGCTGGGTACACTCCAGTTTAAAAGTATAAATCATGACACACTGGGGTTTATTTACTAAAGCTGGAGAGTCCAAAATCAGACTCCCTTCTGCATAGAAACCAATCAGCTTCTATGGAAGCTGATTGGTTTCTATGCAGAAGGGAGTCTGATTTTGGACTCTCCAGCTTTAGTAAATAAACCCCACTCTGACATCTATAGAGCACTGTCAGGTTAGGAATATGGTAGATGTTATAAATGACTTGAAGGTGAAGGCCTAGAGGATATCACCCTTATCCTGCTGTCAGTAAATGTTGAACAGCTTGATAGGCACATACTAGTTCAAGGTTCATGATTTGCTAAAAATGAAGCAGGAAGAGAGATTCATAAGCAAATTTAAGTAATAAGTCTGAACCCCCTAAATATAGGCAGCTCCTAAATTGCTAATCTGATAGAAGTTAGTTGGCTGAGAATAGACTTTGAGTATAGTCTTCTCTACAGTGTGACAACTACAGATGTTAGTAGGGGCTTGTTGCAAACAGGGGCGGACTGACCATTCAAGAACTTGGGCACTGCCCAAGGGCCCAGGGTCAGTAGAGGGCCCCATGAAATGCCCCTGGTACCTTTTATAGGCTTTTTTTGAGTGTGGGCAAGGACACAGGGGCCCCATGATCCCCTATTGCCCGGGTGCCCCATGAGTTGTCAGTCCGCCCCTGGTTGCAAAGCTAATTTACTGCATGTATGAGTATGTAAATAGTTGAATATGCATAGCCTGGCCACATTTCTATTTCAAGGATAATTATGTATTTGGTACTATTTTCAGAATAAAAATTGTTCAATTTTTCTCCTTTTTCACCCTCATAGTATGAGACAACCATGATAGGGTCATTACAGGACAAAGAGCCAATTATACTTTTCTGAAAATAAGACAGAAAATTGCACCACAAATTGCTAAAATCATACCCCTTCAAACTTTTTGGTTGGCCTATTACAAATGTTCTACACTCTGTTCATTGCATTCATTTATCAGTTGCATATTGCGTACTTTCCTACATTACTTCATACACATATGAAATTCATTCAGAGAGGTGAAAAGTGTAGAATCCATTGTACATTAAAATGCCAGGCCTGCTAAGGAAATATCTATCACCTTTATGTCCAAAAAGTAACATTTACGTATTATAAAATATAATAAAATGTGCCATGTAACTATAAAGTAGTGTGATTTATAGAAGTATGTTTAGCATCTTGCCATACTCACATTTGCACCATATAAATAGTGAATGTGTATGATTTAGTAGAGATAACTTTGCTTTTATAATCTGACAGTGAAAGCATTTGATTTTATTCATTGTAGAACATTCTGTGCCTTATTTGATAATGTGTATGAAAATACAGTAATAAATATGAATACAATATATTGTGCTTTATATTTTGCTCTATAAAAATCTGCTTTCTTTCTGCAGAATGGAATAAATCAGCGATGAATCTATTCATAGTTGCACAGGAGTACAAACCTGGTTTTGTTCAAATTGAATTCTAATGTTTAGTCCTAAAGATTTATGATTGGAAATGCTTTACATTATAAGCATTACGTATTTGGATAATAGACAGGAACATTCTTTTTGAGATGGCAGTACATGATCATTTGATGGTGTTATGCAATCCCTTGTTGTCCTGTTGCATTATTATACCATTAATGACTTTTCAAAGATGTTTCTTGCTCATTTTGAGAATATTCAAATAATTTGTTTAGTTCATTTACAGTTGCACACACACTATTTCCCTTCCTAAAATACATTGTTTATAAGTTAGAATGAAAAGGTTAATTGACCACTTCAGCTCTTGCATGTTTATAACCTTTATGGAACAGAGCACTTTTTACATTTCTGCTATCATCCTGTTTATTTGCAGATAACTTTGTCATTAATTAACATAATATAGTAGTACATATATTGTTTGGGGGATGATCCCCCAACATTTTTTTAGTGATATTGTCTTGCAAAAATTATTTCATTTGCTATGTAATCCTTAGACAAAAAGACGTAAAAAAGTTCTGAAAATAATTGTTTTAATTTTCATCAGTGTTAGTTTAAAAAACATTATATACTGCATTGCGTTTTATAATCTGTCTTGTTTAAAATGACACTAAAATGATGTTTCTAGCACAAAGCATGGCAAAGATATTTGCACAAGGCTTTTCTCTTAACCTTGAACTTTTTTATGTGATACTGAGGAAAGAAAGAAATCAGAAGAAAAACAATAAAGGGAAAAGGGGAGAAAAGAGTTCATTAAGGCTGATTAGGGTTAACTAAATAAGAGGTTAAATAGGAAAGCATTTTATTTATGTATGTATGTAAGTATGTATGTATGTATGGAAGGTTTCTTTAACTAATGTTGTTTAAGATCAAAGGTCACACCCTGATCTGCATATAAATAAAGTGCTAAATGCAGTGTGACAGTACATTGTTATACTATGGTTTCACCACTTGCTCTCCAGAGGATTTACCCACCTTCCTGACCAAGCCATTTTTTTAATTACAGCGCTACATTACTTTAATTGACAATTGCGCGATCATGCAATGCCTCACCCAAATGAAATGTACGTCTTTTTTTTTCCACATATAGAGCTTTCTTTTGGTGGTATTTGATTACCTGTGTGGTTTTTATTTTTTGCGCTATAGGAAAAAAAAGACCAACAATTTGGAGAAAACAACAATATTTTTAACTTTTTGCATGTCCAGTAAAAAATATTAAAAAATCAAAATTCGTCATAAGTTTAGGCCAAAATGTATTCTGCTACATGTCTTTGCTAAAAGAAATCACAATACAAGTAAATCAATGGGTTTACATAAAAGTTATAGCGTTTACAAATGGCGGTATATATACTGGAATTTTTTTTCTTTTTACAAGCAATGGCGGTGATCAGCGGGACTGTGGGGCATTCTGACACTGGGGGGGACTGATATGGTGTCACTGACATCCCCAGTGACACCAATACAGTGATCAGTGCTACTAAAAAGCACTAACACTGTACTAACGGCACTGTTCAGGAAGGGCTTAACATGTGGGTGATCAAAGGGTTAACTATGCTATGCAGAGCCACACAAAGCAGTGTGCATGAGCTAACAGGGGAGAGAACTGTATTGTTTACATACAGTTCTCTCCTCCATCGGTAATACTCGGCGATCACTGGGTGCCAGCAAGTAATCACTAGCCAGGACCCGGTGATTGACAGCTGAGGCCACATGGCTCGCATGCCCCACTACCTGGAAATGCAAAATCATGTATATATATGTGATTTAGTGCACCCCTGCCACCCTGTAGCAGTATCTCTGCTATAGGGAGGTGGGAAAGCGGTTAATTTTACTCAGTGACAGCCACTCCTGCTACATAATACATAGCAATTCCCTACAGAACAAATCAAACTGGATACATAAGCCAACCTTTGATACTCTTGAGCAACATGTTGCATTTACTGCTAATCTGAGCCACTATGTTTAAACTCCTCAAGTGAATGAACAGTGAGAATTGTGATAGTGTTAATTATTGAATGAAAAATTTATAATATTTAAGAGCAATGGTATGCACTTATTTGTTTTTTTGTTCAATAAGTTTAAATTAAGGTTTTAAGGCATAGTCAAAGACATTCAACAGTACAGTAATGCACTTATAATATTAGGCAAGTTTGTGAATGACATCATCCAAACAATTATTAGATATCAGATGTTAACATTACCAAGAGGCAGAAAAAATTCTTATAGCTTATCTATAAAACTCTTTTATCTATACATGAAATAGTTATGGTAATCATATATTTATCCTCGTCTTATGTCATAAATTTATTACAATACCAATGACAGTTTAAACAGCAATATATAACCTAGATATCTTAAAGAGGCTAAATCCTTGTATAGTATGTAAATGCCCATAATTTGGCCCTGAGGGACTGTGTGTCAGCCTTCAAATATGCTATCAAGTATCAATTCAAATTAGGTCGTTGGATATCTTCATTGACCATGAATAAAGTAGACTGCTTTCGTGGAAATCTAAATAATAAAGAAAAATAGGATAGGATTGAAAACAAGAGAAGAAAGGAAGTTCATCAGAAGAAAGTTCTGTGATTTGGCGTGTGTGTGTTACTGTCTGAGCTTATTTAACTATATTCTCGTAATCTGTGGAATATCAAAAGATGGTCCAAGTAGACCAGCAACCAATTCCTCCATGTCATAGAAATCTTCTATTATGTTGATCAATTCTTTGATGGAGGGAGTATTTGACAATTTCCAATATTTTGGAATTAGAGATTTTACTGCAATCAGGAGATATCTCGTAAGAGATCGTTTGTATTTTTTCATGGAGCAATTGAAGATATGAAGTAATCATCAAAGTGGGGTCAATTTAATGTTAGTATTGGTAATGTGCATGATTAGTTTTTGGACCTTTTGTCAAAAGGGCAATCCCCCCAAATATGTACTAAAGACCCTTTCACTTGATTACATTGCTAGCAGATATCAGAAGACTGTGGGAACCATTGCTTCAGTTTGATGGGTGTTGCATAACAATTGGAAAAAAGCTTGTAAGATGTCTCCTGGAACCGAGTACTAATGGATCATTCATGTATAAAGATACATGCATGTTTACATTGGTCATCTGTGAATGTAGTATAACAAGTAGATTCCCACTGTGTCCTGAATCTAACTAGGTCCATATTTTGTGTAGATTGAAGCCATGTATATGTTAGTGAGATGGTTTTTTGATGGAATTTCCTTTAAGGCAGGTCTATTCAAAAGGCGTTAAAGGTCATATAAATGAATTTCTATTTGTTCTGGTGTTGTTTTAGATTAGTTTTGCAGAGTTCTAATGGTATCCATGGGGCAAATTTCACTGGGAGAAGGCTCCGGTCTTCCTCTAAAGACATAAAATCCTTATGATTTGCATGACAATGCCAATCTAAGATTCCTGTCAGATGGGAGGCGTAATAATAATTCCTAAAATTTGGGAAACCTATCCTTCCACTTTGTTTAGATCTTGTGAGTAAATGAAGATTAATCTTGTCTGCCCATAAAAATCTCCTAAGAATGGATTGCAGTGAATAGAAAAAGCTTGATGGTATGGAAATTTAAAAAATTAAAAAAAATATAATATCTTTGGTAGTATAGTCATCTTAATTATTGCTGCCCTACTGAACCAGGAAAAATACTTAAGGGACCAGTTATCTAAATCTTTCTTTAAGTTTTGTGGTAGGGGAATAACATTTTAATGTGTAAAGTGTCAAAGGTAGGTGTAAGATTGATTCCCAAGTATCTCAGTGTCTTATCATCCCATTTAAAGGGACAATTTTCCTGTGTTAGATATAATGCGTGAGGGGTGAGGGATAGATTCAAAGCTTCAGATTTTTTATAGTTTATTATAAAACTGGATACATAGCCATTATGTGTAAATGCTTGTAGCAGATTCGGTATGGAGATATCAGGTTGTGTCAGAAAGAATAATAGATCATCTGAGTAGGCTGCAGATTTATGGCATCTGTCTCTTATCTGAAACCCATATATAGATGGGGAAATATTTACACTGCGAATGAAAGGTTCTAACGTTAAGATGAATAGCAGCGGTGAAAGAGGGTGACCCTGGCATGTCCTATTTTAAATATGTATAGTATCCGAAAGAGTCCCATTTAGCTTCAGTTTTGCTTTGGGATTGTGGTACAAAGCAGAGATCAACACGAGCACATGATGTTTAAGCCCTATTTCTGTACAATTAGCTTTTAGAAAATCCCAGGAAACACAATCAAATGCTTTTTCAGCATCTGTTGACAATAAAAGACCTTCACTATGGCTTGATCGTATCCTATAAATGAGGTTTAAGGCCTTCGTGATATTATCCCTGCCTACTCTGCCGGGCATGAAGCCTACCTGCTCAGGATCAATTAACTTATGTAGCAACGGTCGTGGGCGCTTAGCCAAAATTTTTGATAATATTTTCAAATAAAGATTAAGTAGGGGGATGGGCCTATAGTTAGAACAGTCAGTAGCATCTTTGATTGGTTTAGGTAAAACTGTCACGTGGGCCATTAAGAAATCTTCCAGGATTTCGTGTGGTTCTCTGAGATAATTAAGTGCATTGAAAAGATGTGGAGATAACAGGTTTACAAAAGTTTTCTAATAATGAGCTGTAAGCCCGTAGGGGCCCAGACATTTTCCTGGTTTCAGTGACTTAATGGTACATATGAGTTCCTCTTCCCCGATTGGGGTTTCTAATTGCATCGGGTCTGAGATGGAAAGTCTAGGCATGCCACTATTAATCAAATAGTCTTTCAAAATCTGTGGTCTAGGTCCCTTTAATTCCGAGGGCTTATGAGACTTTGGTAAGTTGTAAAGATCTGAATAATAAGCATGAAAAGTTTTTGCAATTTTATCCGTGGAGTGTAAGTACAGCATCTTTTAAGGCTCTAGCTAGAAATGTTCTGCTTTTATCATTATGTTCATAGTAGATGACTTTTTTAAAAAAAAGGATTCTCTTAGCTTCTAGATCTAATAAGGAGTGTAAGCATTTACATGTTTCTTAGAGTTCTGTCACTGTATGTTCTGCCATTGATTATTTATACGATATGCACAGTCCTCACCCCAGACACCACAACAACTCGTACACTCCCTCATCATCTCACACCTGGACTATTGCAATTCCCTTCTCACTGGCCTACCCAAACGGGCGCTATCCCCACTCCAGTCGATCCCAAACTCAGCGGCTAGACTCATCCACCTCACCAACTGCTCCACATCTGCCTCCCCCCTCTGCCAATCCCTTCATTGGCTCCCAATTGCCCAACGCATCAAATTCAAACTACTAACTCTGACCTACAAAGCCATTCACAATGCCGCCCAAAACTACATAACTGACCTGATACCCAAATACTACGCTACCCGTGCCCTCCGCTCCTCACAGGACCTCCTACTCTCTAGCTCCCTGGTCTTCTCCTCCCACGCTCGATTGCAGGACTTCTCCAGGACTTCCCCCATCCTCTGGAACTCCCTACCCCAATCCATCAGACCAGAAATTCTGAGGACCCTCTGCACACTGGTATATACCCTTTCAAGCAGACTATGCAATAAATAGGGAAATTTTGTTCACACATATTGCAATACATACTTAAGCTGGCCCACTGCGTCAAAGTAATCCTTCTATGGCCAGTCCTACTCTGCTCTGCCTGCTCAAATGCAACTGTGGACACAATGCTAGCATAGGGGAAAAGACACAATGGGGAGAGCTACAAGGTTCAGGTCTGGCTACTGACCCAACAATACAACAAACAAGAGATCCCTGTGCTCAAATCCCAACAGCTAGTGCATGCATTTATCCATCAGGTGCTAAAGGGGTGTCCATCAGACTGTCGCCTACCCTCCTCACCTTCAGGCGCACCCTGAAAACCTTCCTCTTCAGGGAAGCCTACCCCAACCTCACCTAACACCCGACCTCACCTAACAACTAACCTCCTCCACTCCTCCCGCCACTCCATCCCCCACAGCCATCTCCTCCTGTGCCACCTTCCCCTCCCTCCTAGATTGTAAGCTTGAAAGAGCAGGGCCCTCAAACCCCTCGTGTATTGTATTGTTACTGTCTTGTCTCATGTTCTGTCCCTCTTGCTACTGTACAGCGCTGAGCATACCCTTTGGCGCTATATAAATACTGTATAATAATAATAATAATTTATGTTGGACTTCTAATTTTGCGATTTTGGTGGTTAATTGCTCAATCTGTTTCTCTGCTTCATTTTTCTTTCTGGCTCCTAGACTAATGAGTTGTCCCCGAATCATTTATGAGCAGCCCAAACTGTCACTGAGGAAAGATCATCTGAAGAATTTTCAGAAAAATATAGTTTGATAGCATTTGTTAGATGTTGTATACCTTCTGGGTCAGTCAACAAAGATGGGTTCAATCTCCATTTGCTCCCTCTGGATCATGTTTTAGATATACTGAGAGATAAGGATATTGGGGCATAATCTGAGAATGTCAAAATGCCTATCCTTGCCTCACTCAGACTGGGTAGATTTCTTTGTGATATAAAGATGTAGTCAATACGGGAGCATTTTTTGTGTAATGGAGAGAAGTAGGTAAAGGCTTTATCCGAAGGGTGCACTGTGCACCATGTATCAACTAATGTTAATGAGGATAGAAGGGATTTTATTTTCCGTAGAATCTTATATGACAGGCTCGATTTTCCATTGGAGGTGTCCTGTAGGGGGTTCAGGGGAACATTGAAGTCCCTTCCCAATATAATGCATCCTGAGGCATGGCTCTTCTGTTTTGAAGTGTAAAAGTTGAAAGATCTTGACATAAGGTAACAGTATGATCAGCAAATGTTATAAATTTGTTTTGTCTTTATTTCTTCAGAATTTCCTCCTTGAGTGTAAAGCTCTGTATGATATCCCTTGGGGGAGCTGTATCTGCTGGGAGTGGTTTCAATGCTCTATGGCCTCTGATAAAATCAATGTCTGTGTCCCTAGGATGTTCAAGCAGACTATTAAAAATTACTTGTAGTGCTTGCTTCGCCTGTGCTAGATCCACTGATTCGGGTACACCTCTTACCCTTATATTCTGCCATCAACCCCTGTTATCTAAATCTAACAGGTGTCTATTAATTTGGATGAGGTGGGTGGTATGAGAAGAAACCATTGTTTCCAGGCGACCCAAAGCACTATCTCTCCTAGCATCCTCTCTCTCCATATCAGATAGCCTGTCATTCAGTGCTAGTAAATCAGCCTTGAGCTCAGTTACAGCTGAAGAGAAAGTGTTCTTAATGTCTGCAACGATCTTTGTCATGTCTGACAGTGTAAGGGGATGATCAGAGGGCTCAAGATCTCTTACTAGATCTTCTGATACTGCCACTGACTCCTCACTGTGTTCTGCCTCATCCCTCTTGGGCGCCATCTTGGCCTTGCTGCGAGTATGAGGGACATGTGAGTGAAATAAGTCTGGTATACTGTGGGATCTCGCTGCTGAAGGCAAACGGTGTGGAAGACGACCATCGGAATGCTTGTTTAGTTTGCCCATTATGATGGCAGGAGGTCCGGATTGTATGTAAGCGAGCATGCAGTGTGCAGAGCTTCTCTAGAGAGCAGACATTCCCACTGAGCGGCAAGCCACGCCCCCATACTTATTTTTTTTTTGGCTTAAAATTAAATTGAAAGAGAACTCAAGAAAACAAAGATACTTACTTGTCCATTATGAAAGCTGTGGTTTCACCCTTTGGCTACTGCATAAAATAATGTGTACACAAAGCTCTGCATGGACACACAAGTGATGTGGCAGCCGGTGGGTGGAATCACAGAGTAAAGAGGAGAGATGCAGTCACCGAACAAACCCTGAAGTATTGGATGCTGAAAATCCTAGCAGTTTATCAAGATAGCAAGACTGGATTTAATGGCAGTGATGCTGGTAAATATTAAGCCCCATTTGGACCTTTTTGGTCCACAATGATGAGTTATATGATGCATTACCATGTGATGCTATAAGTCAGCCTAATTATTTTAACAAGCTACCAATGCACCACAATGGACTAGAAAATGCACCTGCACCATTTTTCCTGACACAGTGCACCACAACATGTAGTAGTGCATTATTATGTGTGACGTTGCACTGCAAATAAGTGTGTTGAAGGTTCAATCCCTCAGTGCTTTGAGGTGCCAAACAAAATGAAAAGGGTACATGGTGCCATGCATTGTAATAACACATGCTAAAATGTTGGCATCACTACAGCGCATATATACAACGTTGGCCTTTGACATGTTTTTTAAATATACATTTCGATTAGAATACATGTATCTAAGCAGCAGTGTCTATTTTACCATTATAAATGTAGAAAATCAGTTATTGGTTGGCCTAATTCCCAATGTAAGAATCAGTTATTTTGCATTAGAATACATGGGAATGACAGGTGTGTCCTTGAACGTTACTTCTTGCTTTTTTTGTTTGGTTTTGTTTTCATTGGAATGTAATTTTGGCCAACTATGGAAACATTTTATATATGATCACATTATCAATTTATTTGCTGTCCAGGAGAAAAACACTATTATATCGATGTATCTACTTTCCTATGATCAGATTTTCCACCCAGACCAATCAGAATAATTTCCATAAAATAGTTCAGTTTTGCTCAAAATCAATTGATGATAGATGTCTTTACCATAATTCAAAGACTCAATCATATTTTCAATAAAGAATCCTTCAATAAGGTTAATACATGTATAGCCAAATTACAGAATCTCAAGAGAAAACCCTCAAGATGTTTTAATACATATTTAAATAAATGGTGAAAGTGGGAGGTAGCATTTTTTCTCATATTACTTAAAATCCATCCATTCAGACCGGGCTATTTTGAATAATTAGCTGCACTGTTCAGACAATACCAGCATTGAAAACTTAAACTATGCATCTTTATGCTACAAAGATAGAGTGCTAAAAAAACAGTAGACAAAGCCATTTTTTTTCCATTTCCATCTGCTTTACAGCATCCTGATTTTTTTCATATGTCAAAGATTTGCTTAGCCAGGTGCAGTGTAAAGGAAGTTTTCCTAAAATTGTTTATTGCAGGAATTATCATAATTCAATCATGTTATGTTATGTTGAGAACATTTAGTACATCTTCTCTAATGAGCAAATCTCAGATGAAAAGACATAAATGTCAGTGTAACAGCATTTCCTATAAACTGGTACTTAATAACACGTCAGTTGTACAACATTATTAAAACATTTCAGGAAATCACTCTTACAAGCTTACTCCAAAAGGAAAGTAAGAAGATCATTTTAAATCTGCTGCTGACCTTTTATATACAATGCATATAATACGTTCTGTAATTTGCATATTAAAGGTAGCTAAGGTCATTTTTGTAAGCATTTTCTGCAATGCAAGGGCACACACTGGAACAAAATGACAGCTGAATAGAGGCCTGGACAGAAATGTTTTATCATAAATTAAGTGTGAATTAATTTATACCCCTGCCCTCAGTCTGATGTGTCTACCTTACCCTGCTTGTATTATGCACCATTCTTTTGACAAGCACTATTCACTAGATTTTATAACAACACAGTTTGAACTAACCAATATAAATATGTGAATAATGGCAGCCTTTTTTGCTATTATTTTTTTTCCTAAGAGTTACAAGCCATCCTTCTCAATAATGGCAACCATCTGACATTATTTGCAGGTGCAGGCTGGCATCACTGGTGAAAACTTTATAGTTATCAATGCTCCAATTTCAGTAAAAAAAAAATCTGTTTATTTTATAGAAAAAATGTATAGTGTTGTATGATATTATAAGGATTGTAGGTAACACCCTAAGGTGCAACTAGCTGAGGATGCAGCAGCAAAAGTCAGCTAGAAGACAACCAGAACTAGACATGGTGCCAAACCAAAAGGCAAGAGGTCAAGGGGTTTAAGCAGGCAGCATACAAAAATGTATTCCAAAGTACAGGCCAAGGTCAGATTTCAGCAAGAAAATACAAATGCATTAGTCAGGAAGACACACCCAGCCTGTTGATCCTGCATTGAGTAGAAAGGTCTAAGTACCCATATATAAATGATAGACAAACGTGATGCATTTCGTTCTGAATTGAAATTCGGATTAAATTTTCATTATTCTGAGAGTTAGCTGTATCTAAATCTTTGATTCACACTAGTAACACATTTCAGCAAATCCAAAATAAATTATAATGAATAAAAAATTGGTTCATATTCATTCATTTACTGTTTTTTGGGATGACATGATGCGATAGTTTGGGCCTTTTGTTAATGTTTGAAGCATCCGAAATAACATAATGGCATAACAAATTATCCAAATTGATTTGTATCCTTTTGTTTTATTTGGATGAAAGCGGTACGGTAGTCTTTGACTCTAGGATAATCAACCAATCCTTTTTCCATTAACATTTTTCATTATTATAAAAAATGCACTACATATGAAAAGGAAACATTGCAATAAATACAGGAAGATATAAAAGTGAAATAAGATGATTTCTACTAATTGTGTTTAGGTTGCATGGAGGTGAATCCATCAGAATCTCTGAATCAAAACATAATGAATGAATCAGAAATTCATTTTGTTCCATTTTTTTAGTTTTGGATGCACATGACTCCAGTCCATATCATCCAATCAGCTCATTCCATTTCTGCTTGTGTGTTGGACTATCAAGGATGACTCAGAGTGCATAAGCAGTCTCCCAAAAAAATTCATTAACACATTAAAATGAATTTAGCCACTCTTCTGAAATAACTTCCGAAAATACGAATCAATTTGGAAC
Organism: Staurois parvus; assembly: GCF_062004578.1. NCBI lineage: Eukaryota > Metazoa > Chordata > Amphibia > Anura > Ranidae > Staurois > Staurois parvus. The sequence goes on along the minus strand of NW_028317941.1, from coordinate 11,552,882 downwards.
AATGAATATATGAAACAAATCTGAATATACAAAACAAATTCAGAAAACAAATCATTGTAACATAACAAATATGATGAAATTAATTGATTTACTTAAAAAATTAATCTGAATTGTGCACATCTCTAATGATTAATGAGGATCATGTGTCAAGGCTTCAGAGTGGGAGCATTACAGTGTCAGAAACAGTCCATAAATGGTCATGGAGAGCTGTTCTTGCAACTCAGAGGGATTGATTTACTAAAAGCAAATACACTGTTCACTTTCTTCAGAGCTCAATGAATGTGGTCAACCTCCACTCTGAACATAATACCCAATTACATGCAACACATTATAAAAAAAGTGTTTTTGCTTGCACATGATTGGATGATTAAAGTCATTGGAGAATCACCTCATTCACTAAGCTCTGCGGATAATTATTTTGCAGAGTGCAACTTCCCTTGCAAAGTGAACTAATCTTTAACCAACCCCAAAATCTCCTTCACACACTAGCCATATGTGATTTGTGACCCAAGTACAGACATAGGCAAATAATTACAATTTTGTTGTATCCATTCAATAAAAATCCAACTGTCCAGCACCTCAGGATTACGTTAACTGTCAAAGGTGAGTACTCTCTTGCCCCTAACTTCCCCAGACTTTTATCAAATTTGCTGACCCACTTGTATCAATATGGGTCTAATAAAGCTTTGCAACACCCCTGTCTCTATGTCCTCAATTCCTTCCAATGGTGCTTTCACTTTAGTGTTTCCACATCTTCCTCAAAAATCTTCATCAAACGTCCATTTTAAAAGGCTTATCAATTCACTCCAAATCCACCTTCTCCTCCCTAGAATCCTCCTCTTCTCAATATCACTCAAAAAGAAAATAGCTAAAATAGTGTAGTATCACCACAACGAATGTACACTAAACAAATTGTACTTGCATTAAACCATACTCCATAAAGTGCAAAAGCTGTGAATCCATCGATACATGCCCCCATACACCACCCCCATTTGCACAAAACACCTTACCAAACTCAGTCCCTGAGGCACAGGGCTGGGTGATATTGTATCTGATAATGCTCTTAGATATCACTCCTCCATTCCCCTATTGCACAGACTCCCAATGGGTGAATGATATGTAGGACATACAGTGGGGAAAAAAAGTATTTAGTCAGCCACCAATTGTGCAAGTTCTCCCACTTAAAAAGATGAGAGAGGCCTGTAATTGGCATCATAGGTACACCTCAACTATGAGAGACAAAATGATAAAAAAATCCAGACAATCACATTGGCTGATTTGGAAAGAATTTATTTGCAAATTATGGTAGAAAATAAGTATTTGTTCAATATGAAAAGTTCATCTCAATACTTTGTTATATATCCTTTGTTGGTAATGACAGAGGTCAAACGTTTCCTGTAAGTCTTCACAAGGTTGGCGCACACACTGTTGCTGGTATGTTAGCCCATTCCTCCATGCAGATCTCCTCTAGAGCAGTGATGTTTTGGGGCTGTCGCTGGGCAACATGGACTTTCAACTCCCTCCAAAGGTTTTCTATGGGGTTGAGATCTGGAGACTGGCTAGGCCACTCCAGGACCTTGAAATGCTTCTTACGAAGCCACTCCTTCATTGCCCCGGCGGTATGTTTGGGATCATTGTCATGTTGGAAGACCCAGCCACGTTTCATCTTCAATGCCCATGCTGATGGAAGGAGGTTTGCACTCAAAATCTCACGATACATGGCCCCATTCATTCTGTCCTGTACATGGATTAGTCGTCCCTTTGTGGAGAAACAGCCCCAAAGCATGATGGTGCCACCCTCATGCTTCACAGTAGGTATGGTGTTCTTTGGATGCAACTCAGCATTCTCTCTCCTCCAAACACGACGAGTTGTGTTTCTACCAAACAGTTCTATTTTGGTTTCATCTGACCATATGACATTCTCCCAATCCTCTTCTGGATCATCCAAATGCTCTCTAGCCAACTTCAGATGGGCCCGGACATGTACTGACTTAAGCAGGGGGACACGTCTGGCACTGCAGGATCTGAGTCCCTGGCGGTGTAGTGTGTTACTGATGATAGGCTTTGTTACGTTGGTCCCAGCTCTCTGCAGGTCATTCACTAGGTCCCCCCCCCCCGTATGGTCCTGGGATTTTTGCTCACCATTCTTGTGATCATTTTGACCCCACGGGGTGAGATCTTGCGTGGAGCCCCAGATTGAGGGAGATTATCAGTGGTCTTGTATTTCTTCCATTTTCTAATTATTGCTCCCATAGTTGATTTGTTCACACCAAGCTTCTTGCCTATTGCATATTCAGTCTTCCCAGCCTGGTGCAGGGCTACAATTTTGTTTCTGGTGTCCTTCGACAGCTCTTTGGTCTTCACCATAGTGGAGTTTGGAGTGTGACTGTTTGAGGTTGTGGACAGGTGTCTTTTATACTGATAACAAGTTCAAACAGGTGCCATTGATACAGGTAATGAGTGCAGGACAGAGCGGCCTCTTAAAGAAGAAGGTACAGGTCTGTGAGAGCCAGAAATCTTGCTTGTTTATAGGTGACCAAATACTTATTTTCCACCATAATTTGCAAATAAATTCTTTACAAATCAGCCAATGTGATTGTCTGGATTTTGTTTCTCATTTTGTCTCTCATAGTTGAGGTGTACCTATGATGCCAATTACAGGCCTCTCTCATCTTTTTAAGTGGGAGAACTTGCACAATTGGTGGCTGACTAAATACTTTTTTGCCCCACTGTAAAAGGATAAAAGAAGCTCATAGTGCAGAAATCCCTATTTAATACTCTTTATGTACCATATAACTGCTCACAAAAGTACAGAGATGCAGGTTTTCAATACTCAAGATGGACACTTTTGGTTCCAGGGTCAGCATCTGACATCACTTTCTAATATGTTTCATCCATAAACTTTATCAAAGGATATTTGATACATGTGGGTAAGAAAATATGGGAAGTGACTGGCAGGGGAGTACCTTTGACAATCAAATTTTCCTGAGGTGCTGGACAGTTGGACTCTCTTTGGAACTGTGATATGCCAAGGGGAATTGGTGTTTTGTTTAGCTGCTGTGGATTAACATTGTGAGCTCTTGAGCACTGGTGGACATTTGAATTGTTGTATCCATTGCGTCCAGTGCTGGACTGGACCTATGAAAAAGATACAAAAGATTATGGCCTGTCTAAAGTTCTCTTTCTACTCCTGAAAAAGCAGGCTCCTTTAACTGATCAACAGTGTTCCTGTTCCTTGGAGGACCATATGCAAGAGCACACACTGCATGAGCAATGTGTCTTCATTAAAGAGATACTTTAACCATAATATCTTGAATAAAAAATGCATTGTCTTTAGTACGGAACATACCTTCCGCATTAATAATTATGCTACCAAAAATAGTGTGCACTGTAAATTGCCTCCAGCATTGTTCATGTTTCTTCTTGCTGGAGGCTGCCATTTTGCTGAAAACCTGAGCCCGTGAGTAGCAGTAAATCTTTAGGCTGTGAATAGATCGGCCTCTACATTTTAGCACAGTGCTCCATCTATACCAATAAAAGGGGCCAGCATAACGTTATCTAGCAGAACCTAATTTTCTGACTAAAGTTCCACTTTAATTGAAGCAGTACTAATCACACACTAGTCATTCCATGTTTCATTAACATTGAAGCTGCATACCAAAATACAAACTTTTGTAGCAGGGTGTATTGAGAACAACACAATGGTTTTCAGCTCCAACCCTCCAATACCCACAATGGGACATGTTCTCAGAATTGCCTTAACCCTGTGCAAGCTCTTTTATCAGGATTACTTGTTTGTTAAATATTGCAGCTGTATTATCTGATGGAAATTTTCAAAATATGACTTGTTTGGGCTACCTAAGGGGTGGAAATGTCAAACATCTGGGAGTGTCATATAATTGTCAACAGCAGATCCTATTTCTCACTTATCACTCATATTAAGACATTACAGGAATTCTGACTTGCTCTAGCGTGCAGAATATCATCAAAGTCACAGTGGGCAAACATATCAACCATAATGACCAACACAACCAAAACATATATTAGTATTACATATTCACAAAAATACATCAAATACATTTGTATCTTTAAAAAAATGACTATCTGAAGGAAATAAAATTATATATAATTCATCTATCACTTGCCCTCATTTCAGTTTTAATAAGCTCTCTTGGCTCCCTTATCTTTTTATGTTCATTTCAGAGCAATTAAAAAGGAATGCAAATTACATAGCTTTTTTTAATTTTTTTTATAAAGTCGTTCTTATGAAACTTCATTAAAGTTAAAAAAAGTATTGCATTTATATAAATGATTTAATTAATTTAGGGTTTTGTCATTAAAATGTAGACCAGTGTTATTATATTTATGTATTTTTATGCAACATTAAAAATTACACCAGTGAAGAACCAAAGGATTTTAAAAATGCAAAAAGTATGAATGGCATTTGACAAAGTTTTAAACTTGTTAATTTGATGACCTTACTGTAAAAATAATCTTATCCATGTGTTTTTATGTTTATTTACATACATCTCCTAGATTGTAAGCTCCAAGGAGCAGGGCCCTCAAATCCTTCTTGTATTGAACTGTATTGTTGCTGTATTGTCTCCTGTTATACTGTAAAGCTGTGAGCAAACTGTTGGCGCTATATAAATCCTGTATAATGATATAATATCATAATCTATATACAGTATATGTAAAACATAGTACTTTTTTCTTTGCAATGCAGCACAATTATGTGACAATTTGGGTACCCTTTTAAATTATTCTGTTATCCCATCACTCATTCTATGGCTATGCCAAATACACTGATTAATTTACAGATATCCACTAGATGGAAAATTCAAATACAAACATGTAAAAACATGCATACATTTTATTCAAAAACCATTTAGAGGGCATGAGACATACATTAAAGAATATTTTTTTTCCCATAATAAGTTTTATTAAGAAAGACAATCATAAAACAGGGGTACAACAATGGTTTACAAAACCATAACAGGAGGACACAGTTAGTTGCAAAAAGTACAAGAGGTGGTGCTGTAGTAGCCCTCAAAGATGAAGTTGTACTGAGGAGTAATCATGAAAATCTTTTGTGTATATCAATATTGAACATTAAATGCATGTTGAATGAGTCTAAATATTGCTAACAAACTACTTGAATGATCTGAGGGAGTCATGCACAGACAAGTGAGAGCAGCCTAGGAATGGCTCTCAGTTGTATTCCTCAGTATCTACTAGGGACAGCTAAGATTTTTCCACGATATTTGCAACTCTGGTCAAACAGCTCTCATGACACTTACTATATTGGCTTCCCATATATGCAGTGCAGTATGAACGGCATAGGGAATTTGGATTAGCATTGGGAAACTTAGCTGAAGTCTGTAAAGGTTTTGTGTAGGATATATGATAATGTGATCCTTGTGAGCTAAGGAAAGGACAGAAGTTGTTTGGAGAAGGAATAGATGGGGAAAAAGTGTGAACTACAATCATTAGAGAAAAGCCTATGAACAATTTGTGTTTAGATAATCATAAAGGGCAGGACAGCACCAGATGTTTGAAGTAGTGAACTACAAATAGCCTGAAGGCCAACCCTAAGAAAGAGATGAAAAAAGGGGGAGAAGAGGAGAGATGAACAGAAGAGAGAGAGAAATAGAGGGAAGAAAAAAAAGGGGGGGTGTAAAAAGATCTGTAGGGGTAGATAAAGAGGCAGACCATAATCTCTCTCCATACCTGTTTAAAGAATAATTTTGAACACACATACAGCTCTTGTTATACACTGAGACCAGGGGCGGACTGACCATTTGGAAACTCGGGCACTGCCCGTGGACCCGGGGTCAGTAGGGGGCCCCATGAGATGCCCCTGGTACCTTTTTCATAGGCTTTTTTGAGTTTGGGCAAGGACATGGGCCCCATGATCCCCTATTGCCTGGGGGCCCCATGAGTTGTCAGTCCGCCCCTGACTGTGACCCTCTATGTGCCAGTCAACTTAACAAATGTTTATACACAAACATTTAGGAGGTTCTATAACTACCATTTCATGGTACCAAAGATCTAGCACAATCAGAGTAAAATTAACTCTGATTTCCAGAAATATATAAAACACAAACGTAATGCAGCTCCTTATTTAATAAATATATTTTTGCATTGCAAGCAATTTCAGTACAGTATTTGAATTCTACTTGGTATAAGCCATTAGAAATTTCCTGTACAGCAGAGCCTTGACTTAGCAAAGAAGAAGAAGCACAAGAAACAAATCAGTTGTGCTGTGGTGCTCATGGTATAACAAAAAGCATGCTTAGAAAAGCAGAGAGCAAAGTGACACAGAGATAATCTCTTTAGTGTGCTGATTCTCCTTTTACTGTCCAGTCACAGGCTGGAGGGGGACAAGAACTGTAAGTGTTGCTTAACTGTAATAAAGGAAAATTAGATCATCTGTCTTGATAGACTGGGCTGTGTGACCGAGCTGTCTTGAGTGACCGCAGACTTGAGTGGACAGAAATACATGTCTATTGACAGGTTAAACAGCTCCCTTATTTGAATTTAATATTTGTATTTAACTGTTTGTCTGGAGTTCAGTTTTAAAGAAGCACTCATGCTTATTAAGATATTGTATAATAACTACATGGAAGAGCCCTAAACAGTATTCTATAATGATAAAAGTTCTATTTCTATCACAGTATAGTCAAACAGTATCATGAAATAGGCCAGTTTTTCATAGCATAAATATTTTTTGCAAAAAAGAATGAACAAGATGACCAAAACATTCTATATACAACTGGAAAACAAAGAATATGTCAGCCCAAAATGTCCTACTTCTGTGCCTGCTTGTACAAAAAAAATATCCTATTCTCTTTGTATTTCTTCATCTGTACGAAATCTCTGGTATCCCTGCCAGACCCTCTGCTTTTAAAAACTGACCGCAATAGGCTTGAAAACACAGGTGGTCAGTTTTCTGGCTGTGCTGGAACTCAGCCTGCTGTCCTCCAATGATCAGACTTTTGCTGACCGTCATGCTGCTGTTTCCTCCCTGAGCTCCTTATGCAGCTGAGAACAAAGGGTATATATAATGTTTTTATATGTATACAGCAATGTTTTGATTTTCATTTCTATTTTAAACTGAATTAGTTGTTTTACAAGGTGAGGGTTTACATATAGTTTAACACACAACAATTATATTATCTCTGTGATGGCAACAATACAAAACGCTTTAAAGCTGAACTCCAAGAAGAAAAAAATCAATAATTGCAGTTATCCATTTTTTTAAATATTTATTGGCATTTTTTTTTTTTTTATGATACACCATTCTACTTTAATGTCAATTTATCGGATAATGTACATCTTTGCTTGACAATGTTCTTGCAGATGATTTATCAAACTCAGTTTATATTCAAATATTTTTTATTTTTATCAAAGAAAAAGAAAAAACAAAGAAAAAAAAGAAATGTTTAACATACATGAGAAAAAGAACAAATATCATCATGAGAAGATTCACAATTGGGGTGAACATTGTTTAACGATGGGAAAGGACATGAGTGAAAGGAATAGAGGACCCCCACCGTTTGGCCGGGGGTTTTATTGGCATTTTTAAGTGCAACTAACTTAAAGCGGAACTTTACTCATAACAGTTGATTAAAACAAGTTCTTTAGCAAGGAACCTGCATTCCACATTAATAATTATGCTACCAAAATTAGTATTTGCTGTAATTTGCCTTCAACATTGTTTCGTCTTCTTGCTGGAGGCTGCCATTGTGTTGAAGCCCAGAGCTCTGAGCAGTATTCACAGCAGAACTAATCCCTCCTATCCTTTTCAACCAAGGAAGCTGCCATCTGTTTGAACTGCAACTGTCATGGTACTGCATATATGATCAGGTATAACACCAGACATGTGATGGTTTGGCAGTTTGGTTGAAAACACAATCAAATGTGACAGTTAGTATTCCTGGGATGCAGGGAATGTAACTATTTTTTGTAACTGTTAAATTGATGAGTTTAGTTCCATTCTGATCTTTGTTCACACCATGGTGTAAAGATGTCAGTTTTTCTGCATGCATTCTGCAAGGGCACAACAAAATCAGTTGTTTGCTATGTGCCCTGTTCATACCACAAGACAAGTATCACATGCAGATTTTTTCTGCGCAGGAATCTGCAACATGTATATAATTCATTGAAGCACACATGAAAACTGGTGGAAACTGATGTCTTTGCAAATCAAATCTGTGCCTCAGTTTCCATCAGTTCTTCTGCATGTATAGTGTGAACAAGACCTTAGGCCCTCAGCAGATAGCCCTCTACAAATTCAGCACTGTGCCTAAAAATGCCAAAAATAGAGAGCAACTGAGCATGTGCAGAGCAGGGTGAGACAGTGTACTACTGGATGTTTATAGGCACTTATTTTTAATGTTTTACATAGCTATACCTGCAAAAGGGGATAGACAGAAGTGATGTAGCAAGACCTAATTTTCTGACTAAAGTTCCACTTTAAGTAGCCTTTATCAAAGCCCTGTACAACAGGCAACAGAAAGGAAAGGGGGGAGGCAGCACCAGGAGACAATCAGGTGTGCTATATACACTTATGTTAACAAGATAACTGCTTGCAAGAGCAGAGAACTGAATAATCCAAGGTTGAGCTAAGCAGTAGTCTGCTGCTCCTTTTCTGTCCAATCACAAACAAGGATAAAGTAGTGACCTAACTATATTGCTTTGAATAGTCAGGTCCAAAAACAGACTGCACTGTTTAGTAGATCTGTGCAAATGTTAGGACTTAATGGATAGAAGTATAAATTATTTTGTGGGTCTAACAACTCCTATAGAGTGTATGCATTTACTTGTGTGTTAAGATGTTTTCTTGGAGTTCAGTTTTAAAGACATTTGTACAGTGAGTTACATAGGCTACCATTGTTGACCACTCCTTTTGAAAATGATAGTTGGGCGGCTATGCTAAACAACTGGCTGCAGTAAAAAAAAAGCCACACTGAAACATATATGCACTTTATTAAATATGAAAAGCAGTTTAACCGTTTCCATACCGGGCACTTTTACCCCCTTCCTGCCCAGGCCATTTTTCAGGTTTCAGCGCTTTCACACTTTGAATGACAATTGCGCGGTCATACATTGTACCCAAACTAAAATTTTATAATTTTCTTCACACAACTAGAGCTTTCTTTTGGTGGTATTTAATCACTGCTGGTGTGTTTATTTTTTGCTAAATTAACAAAAAAAGGCCGAAAATTTTGAAAAAAAATACGTTTTTATTTGTTTCTGTTATAAACGTTTTCAAATAAATAATTGTTCTTCATAAATTTAGGCCAAAATGTATTCTACTACAGGTCTTTGGTGAAAATAACCCAAATTAGGATGTATTTTTTAGTTTGTAGGAAAGTTATAGAGTTCACAAACTATGGCATAGATCTCAATATTGAGCAATCCTGAAGTACTGACGGCCAATCTAATTTCTTGAGGTCCAAGAATGTCAGAACAGTACAGATATCCCCCAAATGACCCCTTTTTGCAAAGTAGACAGTCCGATGAACTTCATAAGAGGCATGGCGAGTTTTTTGAAGTTGTATTTTTTTGTCATAATTTTTTGGAAAATGAAAAAATTTAAAAAATAATTTTCACAAATTTTTTACATACTGTGACCAGTGCAGTACAGCATCATCATATAACTGGCATGGTGGTGATCAGGGACACTGACTGGTGACAGTATGAAAAAAAAAAATATCCTTTTTTTAAAAATTAAAAAAAAAAATATTTTTAATTTTTTATTACATTTTTTTTCTTTTTTTTATAATTTTTTTTTCATATTTCACTATGACCAAAGTAGTACAATGTTACCATAGTAACAATGTACTACTTTGGGGAAGTGATCAGTATTTTTTTTTTTTTTAGACAATTTGCTTATAGCAAAGAATTACTTTGCTATAAGCAAGCATTTACCTGAATGACATCGATTCATTCAGGGGTTTTTTTTTGTGCTTAGCTGTGATTTGGCCACAGCTAATCACATGACACAGCTGGGCTGTGATTATCCCAGCTTGTGCATGTGATCGCTGTGACCAATCACAGCTACACACACTAGTATACAATGGATGGCATGAATGAAGCCATCCATTGTATACAACTGTCATGTTACCTGCTGTGATTGGTCACAGCAGGTCACATGGTATCGGCAACGAGGCCGGTATTCAGATCTGTCATCGGCCGTGTCCGAGGTACATGGCCGGTGACAGATCTCGGCGATGCACAGCTCTGCAGGCGCGCATGCCCGGGAGGATGCCATATGGCGTCCACCCGGAACGCTAATGGATTTTGCCGGCCGCCATTCGGCCATTGGCCGGGCGGCTAATGGTTACAAACCCAATACAGTGACCCGTGAGAGCAGAAAGGTTCAGTGCATGCTGAAGCGCACAGTGCTCAGAAATCTCCAACTGTCTGCAGAGGCAATAGTTAAATACCTCCAAACTTTGTGTGGCCTTCAGATTAGCACAACAAAAGTGAGTAATGACATGCATGAGCGAGTTTGGGGTGGAGGAACTTGACTGGCCTGCACAGTCCTGACCTCAATCAGATAGAACACCTTTGGGATGAATTAGAATGGAGACTGTGAGCCAGGCCTTTTCATCTGACATCAGTGGCTGACCTCACAAATGCGCTTCTGGAAGAACGATCAAACATTCCCATAGACACACTCCTAAACCTTGTGAACAGCCTTCCCAGAAAAGTTGAAGCTGTTATCGCTGCAAAGGGTGGGCCAACTCAATATTGAACCCTAATGACTAAGACTGGGATGCCATTAAAGTTCATGTGTGTGTAAAGACAGGTGCCCCAATACTTTTTGGAAATATAGTGTATATATATTTTTTTTCCCTGCTGTTACAATTGCTGGTTTCTGGTTTTTATGAATGCCATGGAGGATGCCCTTTTTGAATATGTCAAGCTACATATTTGAAAAATTGGTGTGCACTCTCCCCCCAGTATGGAGGAGAACATGACTCACTCCCCTTTCTCCCAGGTAACAGTACTGATGCTTGGTGGTTGGTTTCTCAGACACCCATCACTTTCATATGGGGACAGCTGAAAAATGAGACATTAAACCAAAGGAAAGTAAGCATAAGCAGCTGGTGGGGCTGTCATCAAAATTAACTTACTAGTTTTCCATGTATAGGCAAAGCATATGTTCAGTTTAATAACCAAAATAAACACAACTTCTAGTAAAAATTGGCCTCCTCATAAATGATCAATCACTCATGGTGTGAGTGGGTTAAGTTAACCTACCATTTTCATTTCCATTTCCATTTTTCTTATCAGATTCTATGTGGGCTTAAACATCTTTCATTAGGTAGAACCTTTATGACCACCAATGCAGCACAACATTGTTAAATCAATATTTTTAGCTGTTCCCGGGAGACTGATCAATATGTTGAGTTATTTTCCATTCACCAGCATATCAATTCAACATACTGATAAAAAGAAATAATGATTAGCAATTTTACAAAGAGCCTTCAACTTCAACAGCTAAAAAAAAGGGTTGTTTATTTCCACAGCCCATGCTTAGAATTGATATCTCAAGTAGGTATGACACTGCGTGAAAGCTTTGTATTCAGTTCATAAATGTCTCTTTTTATGGTGTTAAATAGATACTGAGGCATTGTATTACTTTACTACAGAATAACAAAGCAAATCTCAAAATGTTAAAAAGTTATCTTTCCAGAGAATGTATTTAAGTATTTATACTCTGTCTATTTCTGACACTATGTAAAAGACTTCCATTCAGTCTAAAATGTAGGTTCACACCTTAATGCATAAGAGAAAATAAATAATACAAATAATATTTTGTTTATAATAACAATACTCATAATAGAAAAGTACATACCTGGTGCTATGTTGGTATTATAATTGTATAAAGAAAGGGAATAAACAATTGAAAATAGGCCTTTACAGGTTACCAGTTTAGAGTTACACAGGAGGTCTGGCATTAGAATTATTTATTTTTCTCCGACATTAGTGGCAATCCCTCATATGTATGGTGCACCATTTACATATGGGTTCAGGGCTGAAGTGCTTTAACTTTTTTATTTATTTTTTTTAACACTGTACCATTAATCAACTTTATTGCTATCACAAGGGGTGAACAACATCCCTTGTGATAGCATGTGCCATGACAGGTCCTCTTTATAGAGATATCTTTGGTCTATTAGACCCCATATTTCTCCTATGGCATCCAAGAATTTGGTCCAATGGAGATCAGTTTGATCTGATGCTTTCATGAACCAAAAATGGTTTGTTTACATGAGATTGAGGATTTCATCACTTCTGGTTTCTGACATCACACAATGGCTGGAAAAAAATTGGTTCCTTTCACTGTGTCCCAGGAACTGGATGCCACTGGTCGCATCCTTCCCGGTCCACCCGATTGGACAGGAGAGCCTAGTGAAAGCGGTGGCAGGATTGCTTTTAGATAACTACTGAAAAAAAAGGTTACCGAGATGATGACTGTAGCTGAAGTCATGATCCCAGTATAACCAGTTCAACCTTACACCATTTATCAATGGCCCAATGGACAGCAGAGGTTAAAAGTGAACAGATACAGTATTTGTAGCTGGTGACTTTTAATTTTTTGAATATTGGTTGAAGTTCCTTTTTCGGGTTGTGCTAAGGGTTCAGTTTAAAAAGACCCTGTAGTTGGACCTTGTATTTTAACTACAATGTTCCTATAAGATTAGAGATGCATTAAACATTTTATGCATGTAATTACCTGTAAAGTCTCCCTTCTTTAGACATCAAAAAACCCTAAATTGCTGTTGATGGGTGAAGCAATCTTGGATGTGTTTCAGTAGGCCCAGCTCTCACTCAAGGGACAGTCTATAGCATTCTGCTATGTATGTGTGACAGCTACCAAGGACCCTACATAAACGTTTGTTTTGGGAGATGAGGAGCAGGGGAATATATACAACAACAAAACTAATTAGACATTCTCAGAAGAGGGGAAAGGTAAAACATGAAAGAACAGAGGGGGCTGTGTTAAGCTGACCATACATTATACCATTTTCTTGTTCACTTTTCTTTAGATTTACCTTAAGCTATGTAGTGTAAAGGCCTTCCTGATTGCATACAAATTGAAAGTCTTTAGGTTTGACTTCATATTACAGTATATGGTTATAGTAAATCTAAAGAAAAATTATACAAGAAAATTGTATGGTCGGCCTTAGGGAATTGACCAGGCAAATTATCAAATTGCAAAGTTCCAAAGCACATTGCAAATGAATAAAAAATATGGAAAGATAAAACACTGTAAGTAAGTATTTAAAAATATTTGATTTTTTTAGGGCTTTCGCCTGTTATTGTTTATATTGGTGACAGGTTATCTTTAAGGATAGGAATAGGGCTAAATAATATGTTTAGGATAACTTATGTTTACTATAATAATTATGTGAGAGCCACTCAGTCCAGGTGGAAGGATCACCCATCCCCATCTCTTTAGAAGCAACAGTTTGAATACTGCAAAAAAAAGGGATGTATAGAACATTGTTTATAAAACAATAGATCCAAATGGGCTTCAAGCAAGAGGTGAGTAAGAGGTGAGAAAGTTGAAATTTTGCTTTATAATATGTGAACCGAAAATAGAAAATGTGTGCCACCCAGGCTATAAAAGAAAGCAATCCTGTGTCCACCACTGTGAGTGCAGGCCAAGGAAGGAGCTCGTCTCAGCTCCAAAAAACTGTTGTTATTATTATTATTATTATTATTATTATTATACTACAGGATTTATATATAGCACCAAAAGTTTGCTAAATGCTTTACAATATAAAGGGAGACAGTACAGCAATGATACAATTCAATACAAGAGGGTTAGGATGGCCTTGCTCCTTGGAGCTTACAATCTAAGAGGGAGAGGCTGGTGGTACAAAAGGTAATACCTGGAGGACGAACTGAGAGGAGAAATAGAAGATTTGGTTATTAACTGGAGGCAGGATAGGCTTCCCTAAAGAGATAGTGTCAGGGATCTCCTCGATCCCCGCCGCGATGGGCTCGGCGCAGGCGCACTGCTCCACCCAGCGCACGGGCACTAGGTCCGGGCCGGCCGCGGCGTTCGAGTTCGCGCATGCGCAGTAGAAGCCGCGGCCGCCCGCTGGGCACCAATGGCAGCGCAGGGCGGGATATTTAAAGGTCCCTGAGCTGTCATTTCGTTGCCTTCTGGTCTTACCTGCTTCCTGTGATCCTGTACCTGTGCCTAGTAAGTTATTGACCCGGATTGCCTTTGACCTTGCTGATTTCTCCTGCCCAGACCCTTGCTTGCCTGACCTCTCTCCCTGGATGCCCCTTATTAGATCTGACCTCCTGCTGCTGACCTGGCGTGTGACCCGACGATTCTCTGCCTGCTCCCTTGTACCTTACCATCCTCTACAATACCGACTCGGCCTGTCTGACTACGCACTTGCTCAGCCATCCATCCATCCATCCCATCGGGGTCACCCGACCTCCTCACATCTGGCTCTCCCTGGTTGGAGCCCCTGGCGAACACCACTACCACTGACAGGTGTGCTCAGTAGAGGCGACCTGGTCTCGGGGTACTACAAGTCCATCCCCACCATCAGGGGCCCTGGTGAACAAGTACCCTGGGGCTTAGACTCCGCGCTCTGGGCACGCCTGACCAGTGGAGTGCTAGTGGTGCCGCTCGGCGGTCCCTCACAGTACCAGAAGGCCATGACTGAGCCTCGAGGAGGACTCTCCCCGTTGGACGAGGTTTGCAGGCACCTGGCTACCCTGACGCAAGCTGTAAACACATTACAGGACAGATGTCTGCAGATCGAGAATCGGTTTCAGGCCTGCACCATATCTGTTCCTGTTTCACAGGCCCCGGCTCCTGCACCACCGGTCGCAGCAGTCCATGAGCCGGCTCCTGGGCCTCCCACATCACTCCCTATGGCGGAACCCCGAGTACCCTTACCCGAGCGCTTCCATGGGGATCGCACACGCTTTCGGTCATTCCGTGACTCCTGTCTGCTCTATTTTGAACTGCAGCCACGGACCTTTTTGACGGAATCAGTGAAAGTGGGGTTTGTTGTCTCCCTGTTGCAGGGTGAACCCCAAGACTGGGCCCACCGACTAAGGGGAAACAATGACCCTCACCTGGTTACGGTCGACAGCTTCTTTAACGCTATGGCCATCTTATATGATGACCCACAACGGGCAGCCTCGGCCGAGGCCACATTATACGCACTCCGACAAGGTCGGCGGGCGGCTGAGGAATACGCCTCTGACTTTAGGCGCTGGATGGGTGACACTCGTTGGAACGAGTTCGCACTCTTGCACCAGTTTCGTATGGGCCTATCAGAGGCTCTGAAAGACGAGCTCGCCCGGGTGGAGGTGCCCGAGACATTAGAGGACCTGCTTGCACTCACTATCAAAATTGACCGTAGACTACGGGAGCGCAGATTGGAGAGGTCTGGTCAGGGTCGCGGAAATCCCTGGGGGTCATTTCAGGGATCCAGTCAACATACTAGGCCAAGCACCCAGAACCTGCCGTTTGAAGATGCTCCCGAACCCATGCAGCTAGGCCTGGCTCGGCCTAAACTATCGCCTGAGGAACGCCAGCGCAGACGCTCCCAGAATCTGTGCCTGTACTGCGGCGAAGCTGGTCACATGGTGCGTTCCTGCCCGCAGAAACTGAGTAAGTTCACCTCATCTTCTTTATCTGTTGGCAATATGAACCCGTCCCAGTACTTAGTTGTTCCCCTCTCCTTTCAGCTTTCAGAAAGGACCGTGGAGGTGACGGCCATAGTTGATTCGGGGGCATGCAGCTGTTTTGTGGATATCAATTTTGCTCACCAGCAGGGTATTCCCCTCCGCCCAAAGGAGAAGGGGTTTCACATCTTTTTGGCTGATGGTTCCCGGATAAAGTCAGGGGTGGTTAACCAGGAGACCCCTTCCATTGTGACTTCCATTGCCGGTCAGCACCGGGAACTCCTCCGCCTGGATGCTATTGCATCACCCCTTTTCCCAGTCATTCTGGGGCTCCCTTGGTTGCGGGCCCATAACCCCCAAATTGACTGGGAGACTGGGGTTGTCTCGTCCCCTTCCCCATATTGTCGGGAACTGTGTCGAACTTCGGGCCCGGAGGTCCCCCAGGTCCTCCTGTGCTCTGAAGGGGATGACAGCCTAAAACAAGTGATCCCTGCAGCCTACCATGAGTTTCTTGATGTGTTCAGTGAACGGGGAGCAGATGCTCTACCCCCCCACCGCCCATATGACTGTCCTATTGATCTGTTGCCCGGTTCGGAAATTCCGTTCGGGCGAATTTTTCCCCTTTCTGAGCTAGAATTAGGGGCCCTGAAGGACTATATTGAGGATAGCCTCCGAAAGGGATTTATCCGTCCCTCCACTTCCCCAGCAGGTGCAGGGATCTTCTTTGTAGAAAAGAAGGACAAGACTTTGAGGCCATGCATTGACTATCGGGAGCTGAATAGGGTCACCATTAAAAATCGTTACCCATTACCACTGGTACCTGAATTATTCCAGAGCCTAAAAACTGCAGTAGTGTTTACCAAGTTGGACTTAAGGGGAGCCTACAATTTGGTTCGCATAAGGGAGGGGGATGAGTGGAAGACGGCCTTCCGCACCCGTTTCGGCCATTTTGAGTACCTGGTCATGCCTTTCGGGTTGTGCAATGCGCCAGCCACCTTCCAACACTTTGTGAACGACATCTTTAGGGACTTCCTGGACATCTTTGTCATCGTCTACTTAGACGACATTTTAATTTTTTCATCCTCCCTGGGGGAGCACAGGGTACATGTATCAAAGGTGTTGGGGCGGTTGCGGCAGCACGGGTTGTACGCTAAAGCAGAGAAATGCTGCTTTGAACAGGCTAGCGTTACATTTCTGGGTCTGATCATCTCCACCACGGGGGTCGCAATGGACCCTCAGAAGGTCTCAGCGATCCTAGATTGGCCTGAACCCACGGACAGGAAAAGTGTCCAACGTTTTATTGGGTTCGCAAATTTTTACCGGAAGTTCATCAAGAACTTCTCGGGTCTGGTCTCCCCCATCACTCAGGTAACCAAGCTTGGGACGCGATTCAGATGGACGCCCGAGGCACAGGAAGCTTTTGAAGCATTAAAAAGGTTATTTACCTCGGCACCCATTCTGGGCCATCCCGACGCCTCCCTGCCCTACATCTTAGAAGTAGATGCATCTGAAAACGCGGTTGGCTCCATCCTTTCCCAGCGGAAGGGCGCCAAGGAATTACTCCACCCAGTAGCATTCTTTTCACGGAAACTTACCCCTGCGGAGAGGAACTACGACATTGGGGATCGCGAGCTACTGGCTATCAAAACCGCTTTAGAAGAATGGAGGTACCTGCTGGAAGGTGCCTCCCACCCCATCCTGATATTCACGGACCACAAGAACCTGGAATATCTGAGGACGGCCAAACGTCTACGCCCACGACAAGCAAGATGGGCATTGTTTTTCTCGAGGTTCCAGTTCCACATCACATACAGGCCCGGCTCGAAAAACACGAAGCCTGACGCGTTGTCACGCATGTATGAGGACACCAAGGAGATTCCAGTGCCCGACACTATTCTTCCTGCAGGAAATTTCTTGGCCCTTCAGACAAACCTTCACTCCGAGATCCTGAGAGCGTCCACAGCAATGTCCACCTCCGATGGGGCCCCCCTCCAGAACAAGGAGGGACTCCTATGGAGGGAGGACCGGATTGTGGTGCCAGAGGATGCCCGAACCTTAGTCTTGGGACATTGCCATGACCATCCACTGGCAGGACATTTTGGGCCGGTCAAGACCCTGGAACTTCTCCGACGTTCCTTCTGGTGGCCGGACATGGCCAAGGATTGTAAGAACTACGTGGGCTCCTGTGCCATCTGCCAGCGGAACAAGCCTTCAAGGAATAAGGCGTGGGGCCTGCTACGTCCATTGCCCATCCCTGAACGACCCTGGCAGAAAATCTCCATGGACTTCATAGTCGAGCTTCCACCTTCACTGAACCACACAGCAATTCTCGTGGTCGTGGACCGCTTGTCCAAGATGGCCCATTTCATCCCTTTACGGAAAACCCCATCAGCAGCCGAGACGGCGCAAGTCTTCATTCGAGAGATCGTTAGACTGCATGGGGTTCCCGAAGACATCGTCTCGGACCGTGGGGTGCAGTTTACCTCGCGGTTTTGGAGGGCATTGTGCAAAGCCCTGGATATCAAGCTGTCCCTTTCCTCGGCTTTTCACCCTCAGACCAATGGCCAGACCGAAAGGACCAATCAGACCCTGGAGCAATACCTTCGATGCTACACATCATTCTCTCAGGACGACTGGGTGCCACTCCTCCCTTTGGCGGAATTCGCGTACAACAACGCTTGCCATTCAGCAACTGGACAGTCCCCGTTCTTCGCCAACTATGGGTTTCATCCTGTCTTCCTCCCGGACTTGGTCCCGGAATGCCCGATTCCAGCGACACAGGATGCACTGACCTTCTTCACCTCCAACAATAGGAAACTACAGGAAGCCATCCGTCAAGCCCAAGAGGACTACAAGAGGGCTTTTAATAGGAAGCGAAGAGGGGATCTGGTGTTGCAGCCCGGAGAGAAGGTTTGGCTGGCTACGTCGAACTTGAGGTTGCTCTGCCCGTCAAAGAAGTTGGGACCTAAATTTATAGGCCCTTTTTGCATCAAACGGATGGTCAATGAGGTGGCCTATGAACTTGTTCTCCCTGAGACACTCAAGATCCACCCTGTCTTCCACGTGTCCCTGTTGAAACCAGTAGTCTCTGATGCCTTCCCAGAACGGGAATCCAGGCCCCCGGAGGCCGTAACGGTTGAAGAGGAAGAAGAATTCGAGGTGGAGGCAATCCTGAAGTGCCGACGAAGGGGGGGCCAGACCCAATTTCTCATCAAGTGGAAGGGCTACGGCCCTGAGGACAATTCGTGGGAGCCAGCCAATAATGTCCATGCACCTAGGCTTGTCCGGGGGTTTCTTCGTGATCACCCGTGGTGGAGAGATCGGGTGGGCATCCGGAGGTTGCCCGTAGGGGGGGGGCAATGTCAGGGATCTCCTCGATCCCCGCCGCGATGGGCTCGGCGCAGGCGCACTGCTCCACCCAGCGCACGGGCACTAGGTCCGGGCCGGCCGCGGCGTTCGAGTTCGCGCATGCGCAGTAGAAGCCGCCCGCTGGGCACCAATGGCAGCGCAGGGCGGGATATTTAAAGGTCCCTGAGCTGTCATTTCGTTGCCTTCTGGTCTTACCTGCTTCCTGTGTTCCTGTACCTGTGCCTAGTAAGTTATTGACCCGGATTGCCTTTGACCTTGCTGATTTCTCCTGCCCAGACCCTTGCTTGCCTGACCTCTCTCCCTGGATGCCCCTTATTAGATCTGACCTCCTGCTGCTGACCTGGCGTGTGACCCGACGATTCTCTGCCTGCTCCCTTGTACCTTACCGTCCTCTACAATACCGACTCGGCCTGTCTGACTACGCACTTGCTCAGCCATCCATCCATCCCATCGGGGTCACCCGACCTCCTCACATCTGGCTCTCCCTGGTTGGAGCCCCTGGCGAACACCACTACCACTGACAGGTGTGCTCAGTAGAGGCGACCTGGTCTCGGGGTACTACAAGTCCATCCCCACCATCAGGGGCCCTGGTGAACAAGTACCCTGGGGCTTAGACTCCGCGCTCTGGGCACGCCTGACCAGTGGAGTGCTAGTGGTGCCGCTCGGCGGTCCCTCACAGATAGGTTTTCAAAGATTGCCTAAAAGTGGGCAGAGTAGGCAATAGTTGGATAGATTGGGGAAGAGAGTTCAAGAGGATGGGGGAGGCTCTGGAGAAGTCCTGGAGACAAGCATTGGAGAAGGAGACAAGGGAGCTAGAGAGCAGGAGGTCTTGGGAGGAGAGGATGGTTTAAGTGAGAGGGCGGTTTGGGTGATATTTGGTGACAAGATTGGTGATGAAGTTGGAGGCAGAGTTATAAATGGCTTTACATGTTATTGTTAATGTTTTGAATTTTATTCGTTGGGCAATGGGAAGCCAGTTGAATAATTGGCAGAGAGGAAAGGCCGACATGGAACGGTTGGTAAGGTGGATGAGTCTGGCAGCAGCATACATGATAGACTGAAGAGGGGATAGCCTGTGATTAGGTAGGCCAATGAGGAGGGAGTTAGAATAGTTGAGGTGAGAGGTAACAAGGGAGTGAATACGTTTCTTAGTGGTTTTGGTGGTTAAAAAAGGGCGTATGTTGGCGATATCTCCAAGTCTGCAAGATTTGGACAGTGATTGGATTTGGGGCTGAAATGACAGATGGGAGTCCAAGATTACACCTAGTACCCTGGCATGAGTGGGGGGAATGATGGTTGTATTATTGATCTTGATGGAGAAGTCAGGGGAGGGGGCATGAGCTGGAGGGAATATTATGAGCTTAGTTTTAGAAAGATTGAGTTTAAGAAAGTGGAGTGACATCCATGCCGATATGTCACTTAGAAGGTTAGCAATGCAAGAGGAGACTGAAGGGGTGAGGTGTTAAGCAAAGGATTGACCTCATGAAGCTGTGGTTTATGCAGACCTGCTGACATAGAAATGAATAGCAGTCTCAGCCCAACCCCACCAGTTCACACCCCCAGTGCATTTCACACCGCCCCTTGGAGCTTATTCATGGTTAAGCTCGGAGGGGCAGAGCGAAATGCATTAAGGGCATAGCCTGGCAGGAGCCAAGGCTGAGACTGCCATTCATTTCAATACCAGCAGATTTGCATAGATGTGCGGTTTCATGAGGTCCATCTTCTGTTTTATAATATACAGTACTTTATTATGACTCTTAGGAATAATCCTGCCATTTCTTCTTTTCTACACAGAAAAAAAAAGAATCTGAGTCGCCAGCAATATTTTGCTGCAAAATAACACATTCTTATTTTTCTGTTGTTCAAAGAATGTATAAATCATAATCAGAAAATTACTGTAAAATAACAAGAAACCTTTTTCATGCTTTCATTTCCATATTTATTCCAAATTCTTTTTACACACTGAAAACATTTTCAATATGAAATCAATTATTCACACCTTAATGCTTTTTACACCTAAGGATGCTCTCACAAGAGGAAACAAGCTCATTAAAACTTCATGCTGGATGGCCTGTTTTCATGTTCCTCACTTCTATGACCTTCATTTTGCTGTTGCACTTCGACATGTTTTAGCCATAATATTTTCACCTTCAGTTGGCTGACATTTGTCATACGTTTGCATGTGTTATCAAACTGAATTGGATTAAACAAAACAAATAATGAGACAGGTACTATGTGAAAAAGGTCAAGGATGGTGTAAACATTTTTGTAGCATGATTTATAAAATAAATGTTTATAGCATGTTTAAAAAATGAAATATTTAGATTAATTCAAATAGACAGATGGTAGAGGAGAGCTTGATTAACCACTTCATGGGCACCAGGTTTATCTTCTCTTCCTGCCGTTGACAGAGGAATTTTCAGGTTTTACACAAGTGGCAGGTTTTCTATTGCTTTTAGCCTACCTAATGGAATTTGGTTTTGGGTCAGATATATGGACTGCACTTCTTACTGGGCTGATGATAAGCTACAATTCTTCTTTTACAAGGAACTTGTAAGCATAGAAGTATGGGGCTTGTCATTGATAGCTATTTATCATGATGGCCTCTTTTGTAGATATAGGCAGGGGCAGACTGACCATTTGGGAACTCGGGCACTGCCTGAGGACCCGGGGTCAGTAGGGGGCCCTATGAGAAGCCCCTGGTACCTTTCATAGGCTTTTTTGGGTGTGGTTTGAGTGTGGGTGAGGACACAGGGGCCCCATGATCCCATATTGCCCAGGGGCCCCATGAGTTGTCAGTCCGCCCCTGGATATAGGTATGTAAAACATTAAAAATAAGTGCCTATACTGTTTAAAATCCAGTAATATACTGTTTTTCCATGTTCTGAACATGCTCAGTGGGTCTCTATTTTTCAGCACAGTGCCAAAAATGTAGAGACCAATCTGCTGACAGCCTAACGATTTACTGCTGCTCAGGGGCTCTGATCTTCAGCAAAATGGCAGCCTCCAGCAAGAAGAAACAGGAGCAATGCTGGAGGCAATTTACAACACATGATAATTTTGGTGGCATAATTATTAATGTTGAATGTATGTTGCTTGCTAAAGAACATTATTTTTTATTAAGTTCCACTTTAAGCACCTAGTAACCCAGAACAGGTATACATAATGAGAGTCACAGATGGCTGTAGATGGCCACAGATAGCCTAATTTTGTAGATCTGCCAGCCAGCTGATGGAAAAAAAAGGAACAGATTCCCCCATCCACACATTCAAGGTAGATGAAGGAATTATGCCTGATGCGATATTTTATTCTGACAGCAGGATTTGTTTGCATACAGCAGGAGTTCTCAGCAGAATTGGAAGAATCTTGATCCATCTTTGGTCAGCTTATGTTTTTCATGTGAATACCATATGGTATTCATTTATAATTTTGTGTTTATTAGTTAACAATTAGGACTGCTGCAAACGTTTATTTGTTATTATTGATTATATCCATAAGCGCAGTTGCACTTTTTATCATTTCTCACGTTAAGTTTTTCATGCTCAGCTATATGGTTCTTCCAGGTCAATAATTCATTGGATAGGTGGGCTAGGATCAGGATGACACAATCTTTAAAAGTGAAGCTTGAAGTTGCAGCTACTGTATTTCCACCGTCAGACTTTTGGTTTAAAATAGTAAGTCACACTTCAGGATTTATTTATTATTTATTTATTACAGGTACTTATATAGCGCCGTCAATTTACGCAGCACTTTACATATATATATTGTACATTCACATCAGTCCCTAACCCTCAAGGGATGTACAATCTAAGGTCCCTAACTCAGTCGTACATACACATACTAGGGACAATTTAGACAGGAGCCAATTCACCTACCAGCATGTCTTTGGAGTGTGGGAGGAAACCGGAGTACCCGGAGGAAACCCATGCAGACACAGGGAAAACATGCAAACCCCAAGCAGGTGGTGCAGTGGTTGGGATTCGAACCAGCGACCCTAGTACTGCCAGGCAGAAGTGCTAACCATTTAGCCACTGTGTTGCCCATGAATCTATCATCCCCCCCCCACTATTTTGTGCTCTCCTCAGTTCATATATTAACTAATTGCCGACCGCAGATAGCCGAATGACGGCTAAACTGCGGCCGCCAGTTCTGAGTGGACGTCATATGACGTCCTCCTAGAACGCGCTCTCCTGCGTGCCCCAGGGGGCGCGCACCCGGTGATCTCCGTGATCGCTGTGTCCATGTGATGTGGTAAAAGGCCAATCATACCGGCCTTTTACCACGTGATCAGCGGTGTCCAATGACACGCTGATCACAGGGAAATGCAAGTGCCGGTTCTCGGCTGCACTTTCCTCACGCTGTCAGATTGTGAGGAAAGTACTGCCGAGAACCGGCAGTTGTCAGAGCGGGGATCGGCACCGATCATCAGGGCACTGATGATCAGTGCCCTGATGATCGGTGCCCAGCAATGCCACCCGCAAGTTCCGCCCACCTGTGCCCAGCAGTGCGCCCACTAGCTCCGCCCACCTGTGCCCAGCAGATCACCCACCTGTGCCCAGCAGTGCACCCACCTGTGCCACTCTGCAGTGTCACACACCTGTGCCCAGAAGTGCCACCTACCTGTGCCCAGCAGTGCCACCCACCTGTGCCTACCCACCTGTGCCCACCAGTGCCACCCACCTGTGCCCACCCACCAGTGCTGCCCACCAGTGCCACCCAGCAGTGCTGCCAGTCAGTGCCACCAGTCAGTGCCCAGGGGTTGTGCCAGTCAGTGCCACCAGTCAGTGCCCAGCAGTGATGCCAGTCAGTGCCATCTATCAGTACCCATCATCAGTGTCACCTATCAGTGCCGCCTATCAGTGCTGCATATTAGTGCTGCCTATCCGTGACACCTCATTAGTGCTGTCTATCAGTGCCGCCTATCCGTGCCACCTCATTAGTGCTGCCTATCAGTGCCCTTTAGTGCTGCCTATCAGTGCCCATCAGTGCCGCCTATCAGTGCCCATCAGTGCTGCCTCATCAACGCACATCAGTGAAGGAGAAAAAATACCTGTTTGAAAAATTTTATAATAGAAACAAAGAAACTTTTTTTTTTTTTTCAATTTTTTTGCATATTTTAATTTATAGCGCAAAAAGTAAAGCGCCCAGTGGCGATTAAATACCACCAAAAGAAATCTCTATTTGTGAGGAAAAAAATGATCAAAATTTCATATGGGTACAATGTTGCATGACCGCGCAATTGTCAATCAAAGTGCGGCAGAGCTGAAAGCTGAAAATTGGCCTGGTAAATAAGGGGGTATAAGTGCCTGGTAGGCAAGTGGTTAATCACAAAGACATTGGCTGAAAATTGAGAGGATGAAATAGTTTTCAATTTTGTCTCAGTGCACTTAGATCTGATTGCTGGAAAATTACGGCAAAATGTCCACCAGTCTAGGCCCATGGAACTAGAAAAAGTAAATCACAAGTACATTATTCCATCAAGCAAATGCAAGAACTGTGCAGGAATTGTAATAATGAAGATCTAGACATATTGTATTGCGTGACAGGATGCCAATCTGGAAGCTTTCATTATACACAATATAGGGGTCAACTTCAAACATAGAGCTAGCAGATAGGTATTTCAGATACCAAACTGAATTAAAGTGATTGTAAAGTATCAAATTTTATATTTTTACAAAACAAAAAGGTTTATATTTATCTGCTCTGTGCAATAGAATTGCACAGAGCAGCTCTGAACCTGCTGTTCTCGGGTCCCCAACAAGAGATCCGTGTTCTGCCTCTTCTCAATATTCCATCATAGGAAGCCACATCCTATTGTGGCAACTTGCATGCTCAATCCCAAGCCATATGATATATTTGTTCTTGAGTTAAAGTAAATACAAAGTATGAACAAAACACACAATGATGCTAGGCACTATTGACCTCACAAAGTCCCATGTTTATTTAAAAACAAATAATAACAATTTGACAGCTCATGGCAGTGGGAAGATCCATAGCCAATATTCAGTCCCATTGTGGCTTTAGAATCTGTCCATTGTAGAGCTTTGTCAATCAAAAGTAAAGTAAAACCTTCCAGCAACAGCTAAATGGGGTTTGGTATATAACACTGGGGAGCTGTTATATGGCAGCTTCCCAGTACCGGCATGGCTGGCTCTGAGTATTGGCACACCTCTGTACAGCTGCTCAGAGTTGGTCTTAATTACTGTCAGTTTACAAATCTTGGAATTGACAATAATTTTTTAAGAAGTTGTTGCTGCCATTGCATCAGATTCTTAAAGTGGTGATAGTAAGAATCTGAGGTGTCAGCAAATGTTTGCCTGAATCAGGTGCAGGTAGTTCGTAAGGGAACTGCTGCCAGAAAAGTGATGTTTGGGCTGTTATAAATAACCGGGTATGCATTCAACATAATGCACATATGGATTTTTATTAATTTAGGGTAACTGTAGGATATAATTTAATACTGGAAAACAATGTTCATCAACCCATTGTTGTTCAGCCATTTTAGAAGTCATAGCATGTCATAACAATCAGCTCCTATACAGTATAGATGTTAGTGTGGCAAGAAATGCTTGGATTGGTCCACTAGAGAGATTAGAAAAGTCTGCCCATACACACAGGCACTACAGATGCACACATTCTGCACAAATATTTGCTACTGTTTTTAAAGAACTGGTACTGTTTTTTCTCAAAGCTCTACGTTGTTTTTTTATATTTTTTATATTTGCTCCAGGGCTTTTTTTGTAACTATTAATAAAATTGTATTATAAGTAAAAACCTAATCATGCAATAAAGGCTGGTTCACACTGATGCAGGATTTGCAGCAAATTCTGTGCGTTTCCCGCACTGCATCAGAATCGCACTCTAACCGCTGTGGGTGTCAATGTTAAGTTAACTATACCCCAAAAAATGGTTATTAGAAAGCAGTGTGATTGGCTGAATTGGATCACATGGCTGTTAACACCCACGTGATCTGATTCCAGTGCAGAAAAAAAAGGGTCCTGCACCTTTCCTGCAGGTATGATGTGTGATTTGAGCCATACAGAATGAATGGCTAAAACTGATTTGAACAGGATAGAGGTGCAATTCCTATCTGAATCACATGAGGTTTCTGGCACCGCATCAGTGGGAACCTCTCTTCAATTCTAAAATCGACTGAAATGCTACTTGTAGTCTATTTGTTTTAGGTTGTAAAGTTTATATAGCACATTTTTGTTTTACTTTTGGATAGAGAAGGGTTAGCGACCCTTCTAAGTTTATAATGCTATCTGTGTATCTGCTGGGGAGGTTTACCCTCTTTTTTTTGTTCTGGTGACCAGTGGCACTGGGATTAAGGGGAAATCCAAAATTTTGAGTTGTCACCAGAACAGAAATAGAGGGGACGTCTTCCAATAAGGATATTTCTTGCACTGACAATTATTTGTAAGTGGATTTTCTATTTCTTTTTGTTGACTATATGGGACAGAAAGTGAAGGGAGATCTACCCACTGGGACACAAACAGCAAAAACAAAAAGAAGTACAGATTACAGACAGAAGATACAGAAAGAAATATCTAATCTGCCAGAAATGCACTCAAATCTTGAATCATGTTGAAGGCTGATAACATAGAGCACTCTTGTGGTGTTAGCCATGCCTAGTTGACTTTGCTGAATTACTCAAATTCTTCTCCTATCCTATTTTTATTTAAGGGCTTATTTTATTGTAGCTTGATGGTTTATTTTATTATTGTTATGATATCCAGTGAAACAGAAAGACCACAGCTTGTGCTGACAGTTGTTTAGCTGAAGGTGACTTTATATACAAACAGCCATTCTAAACTTGGGGTTGGGGTTCCTTAAGCTTTGGCTGATTGACTTCCTCTTTGAGGGTGCCTGCATTATTCTGGGGGAAATGCCACATAAGAGAGCTAGCAGTGCAAAAACAGGTATTTGTATGTGTTTCCAAGGATGGCATTCAGAAAAGACTGTAAAGGGGGGCAATCTTCTCAATGGCCACCAATTAACTGATTTCAGCAGGGGTTCCTCTAGACCTAAAAAATATTTCAAGAGTTCCTCTGAGGTAGAAAGATTAGTAAAGGTTGTAGCAATGTTTTGGCCATAGAGAATGACATGTAAAGGTGACTTCTGTTTCTCTGCCTACTAACTTTTAAAAAAGATCTATAAAAAAGGGGTAATCCAAAGATCTCTTTAATATGGTGGTAAGATTGATAGTACTCTAACAATTCTGGAGTGCTGAGTTCCATTCCTAAAAGAGATACTATTTGCATGATGTTATTACAGCATATTCATATTTATGGGGGTTCCCGTGGGTGTTCTGATGAAGAAAAGAATAGTCTGAACAGAGCTCTGCTGCAATACAGCTCTGATGTCACTGAATTCAGAATGTATTCAGAAGTGCCCCACTCAGATATTTACACCCCACTGACCTATTTGATCATTTTGAGCTCTTTGACATTGAGGGTAGGATGCTATTAAACTTCACAGCCTTTAATGTATTGCCTGCTGGGCTGCTTGATGAGCATAGAATAAAATGCATTTCTGTGGAAATTTGAAAGAGACGGAGAATGGACAGTCTTACTGGGAAGTGTAGTACACAAATATTACATTACCACCTATCAGAGGTATCCTACAGCTACATAGAATATGAATTACTGCAGATCTAAGATCAGTGATGAGTGGCACACAATAGAATTGTTGCTCTGTCACACCAAAAGATGGAAATTGACCAGACCTGAAGGATAGCTGTCTGCAGTAAAATGACAGGAGAAACATGAAAATATGAAAGGTCTGAAAAGTTGGGGTAACAACACATTTTTATTAGGAGATTATGCACCTCTTTCCCATTTACTATAGTCCAACATTTGCCACTTGCATGACACAAAAACAACATTGAAATGTAATAAAACAATAATGAATACATTTCTATTAAAAGATAAAATCCAGTTATATATGAAAGAAACAAATGCAGCTCTGTATAAATAAATAAGTAGATGTATTTTTGCAACTAGTCTCAGGCTTTGCCCTTGCCTCCCTCCCACCTTGCAAGGTACCCTGCCAATGTCGAAGATATGAGGCCTGGTATGGTTTAGGAAGGGGGGTACACACTCATTGCTCCCTCTTTCTATTGCCTAAATAAGGATTTGTTTTAAATTTTAATGGGGACCTACTCCTTTCTGAGTTTTTTTTTTTTTAAGGGGACAGTACATGTTTAAAAAATGTTTAATAAATTATGTCCTCCAGAGTAAGTGTTGGTTCACATATAGGCCGATTGGGTGCAGTTTGAACAGCATCCAATCCGATTGATGTGACATAACATTGAATCCTATGGTGCCTGTTCCCATATGTCCAGTGTACTGTGGGTGTGGATTCAGCATGGACTGAAAAAGAGTCATGTTCGATTTCTGAGCAGTGCCTTCAGGTTCAGGTGTGGATTACAGGCTATTGACTTCTATGGGAACCATTTCTAAACCACATATGTGTGAACAGGATAATCCTGACCTAATCCTGTCCTGAACCTGATGTAAACCTGACATGAACCGCTGAACAACTACTGGGTCAATTACCTGTGAAACCTGAGCTTCAATACACACCGCACATGTGTGAATCAGCACTAAATCCAACTTCAATCACATCATCCAGACATAGATGTTTGTCAAGCATGAAGACCCGCTGCCCAATGATGTCTCCATGATGACCAATGATGTTTCCACATCACCACAATGACCTGCCCCTTACTTCTGTTGCAAATTTTAGATCCATTTGTAAACAAAGTGGCCAGCGGTTCTGGGTGATATCATTAACTAAATATGATAACGGATTTATTAGATTAATTACTCAAGATTCCCATCTGGTGGTTTTACGAAAGTGCTAATGTGTTGTTAATGGCACCAAAAAAGCAAATTGCACACGCAGTTTTGTGGGCACCAAGTCACATTGTACCGCAGCACCATGTGGTTTGGAATGGTGCATTTTGAAAAAGTAGTGCTAACACTACTTTTTTTGTGGTCCAGTGCATTTTGTAAATGATTTTGAGAAACTGTCTACAAGCCTGCCTCCTTTTAATATACTGTATGTTTGTAGCATAGGCAGTTGATTTTCATGATGGATGTACTTTTACTAGCATATAACTGCTTTAGACCTCTTGCACATTGCTGCCAAAATACTGAACATTTTTAGGAATACAGGCCATATTTTTTACCGATCTAAATGCAGCCCATTGTTTTCAATGTGCCTGCATACACAGGCACGTAAACATGTGAGGCCTATAGATATATATGTATGTATAGTAAAGGAAAAAAATTGCAGAAATCTGCTGATCAGTATTTTACACATGTATGTTCATATGTGTGAAAATAAGCAGAACTATACATGTACAGGCATAAAATGTTAATTTGAATGTGTTAGAATTTACTTTACTCATGTATGCGCTTTAGCGCAAATATGCACAAATACATGCACACACATGGTAGCCTCCCAAGTTCCAATCAATCCCAATGTCCAGATAGCAGTACACAGCCAATACAAAACCAGCAGTTTCTGTGTCTAGATAGTAGTTCACAGCCAATAGAGAGCTACTAGTCTCTGCTGTTTCAGTGTCCAGATAGTAGAACACATCCAATATGGATCTACAAGTTAAAGCAGCCCTGATCACAACAGACACAGGTACAGAACTATGTGTCCCAGCAGTTCTAATTTCTCTCTAGTGAGACCCTGCAACCACTTCTGTTTTTAACAATGTAGCAAACTCTGGGTACTCTGAGGACTTTTTTCTCCAAACACAGGCCTGAAATATTTTAAGTAGAATTTAGCAGTCAGTGACCTGAGCCCAAATTGCTGGTGCTAAGATGTTTGTCCCTATCCTGGTACAGGATATGTTAAAACCTGTGTTCCCTTCTGGGTCTTCTGACCTACTGTGTGGATAAAGGAATTTATTGATATGCCATGAAGATCATCTGACTGATTTACGTAATACCTTTTATTTAATTTTCATTAAAAATATGCTTTAGAGACATTACTGATTTTACTTTAAAGTGGATATAAACCTCAGACATGAAATATGAACAAAGCATATCCCTCTAGAATGTGAGCTTGTCTCAATCCAGAGCATTAAGTGTCATTTATGTCTGCTGCTTCATTCCTCTGCTATAAGCATGAGTCACTTTTGACAAGTTTTCCTGACACCAAGAGAACAATGGTGACAGAGGAGAGCATAGTCTGTGATTGTGCTGTGCTAAAAGGGGTGTGTCCCTTTCCTCCAATCAGCTCTCAGAGCTCTCCTCACTAATGTAACTTCAGCTCCCCACCCCCTGCTTTTCAGAGCTTAGAGATTAGAGTAAATTCTGCACTTTGAATGGATGTAGGGGAAAGAAGGCTGTGAATAAACAGGTACAACTCATGTAGGAGGATTTGTTTCATCTCTTTGAGGACAGTCACTTCAAAAGGTAAATGTGAGGGTATACAACCACTTTAAAGTTACTGATCTATGTTGCATAAACTCTGGAGAAAATTAAAAGTTGAACTGTTGCAAATATCCAGTCATGTTCATTGTTTCATTGCTCCAGCACAATTAGCTCAATTAGTTCCTCCTGTTGCCTATGAAAAATATTTGCAATTTTGGAACAAATTAACTTTCATGAACAAAACCACATTCACTGTTAGAAATTCATTTGAGAAAACCATTCAATCCTGTTGTTTCAAATTTTCTTGGAACTGTGGTTGAAAATGAACATTGATTTGATCCCACTAATGATTAAAAAATTGAATGAGCATTCTTCAAATGAAGAAATCCAAACAAAATTGTACTATTGTATGGCCAACTTTTCTCAGAAAATACGTTCACAGAATACTCAGATGGATTTCTGCTTTCCTAATGCATTGATTTGAAAATTAAATGCTCTTTAGTACTCTCACATTAAATTAGTCATAAATCAAACTGTGTTTATGTCTTGAAATTCAAGAAATATGAGACATTTATTTTTCTGCAAGGAATTATTTGGAAGATGAAATTTACAAATGACTCTTTTTAGCCAAAACTGTGGTGCAATTTTTTTTAAATCATAGAAAGTCAAGTGCTCCTAATTATATAAGACCTTAAACTTCTGTAAGTGAAGAAGACCATATTGTTGAAACATATGATTATTATGCTGCTGTGAATAACTAGAAAATGCAAGAAGCTGCTGAAATATATAATTTTAACATAAACATAGTTGGTACACCATGGGAAGATAATTCACATAAGTTTGAGGATGAAAGGACTTGAAATAAACTTTTTCTTCTATTAAAAGTTGTCAAATTTATTTGAACAAATATAGTGCACCTTTTGTCTGCAAAAATACTGTACTAACTTCTCGCAGGTTACTACAATTACTAAAACAAATAAAACTATTATTTATTATAGATTTTGAAAAAAGTTTCCATAAGGCTGAAACAATGTATTATTATTTTTATTATTATTCAGGATTTATATAGCGCCCAGCTCCCATCTCTTCTACAAAATCGTAACCATATACAGTTACATAAACACAAAATAAATGAAATACAATTTAACCTATTGTGCAACTGTTGCTAATTTTGTTACACAGGAGGAAGACAAATTCCTTCCTGACATCTCAAAGGCTATTGGATCAATTCCCTGGACCAAAGTATTGCTTTCTTAGCTTTTGGTAATTATCATTTTGGATCTAACTAATCATTCACACTTAACAACCAATCAGAACACATCCTTTCATAGTCTGATCAGTATGGATTATTATATTAAAGAGTTTGTCCTGTTTACTTACTATGTCCTTAATTATCCCATTCATATATATATATATATATATATATATATATATATATATATATATACATATATATATTTTGCGGGCAACATGCTCTGTAGAAAATTGAGGCTCTTGACACCAAGCAACCTGTTTTTTTTCCCAACCTTATCACGTCAACTCAGAGTGTGTGTGTGTGGCAGGGGGGGTTAAGAGGAGGTCTTTCCAAACAGCAAGACTGGGCAAGCTAAATATACAGCTGTGTTCTTCTCTGCCAAAATGGACTTCTTATTTAATGCAGACCATTGAAAATTTGTTGCTTTGTGGCCATTGTTCACTGTGCTTATTCCTGGTAAAGACACTGTTTTATTTTAATAATTTTTCCAGTGCTGCAAGAGCAGTGGATATATATATATATATATATATATATATATATATATGGGGTCTTCAAAAAATCTGTACTTTTTAACTCTGTTTACTAAGAACTTCAAAAACACCCTGACAACATTTATAATAAACTGCAAGGTCAGCCAGCTTGCTAGACAGACTAATCACATGACACTCCCAGACACAACCAATTACTGCTCCTCCCATCCTCATTGTTTCCTGCGAAAATATAAAACTTTTTGAAGACCCCTCGTGTATATATATATATATATATATATATATATATATTTATATATGTAAATTTTAACCCTACAAGGCCCTTATGTTATAAAAATGAACAAAGGAAGGCATGTTTAAAGTCCAGCCATGGCTTCCATCATCGGTACAGTGAACCTATGCCCTGGCATAGCCACTCGGGGAAAAGAAGTGTGATTCACGTGATTTCCAGGCAAAAAATAAAAATAAAAGTACTGAATAAAGTAGAAAACAATGCAGCCAGCTCGTCTAAGTTCTGACAAGCTGCAATGTATTACATTTTTGTTTTTGAGATTCACTTTAATATACTCACCATTTTATATTGCATTTTTTATTTTGGATTTAGATACTTTAACATACCAATCACTGTAATCTTTTATTGGTTGGTATTGATTGGTCTACAATGAATGTATGAACTATTCATAATAAATTACAATATTATTCTTTTTTTGACTTGTAATTTACAGTTAGGATCACGGTTAAGCCTCTCATGTGGTCTAGTATTCCCAGAACATGTTATTTATGCGCATAATCAATAACAAGGTAAATAGTGATATACTTAAAGATTGATAATTAATAGAAATGTAAATGCCAAAGGCATATTAGATAGCATATTAGTTTAAAAAAAAAAAACTAATGAATACTATTAATGACTTTTTAATGTTTATTTTTCCAACTTTTATCTAAACTGTAGCATTAAATATATATTTTTTTCAAAACATGCAATTTAATTTGTATATAAAGATAAAAAAATATTGTTTTTGAAGAAAAAACAGAAGCCTGCCAAGCACTGCACTCTTAATCAGTGGATCACAGGTGCAATGTCTGAACATTCTCTCTCCAGCTTTCGTCCCATAGCTCTGTACCAGCTTTCAGTAAGAAAGCTGGAGGACGAGTAAATGGACTACAAGTTTGCTGGTCAGTGCCCTTCTAGTCCATTGAGAACTAAAAGCCTTCTGCCATGGTGACAAATAGGACTTGTAGTTTTTTCATTCACAGATCTCTTTAAATGGGTGCTGCAGCTATACAGGAGGAGCCCCACACAGCCACATCAATTTTAAATGTGACAGTGACTGCTCAAGGGGTTAGGGGGTGCTTGAACATTTAGCATTTAGCATCCTAAATATGGATGTAACATGTTCTAATGGCCAACTTATCCCTTAAGTATTCAAATCTGTGTAGAATATGTCATTTAAAGTGTTTTACATTGTTTTCCATTACAATGGTAGTTTTTTTTATGTAAAGCAAAACAACCTATCCTGATTGAATGCATCATCAGTCTCAGCCTATGTTACATCCACTAGACTTCCTCAAAGGCTTGGGGACTGATGGTGTGTAAAGCAATTCATCCTTCCTTCTATTGACAGTTGCTGAGGCAACCACATTAACCTCAGCTGCATATACCCTGTTTCCCCAAAAATAAGACCTAGTACTGTTTTTGGGAATTGCTAAAGTATAAGACCTAACCTGAAAATTCAGCATAAAAAGACCTTAAAGTCAATTCACAAAAGGAAATAAATAATTAAATGCATGCGTTAATTAAGTAGTGGTCCAGGCATGTGGTATGTACTGGTATCTGTCAGTACTGTCATGGGTTGTTAAGGAATTGGTGGCCGTGGAGTCCTTAACAACCTATGAGTCATCAGCTGTCCATGGGCTTCCCCAATGACAGCTGAATGTAAAAAAAGGCATGGGGTTCCCCTCAAAATCCATACCAGACCCTTATTCAAGCATGTAGCTTGGCAGGTCAGGAAAGAGGGGAACCGAACAAGAACCCCCCTCCTGAACCATACCAGGCCACATACCCTCAACATGGGGGTGCTTTGGGGCAGGGGGTGTCCCCCAAGCACCTTGTCCCTATGTTGATGGGGACAAGGGCCTCTTCCCCACAACCCTGGCAGTGGTTGTGGGGGTATGTGGGCAGGGGGATTATTGGAATCTGGAAGCCCCCTTTAGCAAAGGGGACCCCTGATCCTGGCCCCCCATGTGAATGAGTATGCAGTACATGATACCGCTCCCTATTGCCAAAAAAAAGTGTTGTGTAAAAAAAGACAGGAGACATTCTTTCACAAGTCCTTTATTAAAAGAAAAAAAAATAAAAGAATTTCCCCCCGAAGTAGATCCAACATCAATCATGATGCCCGCTACCGCCGCCACCCCAAAAAAGAAAAAAAAAGTATCCACTCTTGACGCTGGGTCCCACTGTCTGACTGCTCCACTTGCTTGACAGTTCTTAAATATGTAAAGGGTGGGGCCACCCAGTGATATCATGTATGTGACTCCACCTCATGTGACGTCATTGACCTAGTATGCTCTGGTTGATGCTTTGGTTGCTTTGGAGGAGCCCCCACCCCAAAGCACCCCCCCATGTTGAGGACATATGGCCTGGTATGGTTCAGGGGGGGCGCTTGCTCACCCCCCCTTTCATGACCTGCCGGGCTGCATGCTCAGATAAGGGTCTGGTATGGATTTTGGGGGGACCCCCACGCCATTTAAAAAAAAAATTGGCATGGGGGTTCTCCTAAAAATCTATACCAGACCTGAAGGACTAAAATATTATGGTTTTCACTAGTAAAATACCGCATGACTTGATAAAATAACGCATGCAATATTTTAATAGAGTTTTAGTGAATGCAATTTTTTTTTTTAAATGCTGTGCAGTATCCTACCGCATACTCAGATGTGGTAAGATACTGCTTAGTGAATTGTGCCCAGTGTCTTATTTCGGGAAAACACTGTACATACAGACTTAATTAACAAAAGAAGTCCAAAAGTACTTCCACCATGACTCATTAACCATATCTCTTCAAATACAGTCATATACAGTATATTGATATTACTCTAGTCATATGGAACCAAGAAGTGACATTATGTAGGATAGGCTGAGTGAGTAGCAAGGATAGATATAACTGGAATTAATGGGAGCTGTAAAAAGCGATCTCATTTGTGCTCTATGATAAGTAGAAGTGTTGTGGGTGCACTCCAGAAAAATGCCACGTCCCTGTTTTATAAATCGAATATGTTGATAAAGCCCCCTATTGGACTTTCAATGCACACAATATCCCAACTTATAGTAAAAATATAATATGCATTTTATTTATACAAATTTAAAAAGATGAAAACCACAAATATACTGCTTTTAGTACATATCACCATACATAGAGTGTACATCATAGCTTGTCATAGAAGACATCATATTTACCATTTCTTCTATGGAAAACTATGATGTACACTCTATGTATGATGTTATGTACTATAAACCGTATATTTGTGGTTTTCATCCTTTTACATTTGTATAAATAAAATGCATATTATATTTTTACTATTAGTTGTGATATTAAGTGCCTTGAAAGCACAATAGGGTGGTTTAGCAATATATTCGATTATGATAAGTGCACCTACATTGCGAATGTATTTTCATATATTTTAAGAACTTGTTTAATATATGTTTACATTATACGTGGTTGCCCCTTCATTTTAATATACCGAAATACTGGAGATTTGAGTTGTTCAAGCCTGGATGTCCAGTAATTCTACTTCAAATGGAATCACAAGCATGCCGGACCTATCTGATATATACTGTATTAGTGTAGGTCCAGGCTGAAAGATGACTATGTTCCATGGGATCATTACTGAGTACACATTTATTGTTTGCTGTGAAGGAGTACAGTGAACACTGGTTTGTAGATCATCATGCTTTTGATAGTATCTGAACCAGTGTTTAAAATTTTTTGCAGCTCTAAATTATTGTTAAAAGGCAAGGACAAATATTACACTTTGGCTCTGAAACAATTGAAAATCTTTGCCAGTTCCTGATGTTAACCCCTTCAAGGTGATCTAACACAAATATGCGGCCTCACAGAACTTGGCTTTTTTCCCTTGGGCCGCATATTTGCATACCTGTGGATGTGCTGGGAGCATGCCGCACAGCGTTCTATCAATCGGGACCCCGGACTCCCAATTCTGGATCACATGATCGCTGTGCTAGCCTCTGATTGGCTATCACAGTGATCAGTCACTGTACAGCCCCCCTCCCCCCCCCCTCTCTCTCTCTCTCTCCTTGCATAGAGGGAAAAAAATGGTAAAAAAGGATAAATAAATATTAAAAAATAAAGAAAGAAAGAAAGAAAAAATACCTAGATCAAGGTTTGATCTAGTTCAGTGCCAGGGTTAGTGTTTGGGTCAAAGTCAGGATCAAAGGTCAAAGGTCAGGAGTATTTATTTTTTTAAATTGGTATCAGTGTCAGTTAGTGTCAGTGTCCCAGTGTTTTAGGTAAAAAAAAAACAAAAAAAAATGCGCACTATTGTTTCTGGGCTGTACTGTGGGTACAAATAACATACACATATATGGTATTTCTGTCATCCTCAAGAGCTGAGAAATTTATTTTGGTTGTTATTTTATGGTAGGTTATAGTAGTAACAAGAAACAAACAGCTTAATTTAAAAAAAATATTTTTTTTTTACTATTTTGTGCCAGTTTTCCTTTGCTATTAAAAAAAATCTGGAGATATCCATTACCATTTACCACCAATTTGTCCTGAAAAAAATGTGGAATAATCCACCTGGATGTGCAAAGTAGTTGTGATGATATGTATGGATTTATTAATATATGTTAAAGTTGCAAGATTGTGCTTAGGTGTTAAGATCTGTTTTACCCTTAGGTGTGAAAGGGTTAATGTATACAAAAGAACCAATTTAATAAAAAGAAGCCATATTCAAAATCAGTAGTATGTTTCAGATATGGCCACATTTATCTTCATTTGGTTTAATTTGTCTGACCCAAGGTACTGTAAAAATTTACCTCAAGCAAAAATAAAATAATCTTTGACATCCACTATATGAAATATATCCATATAATTTTATAACTCAGACATCTATAGAGCCACAGTCAAATGAACCACAGGCCAGTGACCACTGTAAATTGTGATATGCTCTTATTTCTCCTCACACACATTAATCATTCCTACCATCATCTTATCTTAGTGGAATATGCAATTACTTAATAGATATGTTTTCCCCACAGTTTTACTTTGAGTAGTGTTACAATATGTTTTATAGCCTCTATATACTGTAAATTCATGTTCGTTGATACCTGTACTAATATTTAAGTACTGCTATTTTTACTGTTGTGATTGGTAGCTATAGCATAGGTATACAAAGAACAAATTTCTGAAGGCAATACTGCTAGAATATATAGGATATAAGAATCCAGTATATATATATATATATATATATATATATATATATTACATGAAAGAGTGTAACTGTGGTCTGCTGTCAGTGGTTTAACCACTTGCCTACTGGGTACTTTTACGCCCTTTTTGGGGGGGTTTCTTTGTTTTTATTACAAAATTTTGAAAACAGGTAATTTTTCTCCTTCACTGATGTGTGTTGATGATGCTTCACTGATAGGCAGCACTTATGGGAACTGAGAGCCGGCACTGATGAAGAGGCACGGATAGGCAGTACTGATGGGCACTGGTAGGCTGCACTGATGAGATGGTATTGATGAGGCTGCACTGGTGAGCATTGATGATGAGGCACTAATGCTGCTGGACTGATATGCAGCAATGGGCACTGATAACCGGCACTGATGGGCAGCACTGACTGACAGCACTTGCTGGTGGCACTGATTGACAGCACTGGCTGGTGGCACTGACTGATGGTGCTGACTGGCAACACTGCTGGGTGCAACTGCTGGGCAGCACTTCTGAGCACTGATGGGTGGCAGTGCTGGGCACTGGTAGGAGGTACTGGTGGGTGGCACTGATGGGTGGCACTGCTGGGCACTGATCATCAGGGCACTGATCATCAGTGCCCTGATGATCAGTGCAGGTGTCTTCTGTGTCTTTTGCCGGTTAGCGGTAGTACTTTCCTCACACTGTGACGGCATGAGGAAAGTGCTGCTGATAAACGGCAACTGTATTTACATTGTGATCTGCTGTGTCCTTGGACGCGGCGGATCACGT
Source organism: Staurois parvus (assembly GCF_062004578.1). NCBI lineage: Eukaryota > Metazoa > Chordata > Amphibia > Anura > Ranidae > Staurois > Staurois parvus. The sequence goes on along the minus strand of NW_028317941.1, from coordinate 11,514,463 downwards.
GGTAAAACGCAGCTGTGATTGGCCTTTTACCTCATCATGTGATCAGCTGTGTCATTAGGACACAGCGATTATGAAGAGCGCCATGTGCAAACTGCTGGGGGTGCACAGGAGGGCACGTTCTGAGAGGACGTCATATGACGCCCCCCCAGAACTTTACAACTGCACTGTAGCCATCATTCAGCAATAGCATGGTTGGCAAGTGCTTAATGTTTGTTGTACACATCTAACCTGTTGTTTATCTTAACAGGTTTGCTTTGAAGGAAAATGTAACTTTGTGAATTTATATATGCATGGGCTTTTAGATAATTCATCTTTCCTGAAGGCATGCCTTGATAGTTTTGAATGTGAAGCTTCTGGCACAGAGTATTTGTGAGCATAGTAAATAAAGTAGAACATATCACTTACACTAAGGCATCCTCTAAAACCTAAAACCTAGTTACCTAAACTTCCTCTCAACACAAACCCCTAAAACAAGGTCCTGTTTCCATCAGAAACTCTAACATTTAATCAAAATCCTAGGATGAGCCTATTATGCTTAATCCTCCCAATCCTAAATGTAACCTTTTACCTAAACCCTGAATGGAGCCTTTAATGCTTAAAGCCTATCTCCAACATGTAACCCCTTACCACTTAAGCCCTTAACATTTACCCTTCTTAACTCTAGCCCTATCCCTTTTGACCTAACTTCTAAAGTCTTTTACATTTAATGCCCACCTCATCATTTGTTAACCTGTGTTAACATCCATAAACATAATCTTTAACACAGAGTTTTTAAACTACCCCGACCCAAAGACATATTCTAACCCCAGAAGTGAAGATATTAATAACCTAACCTAATCTTACTATTAAAAGAAGCACTAACCCTATTATGCTGCACATTAACCCCTTTTATGCTGCATACTCAGTTTGTCTTACTTTACTTTGGGAGTATTTCTGCATCAGTATCATGCAGGGCCAATATCCTACGGCCATAAAAATCTGACTTATATGTTCTGTGTGTTTGACAGTACAGATTTTAGATATTGTGGGGCATACCTCTATGGTAGTTTCAGCCTATTCAGATAGCAAAATATAGGATGAAGAGAAAATAGCCAGTCTTTTTCACATGCATGTACTGGTGAGTTAGAGTGAAATTAATTGATTTAATGAACTACAGAATAACCACTTTTACAAACTGATTTCTCAGTTTACTTTGTTCCCTTTAATAATAAGCAATCATGTCCAAAGAGAATTTTAAAAAAAATGGATTTTTGCTTGGATTAAAGATGTAAACACAGCATGACCTTATTTACTAAGCTAAGTTATGATTTACTTTGTCAAGTGAAAATGATGTATTCCTTTAGTAAATCTAGTCTAAAGGAAAACAGCCATTTTATCCTATGGAATGAACCCCAATCAGAAGTATTTAAGTATAAAACATGTAGTGCAGATCCCCCAGGTGACCATCCCAGGACCCAGAGGAGAGAAACCTATAGCAGACCCCCATCGCAGCTAACTGTTAAAGGGGACCTCTAGAAGTGATATTCCATTGCCCTTATCCACAGAAGAGGTTATCCACTCTAGGCTGCATCCTTTCCAGGACAGAAGGGACCTCTGGCTCATTTTATATAAATGTGCATTTATATTGCGCATCTGGTGAGTGTGCAATTTTCCCATTTTCCCTGCACGTCACCGGATCACATGTGTTACTGGGATTAGTGAAGTCATCCATCCAGAATATTTTTTCCTGTACCAACATCACTTCCTGCACCTATATTGGACATTTATTGATGTATCTGTTTATTTACATATAGTGCATGGTTGTTGGGATATATATCACTTACTCCACATTTGATACGGACATTATTCATATGTCACATTTTCTGATATTATATTCTATGCTTTACTAGCGTTTTTACCGTGAATTTCAGCTTCAGGCGTTTGTATCTTATCTTATTCCATACTTCGTATAGCGCTGCACTACATGTTTTATGTTCATTTTAGTATATGGTTTCCTTTTTAGTGTACTAGCTGCTTTCATCCTTAAGCGCTCACTGAGCCCCATTTTTTACAGAAGTATTTAAGTATTGCTATTTTTATTTTTATTATTTACTTATTTATTTTAAAAGAGAACTCTATGGATGGACAACACAGATTTTAGTGTCATTCTAGTTATGCTTCACTTGCAACCATTTATATTTACATTATATTATATTACATGTTGATATTTTTTAATTACAAAAATATTATTTTTATCCTTTCAGAGAGAATAAAATTGACACTAAAATAAACTAGAATAAAAGTAAACACAACAACAACAACAACAATAAGCAAAAATAACTAGGTTAGGTTAGAATGGATTATTTAACTTACAAATTAAATAGTTTAAGATCAATAAGAAACATTATTCTCTATTTTTCCCACAATCAATGTTCATATTTGCCTCAGCTGTAGTACTATAAAAGCATACTTTTTATCAAAATATATAATTTAATTGCAAGAAAAAATGCAGTTCCTTCATGCGTAATTTAATTGTGTGACTCATAAGGCCTGAATCTGTGCAGCTATGAGAATGACCATATGCTATTTTTAACACAACAATGACAGTTGTAATGTCACTTCTTTGAAGTGGTTGAATCTGAATCTCAGCACCCTGGATGTGAGCAAGTCACCTTTTTTTCACTGCACATTTTAAGCACTAAAATTAGATTTCATGCTATGCACAAATGCAGGGATTCATTATGCCTGCAAAATTGTATCTTCACTTTACAGCTTGGCATGCACTTACAGCGCTGTATAATAATTAGATGCATAGTACATTATGGAATCCATCACAATATCAATGAAGTCAGTGGAGGTGGAGGAAGAGATAACACATTTGCATAACCTTGCAAATATTGTCATTTCTCCTTTCATAACATGACATGTATGAGTGGAACCTACCTTAAAGAGCTTCATTGTAAAAATCAGCACACACAAAATCAAAGCACACATAACGCCAATCATGTGTTAAGCAGTAAGTGGATGGAACATAAAAAAGGGACACAAAACCAAATGCCTGGAAAACAAAATATATCTTGTTAAAATAGCTCTTGCCAAACACTAAGAAAGAGAAACATAATTTGCATGCAAATCAGACATACATGTAAGAACGTGTGTTTACCTATGTGTTAGAGGTCATCTTGGAATTATAATGAGCAAATAACAATGACTTTTAAGGAAAATGGCATACATTTGCAGTGAACTCCATTGAAGTATATAAGGGGTGAATCATGTTATTTAATCCTGGCCACTTGTAGAGGTAATACTTGAGGTATTGAAAAACAAATGAATCGGAACCCATGTACTGACACAGGGGACATATGCCAATGCCATACAAATAAAATAAACAAACAAAATAAAAAACAGCATATTTCCTAACATGTATGCTTTAAAACAACTCCAACTTACATTAACAATATGACTGCTATGACCCCATTATTGTATAGAAAGTGTTCTGGGCCCTTTGCTTGCCATTATCTGGTTCTCCTGGCACTATTTCTCTCACCAATATGAGACACTATTCATCTCGCTAACACCAATGATGAGGCACCATTCCTTCCTTTGACACCAACAATGGGGTGTAATTCTTCCCACTGGCACCTAGAATGGAGCAAAATTCATCTGACTAATACCAGTGATAGGGTATTATTCCTCCCAATGACACCAATGATGGGGGACCATTCATCCCACCAATACCAATTATGGGGCAATATTTCTCCTCCTTCTGGCCACAGGCATTATGTAACATTTTTACTCCCACTGACCACCAAATCTGAGGCATTATATAAATTGATGCTGGAGCATTTTCTACTCCCAATGCCCACAGTCCAGCCCCCCGATGTCTGAAAGACAGTAAACTGGCCCATTGTTTAGAAAAGTTTGGAAACCCCTGCTATACATTATAGGTTGTTCCTTTTTTCAGCCAAAAATGTACAATCCAAAATTTCTTAGAAAAAGTAACCGTATAGGAACCATATATAATTAAATCATTCCCCAGTCAGACCTCCATCAGTGTGGACCCACAGATGCAGTGATAGCCCAGCTGATTGCTGATGTCACTTAGATCCAGTAGCCATTGCAAACGTGGAACCATGCAGAAGAAGGTCTGAATGGGGAATAATTTAAATAATATATAAAAACAAACCCCAGGGCACAGGACCACCCCTTAAGAAACAATAATAAACCAAGGTTGTGAATTGCTGCTGCACACAGGTCAAACAAACCAAAACAGAAAAAAACAATAATCAGCACAGATCACCTCCTCAATTAAATTATACATAAAATAATGTGACGAAAAAAGTTCATTTATAACAATATGTGAATATTAAAAAATGTGTTGCCCATAATAAAGTGTCCAAAAATATGTAGATTCCAATTGAAGAAATAAATAAAAAATCTTTAGTGCCAGAAATAATACTTCCACCATCCACCAGTGAAAAAAACAACATCCACCACACTCACCAGATATTGGTGAGTATTGCGCCTTGTAGGAATTTTATGGGCTCCATATATACCAATAGTGTAATACTGCTAATAAACTGTGTTATATCAAAAAACCATTTGCCAGACCACTCACATTTCTCATGATTATAAACAGCGTTTGTTGCTTTTGCCACAGAATCACAGGTTCCACATAGTTTGAAGCCGAGACCTCACAGCCTGATCCAACAGCAGGATGACAGGATACAGAATACACCATTCAATATTGAACCAGAAATGACGCAGGACGTACGGACAGCCAACCGGAAGTGCGTCACGCGTTTTGCCCCACCCACAGGGTGGACAACACAGCCATGCAAAGCAGTGTGCTTACAGTGAAGCACAAACACAGAACATCATGTAAAATGGCACACAGTACACAGTTAACCCTTTGATAGCCCCACATGTTAACCCCTTCATGTCCAGTGCCATTAGTACAGTCTCAGTGCTTTTAATTAGCACTGATCACTGTGTTGGTGTCACTGGGGATGTCAGTAACACCAAGTCAGGTCACCCCAGTGTCAGAATGTCTGTTGCAGTCCCACAGTCCCGCTATAGTAACTGGTCGCTGCCATTACTAGTAAAAAAAATGTTAAGTATATATACTGCCATTTGTAAATGCTATAACTTTCATGTAAACCAATTAATTTACCCTTATTAGGGGTTTTTTTTAGCAAAGACATGTAGCAGAATACATTTTGCCCTAAATTTATGATGAAATTTGTTTTTTTTTTATTTTTTTACTGGACATGTTTAATAGCAAAATTTGAAAAATATTGTTTTTTTCTCAAAATTGTTGGCCTTTTTATTTTATAGAGCAAAAATTAAAAAATTCACAGGCAATCAAGTACCACCAAAAGAAAGCTCTATTCATGGGAAAAAAGGGCATAAATTTCATTTGGGTGCAGCGTTGCAGGACCGCGTAACTGTCAGTTAAATTAATGCAGTGCCGTAACACAAATGACCTGGTCAGGCGGGGGGGGGGGGGGGTAAATCCTCTGGAGGGCAAGTGGTTAATATTGCAAATGTGATTAACAAATATAAGGCTTTCTTACACTTTAGGAAGCATGCCCATAAAAAGGCAGGGGATGTCTTGATAGAGCCCAAGTCAGTGTATCAGGGGGTCACAGGGAAAGTTGAGTTTCCCTTTGATGAAAGTGATGCAAGACAGGATTGGGTCCATGTAGGTCATGACTGGCACAAAGGTTTATTTTTGTGTGTTTTGCTCTCTATGGTCTAAACAAAGTGGGAGGGGGAATATGTGACAGTGTTGTGCCCTGCCATGGTGTCAAAACAGTTTTTTACCCACAATTCTCATTCAGGAAGTCTGAGGGCCTCCAGGGTGCAGGTATCATTCAGAGGAAAATGGATTTTCATTTTCCTCATTGGTTTGTAAAACCTGATTTGGGACCTGGACCTCAGAGATTTCGTAGCAATTTGGGAGGGGTAAAATCCGGGGTCCTGGTTTTGGGAAACACCAGCACACTAATTTGGCAAGTATGTGCTGAGATTTTAGGAAAGACTCCACCTAGGGCTCCATCTAGAAGAGAGGTGAGAGCTGGAGCAGCAAGGGGCTGCTAAGTGTATGGAGAGATTGAGAAAGCTACCAAGTGGTATGTAAGCACAGTGGTTCTCAGTCATGGTCTGTGGGACCAGACTAAAGGCCAGGTGGTTGCTGGTTATTTATTTATGGAAGAGACATGCTGGAAAACCCCTCCAAGGAAAACACATTGATTTGGCTTGCTGAACTATCTTTTAATAAAACTGGGCAAGAAAAGTCCTTAAAAAGAAGTAAGCAAGTAGTTGAGTCTGTAAAGCTTTACCAACTGAAGCAAGTTCTCACTATATATATATATATATATATATATATATATATATATATATTAGTGTGTGTGTGTGTGTATATATATATATATATATATATAAATATAAATATTTACACATTGGTGAAAAACAACTATTTGATCCCCTGCAGATTTTGGAAGTTTGAATTTGTCCACTTACAAAGAAACGAAGGGTCTATAATTTTTTATCATAGGTGCATTTCAAAAGATAGAGACAGAATATCAGCCAAAAATCCAGAAAAACCACATGATACTAATGTTATAACTTGAGCTGCAGTTCAGTGAATAAAATAAGTATTTGATCCTCAAGTTAAACATAACTTAGTACTTGGTGGAGAAACCCTTGTTGGCAAACATTGCTTGTAGTTGGTTACCAGGTTTGCACATATCTCTGGAGGAATTTTGGTCCACTCTTTACAGATCTTCTCTAAATCCTTAAGGTTACTTGGCTGTCACTTAGCAACTCAAAGTTTCATCTCCCTCTATAAACTTTCTTTAGAATTAAGATCTGGAGACTAGCTAAACCACTCCATGACCTTAATATGCTTCTTTTCGAGCCACTGTTTTATTGCATTGGCGGTATGTTTTGGGTAATTTTCATGCTGGAAGACCCATCTACGACCCATCTTCAGTGTTCTGGCTGAGGGAAGAAGTTTCTCATCCAAGATTTTACAATACATAGCCCAGTCCATTGGCCCTTCAAAGCGGCAAAGTTAGCCTGTACCTTTAGGAAATAGCCCCAAAGCATAATGTTTCCACCTCTGTGCTTGACTGTAGGGATGGTGTTCTTAGGGTCATAGTCAGCATTTTTCTTCCTCCAAACACGGAGAGTCGCGTTAATGTCAAAGAGTTCAATTCTGGTCTCATCTAACCACAGCACTTTCTCCAATCCTTCTTTGAATCATTTAAATGTTCATTGGCAAACTTCAGATGGATTTGTATCATGTGCCTTCTTAAAGAGAGGGACATTTTGGGTGCTGCAGAATTTCAATCCATGGCGGCATATTGTGTTACCAATGGTTTGTTTGGTGATTATGGTCCCAACTGCCTTGAGATTATTCACAATCTCCTCCCGTGTAGTTCTGGGCTGATCCCTCACTTTTCTCATGATCATCTTTACCCCATGAGGCAAAATCTTGCATGGAGCTCCAAACTGAGAGCGATTGATGGTTATTTTGTATTTCTCCTATTTGCGAATAGTCACTCCAACAGTTGTCTCCTTCTCAGCAAGCTTCTTGCTGATGGTCTTGTATCCAATTAAAGCCTTGTGCAGGTCTAAAATGTTGTCCCTGATGTCCTTTGACAGCTCCTTAGTCTTGCCCATGGTGGTGCCCAAGAAAGAGATTCTGCAGAGAGGTGTCTTTTATACACATAGCCAGTTGTCATTTGCGGCACCTGCTTAAATTGACAGAACTAATCTGTGTACCATATGAGCATATACAGTAGCCTGTCTGTGGGAGCCAGAATTATTGTTGGTTGGTAGGGGGTCAAATACTTAATTTTACCCTTCATTTCTTTGTAAGTGGGCAAACGTCTCCCCAACAAATATATATATCAGAATACAATAACACAATATAATGATTTCTGATATTTTCTTCCCAAAGTAGTACAATAGTCATAATATATGTACTGTAAAGCACATTGCACACAGCATGCTAGTATAGTACAGAGCATACAATCCAGGGTGTGCCTAAGGCATACTAAGACAGCTATAATTTAGAATAGCATTTTTAAGCTAATCCCCTTTGATTATTACTGACCCTTACACAGCATGATTTTTTATTTAGATATACAATATCAAAACATTGCCTAGTGAAAGCATTTTAGTGATAGATTGTCATACAGTTTTTCACAGTTCAGGATATGATTTCAGGGCTGAAAGTGAAACAAAGCTTTTGCCTTGAATCACATACACTCATTATGACTGTTAAGAACATTGAACTTTCATGAATCTAATTTAATTATTCATGTAAACACACGCAGAATGCAGGCTTTCTAGAAATTGTCATCTATTTGAATAATCTGAAGTGTGTTGAAAAAAAGTGTTGTAATTCAGTTTTATGTAAATGGTAGTTATTGGTTTATAAGTATTATTTATTACTGATTATTATATCTTAGTTAACCATTTGAGCTCCGGAAGGTTTTACCGCCTTTGTGACCAGGCCATTTTTTCCTATTTAGTATTGCTCTACTTTAACTGGTGATTGTGTAGTCATACAATGCTGTACCCAAACAATAATTTTTTTTTTCACACAAGTAGAGTTTTCTTTTGGTGGTACTTGATCACCACTGGGCTTTTTATATTTTGTACTATAAATACAAAAATGCCAAATATTAAAAAAAATATTATTTAAATTTTTAACTAAATGTATTCTGCTATATTTATATGGTAAAACAAAAGCATATAAGTATATATTGATTGGTTTCCGTGAAAGTTATAGAGTCTACAAACAATGGGATATAATGGAATTTTTATTTATTTTTTTTAATACTACTAATGGTGGTGATCAGCGACTTAAAATGGGTCTGTGATAGTGCAGCAGGCTGACACTAACTGACGTTGAGGGGAACTGACTAACTGCCACTGACATCACCAGTGACATTATTACAGTGATAATACTATACATTGGGGTTTATTTACTGAAGCTGGAGAGTGCAAAATCAAGACTCACTTCTACATAGAAACCAATTAGCTTCTAACCTCAGCTTGTTCAGTTATGGCCAATTCACACTGACTTGCACAAAAATGTATAGAAAATGGATGTACATTTCCAACCATTTTAGCCACGCACTGACATCCATTGACATCCATTTTTGCGTCCATTGATTTACATTTTTGACATCCATTGAAATGCATTTTAGTGTGCATCAAAGTGTACTGCATTTTCACAGAAAATCCTGAGCTCTGTGTTGATATTCATTTACATCTGCTTGCATCTACTTCTGTTTGCATCCTTTGTGTTGCGCTAAAATGCATACATGTCACATTTTAGTGCAATGCAGGTCAACGCAGTGTTTTGGTGTGAATAGGACATATTGGAAATGATTGTCTTTCAGATGTACTTCCGTCGATCTGTGTTTTACAGCTGCACTAAAACGCAGATCAACACACTAGTGTAAATTGGCACTTAAGCTTTGGCAATAAAACCTTGAAGCTGGTTCATTCCTATGCAGAAGGGAGCCGGTTTTTGCACTCTCCAGCATTAGTAACTAATCCCCACTGTCACTGTACTAATGACACTGGCTGGAAAGGGGTTAATATCTAGGTGGATCAAGGGGTTAAATGTGTTTCTAAAAATGTGTAATGTGCGTATTATGTTCTGATTTTACTAATTATTATTATTATTATACAGTATTTATAAAGCGCCAATAGTTCGCTCAGCGCTGTACATTACAAAGGGGGACAGAACATGTGACAGAACAATACCAATACAATGCAAAACATGAGGGGATCGAGGGCCCTGCTCTTTCGAGCTTACAATCTAGGAGGGAGGGGGTGGTGGTGGTGGTGGGTGGTGGTGGATCTACTAATAGATCTCTTTGTTTCTCATCCCTGCTTTGCACAAATGAAAAACAGAGAGATTGTTTCTATTGTACAGAACTCTGTGTGGATTGTCAACACAGGGCTCTGGTCTGTGATTGCTCCCAGCTGATCAGCAGGTCCTGGCCATGAATCATTGGCTAGGATTTGCTGACAGACTCCTGCTGTGTACAATGACAGTAGAGTAGTCGGGAAGGGGCAAGCTTTCGAGCTCAAAACCCGGAAACAGGCATCGGTGTCCCAGTACATCTCTTTGCCTGCATGGGCCACCTGTCCACAGTGCATTGCAGGCAGGCAGTCCGGAAGTGGCTAGATTCAGGATTTAAACAGTTCATATATCAAGCAGTTCTGTAATTTATTAAAATTATAATTATAGCAAGTTTTACTAACTTACCTACTTCAAAACTAAATCTAGAAACAAATGTGTTACTAAGTGTTACTAAAGTTAGCTTAGGCTTCAGGGCAGTTTCTTTTATGGTTATGTACCTGGTCTCCCCAGACTTCTTGTGCTATATACTGTACATACAGTATATTATATTACAGTTTTAGTAGAAGAGTTTCTGGGCACTTCATGGGTTCTACAAAAGAGGAAAGTAGCAGATAAAATGTTTAATCCAGACTGATGATTTGGTGAGACACAGTCCACCATTCTGAAGGTGAACATCAATACAGTATACTATACTGTGTATAGACATATATAGCCCCAAAAAGACCCATGCCTGTATCATCCCCCCGGCCTACAATGTATAGCCCTTAACCTTGCGCCAGTAACACTCCTCTGTAAACATAGCATTGATATAAATAACAGCACTCTTGTTTAGGAACAGCTTCAAGGGCAAAATGAGCCATGGCCATAGTAATCAATGAATATACATATACAATATATATACTGTATATATATATATATATTCATGCAAAGAAATAAGATGTAATAAGATGTAATAAGTGTAATAAGTGTAAGAAATGCTGTAAATTAAGAACACTTTTAGAAATTGTTAACAGTTTATTTGTATCAATTAACAAAATGGTGAGTAATTGAACAGAAGAGAAATCCAAACCAAAACTAAAATTTGATTTGATTACACTTTATTTTTAAAACAGCATCAGTTCTTCAATTCTTGTAGGTACACTTGCACACAGTTTTTGAAAGAACTCGGCAGGTAGGTCATTCCAAACATTTTGGAGTACTTACTACAGATCTTCTGTGGATGTAGGCTGCCTCAAATCCTTCTGTCTCTCTCTCTCTTTGTTTCTCTCTCCATATGTTGAATGTGATGTTTGCAAAGATTTTGCTGCAGGTGAACCTTCCTTGTGTATGTATTTGAAATAAAAGACAATGATAAATTATCTGTGAATATTTAGGCACAGATAGTTTTTCATTGTCACCCCATCTTCTCTTTTGTTTCAATAGTTATTATGAATATCTGATATTTGTATAAAATTGGATAGCAGAAATGAAGTTAAATTCAACATGAGAACATTCAGTTCTGAGTTATGGTTAATCTGCAGTCAGTTCACAGATCTCTAGAATAAGAGGGAGTACAGCAAAATGCTGTATTACTCTCAGCAGGTTCCACTTTCAACCTATTAGGGGTCAGGTGAATTTAGAGAACAGTTTGAGAAAATTTCAGTCTTTTATGCAGCTCTCATGGAGAGGGTCCAAGCTTCCATATTCTGAATCAGACCACATAGAGTCTGCAGTACAAATTAATCATGTCAAGATACAGTTTATGTCCCAGAACACAAAATAGCGAACCTGACAAACTTTAAATGGCAAGGTGCATTTATAGGGGCTGTTTTGTTAGCAATTGAACTTAGGAAACTTTTGGCAGTTTTGCAGCTTCTCATGCTTACAAAATACAAGACTATAATGTAGAAAGTATAGACAAAGACATCACTTCGTAATATGTGTTTTTTGACAATATTTTATCTATAATGTGTTATTATAAAAATTATGGCAATTGAGCAATGTTTTGCAGAGCCATTATTGTAACAACTTAAATGTGTTAGTAAGTGATTTGAAAAATCAGTTAAAGTGTATATAAAGCCAAAAGTAGAGTAGGGAAGGGTGAGATCCTCTGCCATATTTGTATTGTTGTATGCGTCCCAGTAGGGAGAATCACCATTATTTATTTTTCTTTTTTTGGAGAGATTGTGTTACAGCTACCGTAGATAGTCTTACAGAACAGACAGTGCACAGTCCATATGTGTTTATCTGCTACTTCTCTGCTAACAGGAAACACAAACTTTATTATAGAGAAAAGACATTGAGTGTTATCAAAGATGCAGCTACAAACTTGTAAACACTTGCATCTACTGGTTATACAATGTATTCCAACACCCCACTCAACAACTACTTCTTATATTAGTCCCACTTTGGATCTCAGTTCTATAAATCTGTTTCTTGTAAGTGGTTTTGTCAAAGCATCTAATCCGTTTTTGTTTCTTATGGGTTGGAAGTCTTTGCATCTCATCCCATGAATCTGACTCTGGTTTTAATGCTATGCAAGAAACAGAGATTTGGCTGGGATGTCTTTATTGATTCTGGTGGATTTTTTGATTGAAACCTCTTGTAGCCTAGTTTCTTCTTTTACAGTATTTGAATTGGCGGTATTAATTTCTATTTCTATGTCATTTTGTGACTTATCTTCATGTGACACTGAGGTGGAATTTCCTTCAGTTTTAAGTGCTGGTGTTAGTTCATGGAATTTTGAACACACTGAAGTTTCATAGACAATTACACTTCTGCTGATGGTTACCTTGTTTGTATCTTAATTAAGTATTCTGTATCCCTTTTGAGATTCACTGTGCCCCACCTTCCTTTGCATGAGCATCCCATGTTGTATGTTTTTCTTTTGGGATGTGCACATTGGCTTTGCTTCCAAACATTTCTATATGGTTCAAATTGAGGGTCTTTTCATTCAACAGTTCATATGGAGGTTTCCTCATAAGTCATAATTGCCTCCTCTCCAGTATGTGGTTGCCATTTCTGCATCAAACAGCATGGTTTTTCAAACGGAGTACCGTTCTTTCTTTCTGCAACCCTATTTAGTTCTGGTTTGTAGATACACTAGTTGGAAATATTATGCCATGGTTTCTGAGAATCTCTTTTGTTTTATCACCTGTATATTCAGTTCCATTGTCTGTGAGCAATATATGCAGCATTCTGACAAACTTGTTGCTTACTTACATAGATACATAGTTAGTCTGGCTGAAAAAAAGACAAAAATCCATCCAGTTCAACCATTAAAAAAAAAGTTATAAACCCAGCAAAGCATGATATCATTTGCTCCCTCAGGGAAAAAAATTCCTTCCTGATCCCCTGAGAGGCAATCGGATATTCCCTGGATCAACTTTACCTATAAATGTTAGTATCCAGTTATATTCTGTGTATCTTAGAAAGAATACAGGCATTTTTTTAAAGCAATCCACTTAGCTGGCCAGAACCAACTCTTGAGGGAGTCTATTCCACATTTTCACAGCTCTCACTGTGAAGAAACCTTACCATGTTTGGAGATTAAATGTCTTTTCCTCCAGACGTAAAGAGTGCCCCCTTGTCCTCTGTGATGACCTCAGGCTGAAAAGCTCTACACCAAGTTCACTATATGAACCATTGATGTATTTATACATGTTGATCATATCCCCCCTTAATCTTCTCAAGAGAGAATAAATTCAGTTCCTCTAATCTTTCCTCATAGCTGAGCTCCTCCATGCCTCTTATCAGTTTGGTTGCCCTTCTCTGTACATTCTCCAGTTCCCCAATGTTCTTTTTGTGAATTGGTGCTCAAAACTGAACTGCATATTCCAGATGAGGTCTTACTAATGATTTGTACCAGGGGTAATATGATATCTCTCTCTCTGGAATACCTCTTTTAATACAAGAGAGGATTTTGCTCGCTTTAGAAATTGCAGCTTGGCATTGCATGCCATTATTAAGCTTGTGATCTACCAGAACTCCCAGATCCTTCTCCACCATTGATTCCCCCAGTTGTACTCCCCCTAGTATGTATGATGCATGCATATTCTTAGCCCCCAAGTGCATAACTTTCCATTTATCAACAATAAACCTTATTTGCCACATAGTTGCCCAATTAAGCAGAGCATTGAGGTTGGCTTGTAAATTGAAGATATCCTGTAAGGACGTTATTCCACTGCACAGTTTGGTGTCATCTGCAAAGATTGAAATGGGATTTTTAATCCCAGACCCTATATCATTTATAAATATATTTTAAAGTAAGGGTCCCAACACTAAACCTTGGAGTACACCACTGACAACCCTAGACCATGCAGAGTATGAATCATTAACCACCACTCTCTGAATACAATCTTTTAGACAGTTTTCTATCTATTTACATACAGATTTTTCCTAGCCTGTAGACTTTACCTTACACATTAGCCCTGTGTGGGGAACTGTGTCAAATGATTTTGCAAAATCCAAGTATACCACATCCACCGCCACCCCTCTGTTCAAGGTTTTGCTCACCTCCTCCTAAAAAGAAATCAAATTTGTTTGCCAGCTTCTGTCTTTCATGAATCCATGCTGTCTGTTGCTAAAATATTTTTTTCCAGCAGGAACTCATCTATGTGGTCTTTTATTAAACTCTCCAGTATCTTCCCAACTATAGAAGTCAAACTAACAGGTCTATACTTACTTGGTAAAGATTTTGACCCTTTTTTAAATATTGGCACCACATTGGACTTACGCCAATCCAGTGGTACTTTGCCAGTAATTAAAGAGTCCCTAAAAATTAGAAACAATGGCTTTGAAATGACAGAGCTCAATTCTTTAAGGACCTGTGGGTGTATGCGATCTGGTCCAGGTGCTTTATTCACCTTTATACTATCTAAATATTTTTGGATCATATCTACTGTGAGCCAATGAGGATCATCTGGAGCTGTCTCAATACCATGCCCATTATGGACAAGAGCTCCCCCATGCTCCTTTCTATACACAGAGCTGAAGAAGGTATTTAATAAATTTGCCTTCTCTTTGTCCCCAGTCACCCACTCTAGATTATTTTGTAAAGGGTCTACATGCTCGGACCATACCTTTTTACTATTAATATATTTGAAGAATTTTTGGGGGTTGGTCCTGCTATCTTTTGTAATCTGTCATTCGTTTTCATTTTTTGCGGCCTTTATTTCCGTTCTGCGTATTCTGTTATATTCTTTATAATGTTTAAATTATGATAGTGTTCCTTCATTTTTATATTTAATAAAAGCTCTTTTCTTATTATCTATAGCTTTTTAACTTTGGCTGTAAGCCACATAGGTTTGATTTTTAGCCTTTTAACCCCTCTGGTGGTATTCCTGAGTGTAGCTTGGGGTTACGTTTCAGTACCAGAAGCGGTAACCCGGAGTTACACTCGGGATTACACTGCAGCGTTGCCCTGGGATCACTGGATCACTTACCTTGTCCTGCGGTCCCACACTGTCCTCTTGCTGCATCCCCAGCCATGTCCTCCGGCTGATGCCGGCATCCCTCTTCCGGGTTCCATTCCCTGCGAGCGTTGGGATGTATGGGAGATGGAACCGGCAGGAGATTCAAAAATGTAAAAATTTTACATACACATGATACACTAAAATCCAATAGTATTACATTACTGTATCAAACCATTTCACATACATTTTGTCCCTAGTGCTTTGCCCAGTGCCCTGCCTGTATTTTTACCGTTCTTTCTGCCTGGAAACTGAGAAACGTCCATGGCATCCAAAAAGCGTCCCTTTAGGTCAAAAGCAGTTTTAGACCAGCTAGAGAACAGCGATAGTAAATTAGAACCACTTTCAGAATTGAGCCATAGTGATTAGTGGGGAAATTCATCATTAGACACTGAAAACGATTCTGCGACTGAGATCAGTGACGTTCGAACATGGCGCTCTATTTCAAATTTCAGTGTTTTTGTTTGATTACATTATTGAATTAAATTTATTAATATTATATTATTATTTTTTATGATTATTTATTATACTATAATTTATGATTTCGTGTTTCCAATTTTATCATACCCGGGATGTTTACTAGACTCTTGTTCAGACAGATTTCAGTGAGTTATTCCTAAGAATTACAGGCCTACAATAAAAAAACAACATATTTCCATTGAAAACAATGTACCACTTTGAGCACAGAAATACTGACATAATCATACCGCTAGGGAGGTTAAACTTCTTGCCCATGAGAATATATTTTGCAGTGTGTTCACATACAGTCTTTTTGAAGAACTCCCATTTCTGTGTTTTGTTCATCAATGCCAATACTCCCTCCCAATCTAAGTCTTGGAGAGCAGCTCTCCGCCTTGGAAAATTAGATCTCTTAAAATTGAGCATTTTTATTTTTCCCGTATGTGCTTGCTGTTTACAGCTAACAATA
This sequence comes from Staurois parvus, assembly GCF_062004578.1. Classification (NCBI taxonomy): domain Eukaryota; kingdom Metazoa; phylum Chordata; class Amphibia; order Anura; family Ranidae; genus Staurois; species Staurois parvus. Next base: position 11,498,211 of record NW_028317941.1, on the reverse strand, counting down.
AATTAAATCATGTTATGGTCACTGCTACCCAGATGTTCTTTTATATGGAGATTTGTAATAAGCTCTGCATGGTTTGAGATCACCAGGTCCAGCAGAGCTTCTTTCCTAGTGGGGGCCTCTATGAACTGTACCATAAAATTGTCCTGTAGTAGGTTTAAAAATGTTTGCCCTTTAACTGTTCCTGCAGTACCATTACTCCAGTCAATTTCCGGGTAGTTAAAATCCCCCATTATTATCACTGTCCCAGCCCTTGCAGTCAAATACTGTTCAAGTGTCTCTGGTACTTCACTTTTGTTGTGTGACAGATATAGTGTAGTATACCTGGAGCAATCATCTATAAAAGTGAGAAAATACCTGTTCTCCATTGGAGCACAAAGATCTGAATGAAGTAATTCCAGAGTTTTTTTTTTTAGCTCTGCTGTTACTATGCTTTGGAAAGGCTTTTCTTGTCATTTTCCTTTTATGCAGATGTTGCATTTCATTGTTTGAGCACATGGACTAATTTTTATTCCACTTGCATAGTCATTCTCAATTAATTTATTTATTATGTCTGGACTTCTGTGCTCAAGTTGTCTGTGCCATGTGTGAATGCAGTTTTTCCTCCTTGGCAGTATTATCCACCTCATTGCAGTTCAGCTGATACAATTCATCTGTAATTTTAGCCTTTGCAAGTAAGATATCATTTTTGGGATGGCACATCTGTCATCTTGAAAAGTCACTACATAGCCTTGTTTTGTGAGTTTCTTCAGGAGCAAAATATTTATTTCCAGAACAGGGACATACAGGACATTTTCACAGGTGACATTCTAGCTTTACAGATTATACCATCTGCTTTTAAATTACCTTGTTTCTTGCACACAAATAATTCACATGTTTATTGTTTCATTTTACTGTTGTAATTCTTACTTTTCATCCTTAACCACTTGCCTACTGGGCACTAATACCCCCTTCCTGCCCAGGCCAATTTTCAGCTTTCAGCGCTGTTGCAATTTGAATGACAATTGCGTGGTCATGCAACACTGTACTCATCTGAAATTTGTATCACTTTTTTCACACAAATAGAGCTTTCTTTTGGTGGTATTTAATTGCCACTGGGTGTTTTATTTTTTGTGCTATAAACAAAAAAAGAGCAAAAAATGAAAAAAAAAAAGTTTTCTTTGTGTGTATTGCAAACAGGTAATTTTTCTCCTTCACTGATATGCATTGATGCTGCTGCACTATTAGGCAGCACTGATGGGCACTGATAGGCGGCACTGATGAGGTGGCAAGGATAGGCAGCACTGATAGGGGGCACTGACAGGTAGCACTGATCGGCAGCTCTGATAGGCGGCACTGATAGGCGGCACTGATATGTGGCGCTGATGATGCTGCACTGATATGCAGAAATGATGGGCACTGATTAACACTGATAGGTAACAATGATGTGCAGCACTGATGGGCACTGATGGGTGGCACTGACTGATGGCACTGGCTGGTGGCACTGCTGGTCACCGACTGGTGGCACTGCTGGGCAGCACCGCTTGGTTGCACTGATGGGTGGCACTGCTGGGCACCGGTGGGTGGCACTGCTAGGCACTGATGGGCACAGATGGGTGACACTGCTGGACACTTGTGGGTGGCACTACTTGGCACTTGTGGGTGTCACTACTTGGCACTTGTGGGTGGCACTGCTTGGCACAGGTGGGTGGCACTGTTGGGCACTGATCATCAGTGCCCTGATGATCAGTGCCGATCTGTTTTCTGACAATTGCCAGTTATTGGCAGTACTTTCCTGTGACAGTTTGAGTAAAATGCAGCCGACAACCTGCAACTGCATTTACCCTGTGATCTGCTGTATCATTGGACACAGCTGATCACATGGTAAAAGGCAATGTCAAAAGCAAATGTATACTAGATGTTTCTTTGTGAACTGGATCATGTGCTTCCATATAATTTTTTTTCTTTTAATTTTAAGTATTGTCAACTTTTAAGTCCCTGTTATTAAACCTTTTGCCTTAATATTAAGCCTTTTGTTGTCTATAAGACTGTTTGTTGCAGATCACAAACAGTGTTAAAAATGTATATTCAGGCATCAAAATTCAGCTTAAAAAGAAAAAAAAGCACAATGATAATTGTAATGTCAAAGAAAAGATGAAGGGTAGACAGTAATCCAAAATAAAAGTTAAGTTAGCTGGGAAGAAATGGAAAAGAATAAAATAGAAAAACTGAAAGGTCACCTAGGGAGACAGTAATATATACCAGCCCTACAAAAGCCAACTTATGAAATGAAAGTCACTTCTTAATCCACTCAAACAAATGAATGCTATGTCCTTTTAAAATCTTAGTTAATGCTAATTAATCTCGTTTGCAGAAGCGGATGCCATTGTTTCACTGGAATTCTTTGCATCTGTTGGTTATAAAAATAGGCCGTTGTTCTTGTACAGCTGTAATCACTTGCAAAGCCTTGTTGCTTAGGTATTAATAGCCAAGGATGGCACGTAAACCATTTTGACAGTATTGCACATAGTTTTAAATTTAGGATGAATTATTTCTCCAGCTATAACATAGCTACATTCATCTTATGTTCTTTCGACCCCTTCAGGCATAACAGACATTTGTACCAATACAAATGCTAACTTGTAAAATGGGAATATGGAATACACTGTGTTCACTTAAAAGTGGCTTAGATTCTGTTATTTATGTTTTTACAGGAACTCCACTTACTGCATGAAAGTTTCTATATCTCTGGCAGTAGGGGACAACGATACAGGATTCTGTTATAACTCCAAGATGAAATACTTTGAAAAAGCTGAGCTGAGCAAAAGCAAAGAGATCTTGTGCCCAGAAATAGAAGATTTCATTATGCCATACAGAGAGCCTGAAATCAAGTGGTACAAGGTACAGTATAAGCTCTACTCATGTTACTTATAAGCACCAAACCTGCAGCGTAAACATTATGCACTTTTGTGCCTAGTGAATGTATTTTAATGCCTCAACAAATGTATGTCCTTTTAGTAAGAATATATTTTCTTTGTTTATAGAACGAGTCATTATATTTTTAAATACAGATCACATCATTCTTAATAACAATATTACTATTATTAGAAATAACCAAAGAAGATAGATAGATAGATAGATAGATAGATAAAGATATTTATTTTTATTATTCCTCTTATATAATACATGGGTATCTTCTATGCTCCAAATTGTTTGGCAACCTACCGTACCTTGAAAAAGTATTCATACCTTGTGAAATTTTCCACATTTTGTCACGGTACAACCAAAAACGTAAATGTATTTTATTGGGATTTTATGTAATAGACAAACACAAAGTGGCACATAATTGTGAAGTGTAAGGAAAATGATAAATGGTTTTCAAAATGTTTTACAATAAATATCTGAAAAGTGTGGCATGCATTTGTATTCAGCCCCCCTTAGTCAATACTTTGTAGGACCACCTTTCGCTGCAATTACAGCTGCAAGTCTTTTTGGGTATGTCTCTACCAGCTTTGCACATCTAGAGAGTGACATTTTTGCCCATTCTTCTTTGCAAAATAGTTCAAGTTCTGTCAGATTGGATGCAGAGCATCTGTGAACAGCAATTTTCAAGTCTTGCCACAGATTCTCAATTGTATTTAGGTCTGGACTTTGGGCCATTCTACCACATGAATATGTTTTGATTTAAACCTTTCCATTGTAGCTCTGACTGTATGTTTATGGTTGTTTTCCTGCTGGAAGGTGAACCCCCATCCCAGTCTCAAGTCTTTTGGGTGATGTGCAGTGTTAGTATTCTGCCACATATAGCATTTTGCTTTTAGGCAAAAAAGTTCAATTTTGTTCTCACCTGACCAGAGCACCTTTTTCCACGTTTGCTGTGTCCCCCACATGGTTTCTCACAAACTACAAACGGACATCTTATGGCTTTCTTCCAACAATGGCTTTCTTCTTGCTACTCTTCCATAAAGGCCATATTTGTGAAGTGCACAACTAATAGTTGTTCTGTGGACATATTCACCCACCTGAGCTGTGGATGTCTGCAGCTCCTCCACAGTTACCATGGGCCTCTTGGCTGCTTCTCTGATTAATGCTTTCCTTGCTCGGCCTGTCAGTTTAGTTGGACAGCCATGTCTTGGCAGGTTTGCAGTTGTGCCATGCTCTTTCCATTTTTGGATTTTTTCAATCGAACAGTGCTCCATGAGATGTTCAAAGCTTGGGATATTTTCTCATAACCTAACCCTCTTTTAAACTTCTTCACAACTTTTTCCCTGACCTTTCTGTTATGTTCCTTGGCCTTCATGATGCTGTTTAATGTTCATTAATCTTCATTAATGTTCTCTAACAAACCTCTGAGGGCTTCACAGAACAGCTATATTTATTACTCATATGTGTACTCAATTTACTTATTAAGTGACTTCTGAAGGCAATTGGTTCCACTAGATTTTAATTAGGGGTATCAAAGTAAAGGGGGATGAATACAAATGCACACCACATTCTTCAGATATTTATTTGTAAAAAAATGTGAAAACCATTTATCATTTTCCTTACACTTCATAATTATATACCTCTTTGTGTAGGTCTATCACATAAAATCCCAAAGAAATAAATTATGTTTTTGGTTCTAACATGACAAAATGTTGAACATTTCTAGGGGTTTGAATACTTTTTCAAGGCACTGTACATAATGAATAGATTGTTAAACTATTTCAGATAAAAATATTATCATCTTACATTTTATGTTGCTTCTTTGTTTTTTAAATCATAGAAGATGTTTATTGTACTTTTAGATATACAATCCAGTACAACCAACATAGAAGAAAATATGCAATCCAGTGTACCAAGTAATGAAATCAAAATGTGGTGTTGTTTCACTTAGAGAGAGTAAGCACAGTACTGATAAAACTGAACCCTTAAAAGAGCTCCAAAATGGAAATATTAGGGAGTATCGCTCTTCCATGTTACAGTAGCAAATCCGACCATCCATGGGGGAGCAGTGGCCCAGTAAGCAGCTCGGAGGTAGTTATAACAATCTATGCATTACTAAGTCAATTGGTGCAAGGCCTGGAGTGGCCAACCAAGCTTTTTGCCCAAAGAGTTTTTTAAATTTCTGAGAGCTTCCAGAATGGTGGTAAACAGTCAAATCTCAGAATGGCCTCCATATCCTCCTCCAATCCCCCAAGGGCCTTTGGATTTCTAGAAGGCACACCAGGCATTTGGGATGCTATCGCCACATCAAGAGATCCACTACTGTGTCCTCCATTTATATAAAATACCATTTAAAGAGGCTGGTGCTCATCAACACTGTGCTGGACAGTTGAAAAGAGGGCCCAGTTTTGTGTGCATGGTACTTTTTTTTTTCTCAATACATCTTTATTTGGTTTTCCATATAAGAGACAATTCAGGAACAAAAGAGAAAAGGAAAAATAACAGATCAATTAGTATCATAAGATCACAAATGATAATGATCTCAGAAACACATTATATGGGAAAGAAAAATTAAATTAAAAATACTTTATTTGTTTCACAGTGAGAGTATACAAACAGAAAGTACTAGGTAACACCTAGCATTCATTATAAGCAAGATATAATATCCATTTGATATAAAGAGACCATAAAAGGTCTAAACATTTATAAAAAAGAAAAAACTTCTGTAGTAATCATGTTGTAACATAAATCTGCTCATTATTTCAAAAATACCAGTTTAAGTTGTATACAAAGTGTGAGATTTGCCCTTAATGTCATAAATTGTAGTTTTTAAAACAATTAGACCAGAGTGTCCGGGATCTATCAAACATAATAATGTTGATATTTAAATAAGCCAAGGATCTTTTGTAAATATAATGATTTTGGACTATTTCAAATACTTCTTTCATAGTAAAAACTAAATCTTTCTTTCTGTGTCTGGCAATAGTAAGGCTGGATGCTAAGGGAATATGTGTCACCAATGTACAATACTGATTTGGATATGAATCTATATTTATGTTTAAAATAGCTAGAGGATGATTTGGCTGTTTTAGTATTTCAGTCATTTCTGATATCATCTGGATATTTTTACACGTCCACAATATGTGAAATAATGTGCCTGTTTATCCACATCCCCTCCATCACCGAGGACTATGCTGTGCTGAAAATTTAGCTATTTGGTGTGGAGTTACATACCATTTTATGGAAATATTTGTGTTAACTCCCATAAGGTAACACAAAGAGTAGCTGAGAATACAGCTGGAAAGGCAGATAACCATTGTTTAGAAGAAAAGTTAGTTTCTAATTCAGTTTCCCATGTAATAAGAAGAGTAGATTTATTGAACTCTAATTTGTTTTGGAGAAGATTATAACAATAATGTTATGCTCTGCAATTTAGGGGTAGTGGAACAGTAAAACTGTGAAGATATTTTGGGTATAGTTATTGTTTTAGGCAGGTGTATGGATAAATAATTACTAATGCGTTGATATGTTTGTTTCTCAGAAGGAAGAAGGTTAAACTCTCTCATAAGTTCCTCAATATGATTTATGTCATAATTTATATAAATATCTTGTTATATAGATATACCGTTAAGTTCCCAGTTATATATAAAGATATTAGGTAGTACAGTTTTTAGAGATGTGATAAGTATACGAAGAGTGTGTTTGGGAACTTTCTATTGGTATGGTACACATATATCTCCATGCATCTATCGAAGCTTGGATTGTTAGTGTTAGATGATGGGTAGGAGTATGTTGCCATGCATTGGAAAATAAAACAGCATGTAAGTCATTAGTAGGGATTAGAGTTCTTTCAAAATCATACCACAATGCATAAATTGTGGAGATAAACCAATATTTGAGTTGGTCTAATAATTATGCCCTATAGTAGTCTCTGATATCGACAAATCCTATTCCACCAATCATTTTATATTTAATAATTATATTATGTGAGCATCTGGGTTTACTATTATGCCAGACAATTTTTCAAGTAAAAATTGTAAATTCATTAAGTATGACAGTGTGACCAGAATTGGGAGTATTCTAAAAAAATATAAAATCTGTGGTAATATGAACATTTTAAATACTGCTAGTCAGCCAGACCAAGATAGTTCATGTTTGGCCATTTCAGTGAGGTTAGTTTGAATTTTTAATATAATATTATAGTAGTTTAAACTAGTAGATCAGAGGTTTTACTTGTTAGTGTTATTCCATGGAAACTCAGATTGTAGGCCGGCTTTTTTGGGCATGGTTAACACCTATATTGAGGATGCTAAATTTAGATGCATTTATTTTATAATAATAAATATTGCCAAATTGTGTGAGAATTTGTTGAGTAGCCGCTAAAGAAGTTTCAAGATTAGTTAACATAAGAATGATATCATCAGCGAAAAGTGTTATTTTATGTTGTTTCTTACCTATGAGAAAGCCACAGATGTCTGGATTGGTTCCAATGTTTCCTGCAAGGGGTTCGATTTATTAAGATTAGTGGGGATAATGGGCATCCTTGTCTGGTATCATTAGTAACTGAAAATTATTTTGATAACATATTAGAGACATATACTTTGGCTGAAAGATTCGAGTAAAGTGCCAAAATTGCATTAACTCTTTCTGCGCCGCCTTTAGCAGCAATACTGCTACAGGGTGGCACGGGTGCGCAATATCACGCATATTTACGTGACTTTGCATTTCTGGGTAGGGGGCGCCATTCGCGGCCACAGCTGTCAATCACTGTGTCCCGGACGGTAAGTACGCACAGGCGCCTGGTGATTTCCGAAGATCTCTGATGGGGAGGAGGACTGTTTTGTTTACTAACAGTCCTCCTCCCTTTCAGCTTGGGCACACTGCTCTGGATGGCTCTGCACAGTGTGATTACAGTGAAGCACACTGATTTTTCCACCCTAATATAACACTCCCTGCACACAGTAACCCTTTGATCACCCCTCATGTTAACTCCTTCCTGCCCAGTGCCATTAGTACAGTGTCAGTGCTTTTTTTTTAGCACTGATCACTGTATTGCTATCACTGGGAATGTTAGTGACCAGGGGCGGACTGACCATCTGGAAACTCGGGCACTGCCCGAGGGCCCGGGGTCAGTAGGGGGCCCCATGAGATGCCCCTGGTACCTTTCATAGGCTTTTTTGAGTTTGGGCAAGAACACAGGGGCCCCATGATCCCCTATTGCCCAGGGGCCCCATGAGTTGTCAGTCCACCCCTGTCAGTGACACCAAGTCAGTTCCCCCCAGTGTCAGAATGTCCACCGCAGTCCCCCAGTCCCGATATAGCGCCATTTGTACATACTATAACTTTCACGTAAACCAATTAATTTACACGCATTGGGATTTTTTTTTTAGTAAAGACATGTAGCAGAATACATTTTGGTGTAAATTTATGATGAAATTTGATTTTTTTCAATTTTTTTACTGGTCATGTTTAATAGCAAAAAGTAAAAAATTTAGTTTTTTTCTCAAAATTGTCATTTTTTTATAGTGCAAAAAATAAAAACTGCACATGTGATCAAATACCACCAAAAGAAAGCTCAATTTGTGGGAAAAAAAGGACTTAAATTTAATTTGGGTGCAGTGTTGCATGACCGTGCAATTGTCAGTTAAAGTAACACAACGCTGTAACGAAAAAAAATGGGCTGGTCAGGAAGGGGGTAAATCCTCAGGGGGGCAAGTGGTTAATTATGGTATAAGAAAATCCAAACTTGAGAAGTACTTGGAACATATAAGACCAATGTATCCTATTAAATGGCTTATCGGCATCCAGAGCAAGTAATAATGACTTGATCTTTTTGGATTCAGCATGATGAATTGTATTAATTAGTCTTTGGGTGGCATCAGATGTTTGTCTGCCTTTTGTAAAACCTAATTGATCAAGTTGAATTAGGTTAGAAAGTATATCTGATAATCTACAGACTATGATTTTGGTATACATTTTTATATCAATATTTAGTAGAGAAATGTGCACACTACTTTTTAAGCACCTTCTTAATACTACAAGACACATTGGTTGATACTGTCAAAGCTGAAAGCTTACATGTCCTCAACACTCTTGCTATAGAAATACTATTTTTAAGTGAGAGAATACAAAGAAATCCTCATGTTTTAAGCAGGCCTTTGGATTTTCAAAAGGCACACCATGCATTTGGGCTGCTATCTCCACATCAGAGGTCCACTACTGGGTCCTCAATTTTAATAATATGCCTTCTCAAGAGACTGGTGTACATTAACATTGTGCTGCATATTTGAAAAGAGGGCCCACTTTTGTATTCACACTACTCTTTAACCTCCCTAGCGGTCTGATTATGTCCATATTTCTGTGCTCAAAGCGGTACATTTTTTTGCATGGAAATATGTATTTTTTTTATTGTAGGCCAGTAATTTTTAGGAATAACTCACTGAAATCTGTTCGAACAAGAGTCTAGTAAACATCCCGGGTATGTTACAATTTGAAACACAAAATCATAAATTATAATTTAATAAATACTCATAAAAAATAATAATATAATAATAAATTTAATTCAATAATATAATCAAACAAAAAACACTGAAATTTGAAATATAGCACAAAGTTCGCACATCACTGACCAAAGTCGCAAAATCGTTTTCATTGTCTGATGACGAATTTCCCCACAAATCATTATCACTCAATTCTGCAAGTGGTTCTAATTTACTATCGCTGTTCTCTAGCTGGTCTAAAACCACTTTTGACCTAAAGGGACGCTTTTTGGACACCATGGACATTTCTCAGTTTCCAGGCAGAAAGAACAGTAAAAATGCAGGTAGGGCGCAGGACAAAGCACTAGGGACAAAATGTATGTGAAATGGTTTGATACAGTAACATTTTACTATGTGATTTTAGTGAATTTAGTGAATGTCACTTTTTGTCATTTTTAAATTTCCCGCCGTTCCGTCCCCGTACGTCCCGACGCTCGCAGGGGACGGAACCTAGATGACAGATGCCGGCATACACTGGAGGACATTGCCGGGGACACTGCAGGAGGGACATCGTGGGAGTGCAGGACAAGGTAAGTAAAGAACAGATCCCGGAGCAGCGCCGCATGGTAAGCTTGTGGTACTGAAACTTTACCCCGAGACAAGGGCCTCTTCCCAACAACTGTGGCCAGTGGTTGTGGGGTTCTGTGGGCTGGGGGATTATTGGAATCTGGAATCCCCCTTTAACAAGGGGACCCCAGATCCTGGCCCCCAATGTGAATGAGTATGGGGTACATGGTACCCTTACCTGTTCACAAAAAAAAGTGTAATGCAAAAATGAGAGGACACAGTCTTTGGCAAGTCCTTTATTAAAAACAAAAGTAAATAAAGTACCCCAAAGTAGACCCAATGTCAATCACAATACCTGCTGCCACTGCCACTGCCACCCTGCCTTGTGATTGGCCTACACATTGCACCTGACCTGTAGTCAGGTAGATTGCTTAGGCCAATCCCAATGCACTGCCAGGGCACAGTGCATTGTGGGGTGCGGCAGGTGAACCAGACCGTTGAAAGGCACAGTGCATTGTGGGGCGTGGCAGACGAGCCCTTTCAGTTTGTGTTTTTGCCAAACACACGAACAGCCCATGTTCGAGTTGAACTTATGTTCAATTCAAACATGAAGCCCAACCCTTTTTTATTAAAAAAAAGGTAAAAAGGACAATGGTGGAATAGAATGAATGAAGCAGAGTGCAGTAGTCAATTTGGTGATTTGTCATTCCCAGTGCTGATTGTAGTATAACTTAGCTTCTTCTAAAGAGAATCACAAGACTAGCAGGATTAAATCTAGGTCTCTTTCAAAAACATTAACAAACAAACCTGGTCTTACCTCTAGAAAAGATAATCAATCTATTCTAAAAGCCTTATTTATAAACTTAAGGTTTGAAGTTTTACCCATTTTTCCTCTCTTTTTCTTCCTTTTTTCACACACTTTAAAGAGTGATTATGGAGAAGCAAATTTTTGATGGTTTACTCATCTCTATTTATAATGTATAACAAAAGTGTGACTAATAGTAGCTGAAAACCATTATATACACCAATAGAAGTGACTAGCCTCAAGTGATACACAGATTAAAGATGTTCCCCTACATAAAATGTATCTGTTAATCTGAAGCCCTTTCTCCTCTATAGCCATTGAAAATACAGAATGTAGAGAGCATTTCTGAACTCCAGAAGTCAGAAAATGGGGATCTGATATCACATACATCACACACATGCAGCACAGAATAGTGCAGGGAGCTGAGTATAAGCTGAGATCTGAGTGGAAGGAATGCAGTCTCATAAGGGAACATATAAAGCTCAGGCTGTCTATCATCTGGGGTGAGGCTGATTCCTCGGAATGTCTGGTGTTGGCATAGGCTGTTAGAAGTGACTCATGCAGATAGAGGAATGAGAGAGCAAACATAAATCCTTTAGTAATCCACTTTAAGTATTCTGAGCCTAAAGGAAGAAAAACAACTATAAATTATGAATGAATGAATTAGTTATTATCAATTGGCCATTATTATGCTGCTATTATGTTATGGGGATCGAGGAGAAAGAAGAAGACATTTTCAATTACTGCCAAATCTAATGTCTTCCCAGGTTAAGGACCTGGTAATGAGTGGCTGGTAGATCTGTTGCCATAAACCCAGTGTAAATTTCACTTAGTATATAATAACTTTCTCCAAGAAATAAATCTGTTCTTAATAAAAGGCTAGCATTGCCATGTTAATAATAAAAAAAAAACATACCTTAAATGTTGTAACATTGCAAACTGTACACCACGTCTATTGGTCTACCATCCCGTGGCTGTTTCTGCTAGGAGCATCTATGCCAGAGGGGCGGAGGAACATCATTTGAGAATTAAATGGCCAGTGTATTCAGGGCTACACATCCACATGAGCCTATGCTCAATTCACATGTGGGTGGTGCAGAGGCAGTAATTCTGTTTAATGCCCATGCCCTGATGAGAGCTATCAAGCTGATCATGTTATGTTATTGTACTATTGGAAAGGAAAAGAATAATAACACAAATCAAGACAGTGGATCAAGGAAAGGGTCAGTAATGATTTCTAACCCAAATGAACCCTTGCTATTTATTATTATATGTAACTAAGTAGGAACACTGAATAGTTGTACCTCTTTTTACATCAATTAGTAGTTAAAAAAGGAAAAGAGCTTCATATTTATTCCTGTATATGCAGTCTAATTGCACTACAATAATACATAGTAAGGGTTTAAGTGGGTTTTGTGCATTTAACCTGTACATATTAGATATTTAAGAAAAAAAAATGACAGCAGGTATTCACGAAATACATATTTCTACTGCTAAATTCTGAAAATGAATTTGCCATAACCATTCAATTGTAATCATTTTTATCATCACTTGAATCTTAATATAGTAGGAGTGAAATGAATGCTCATCTATTCGTATTTTTCATGATCTAGCAACTTTGTATATAGGGTATTAGCTGAACTGTGTCACATTGAAGTGACTCACTTGTAGTACTTTTCCATTAAGTGTGGCACATGAAACTAGTGTGTTGTAATATAGCAAAAGTGCAAGAGAAATACTAACTAAAATATAACACTTTTATATTGCCTGTGAGAGATAAACTCCCAAGCCATTTCACAGTTTAAATGGATTCATACCTCTTAAGTTTGCTATGCAGCAGAATCTAGTCAAAAAAAGTTTCCTTTTAATGCAAAAGACGAGAAGTGGATAGCAATTGTTGGAAATACCTTTTTCCTAATATAAGGCAATACTGTAGACTTTCTGGCATGAGGATTTATAAGAGATGACTTTTAGAACTGGAATGAAAAAAAATTTGTGTCATTATGAATAAAAATCAGGTTCCTCCTATATAAGTGCAGTTGGTAAAATAAAACAAGCAACAGATTGGCCACTACAAATGGGCCACTTTAGAAACACAATAGGGTAGATTTACAAACACTGGAAATTTCACAATGTGGTGCCGCTCTGCATAGAAACCAATCATCTTCAATTTTAATTTTGTCAAAGCTTAAATGAACAATCTGAAGTTAGAAACTGACTGTACAGCTGCAACAGATTTTGCATGCTCCAGTTTTAGTAAATCAACCCCATTATATTACTAGTCATTAGAAATTAGATTCAGTTTCAGTTCTACCTTGGGTTATAGGCAAATCCTGCCTTGTTTTTAGCCCTGCTAAATTTGGGTCAGCTAGCTTAGAAGACAATAATTAGGGGATTTGTTATGTGCTACCCCCCCCCTTGCAAAATAAAAGGGTGGGCTTGAACACTCATCGTGTAGGTGTATTGAAATCTATTGCAGGAAAAGGATAGGGAACCTATGACCTGAATAAAGTAAGATTAGGGTCAGTTAGGAAATGTTATTTTATTTCCGATTGCTATCTCTTTGGACAATAAACCCTTTTCCTGCCTTTTTGTTCTTATTGTGAGTTTATTTATCTTTAATTTTATGTTGCTGTTGATTTAAGCTTTGTGGGTATGTTTAACTGCTGTCCTGTCTATAGCAACCTTTTTTATTGCTGCAAGGTTTACTTTTTTAAAAAATTGGCTATCGTTTTAAGGGGCAGTATATCAGGGTTTTCATTTAATTTTGGGTTATGTTGTTTAATTTTAAGTTGAAAGGACTTGTATTTTAGATTTAATTTAACTGCTTTTTTGCTGTGTGACTTTCCATATGAATTTGTTTCAGGGGGTTTAATTTTGGGGTTTACATGTATTTTGCAGAGGCCTTTTGTAACATTTTTTAAGTTAAACAGCATTTTTTTTTTTAAGTTTTAGGATTTGCATTTCATTTTTTTACTTTAATTTTATGTTAATAAGGTATTTTTTTAAAGTTTAGGGGTGATCTAAGCAGAGGATTGTTTTTGTTGCCAATATGTTCAAGCAGCTGGCTTTTTATTTGCATGTTTTGAAAGAGGAAAAAAAAAACTAAAAGCAATCAGTGTGCACAAAAATCACCTCTATCACAGTATTATCCAGATTAGAATATCCTGCTGTTAGACAAGTTTGCTGTATCATTTGCAGTCTCTTAATTCTTGTAGTGACAGTACAATTCTAAAGTGACAGTACATGTTTTTAAACCAGCTGTAGACCTTGGGAAAGCTACACATGTCCAAAAAGAGTTGATTGAAGTTTACAACGCATGTACTATGCCTAGCCCTTTTGTCCCTCTGCTGTCCCTCCACACATACACATTTGCCAGCAATTCAAAATAACGGCTTGGAGTGGAGTGTAAATATAACAAAGTTACAGCTGATGTTGTAAAAAATTGACCATCTGCTACAGTGTTTATAAATACTGTTCAGACACCAGACAGAGAGACACAAAGTAATAATATTACTTTTGCATTTACTCTGTTTCATTCATCAGCAGATCAAAGGGATGTGTTGTAATCTGCATAAATCAACCTGGCAAGTTAAAAAAAAAAAAAAACTTTCTTTGCTTTTTAATAAAATGTGTTTCTATTGGCTCTTCTGTTTACATTCAGAGATGATTCATGGTTGTTAGGAAGCTGTTGGGTGCCAGCTCCTCACAGCAGGGGTGAGTCACAGGTTGTTAGGAAGCCAGTGGGCTCCAGCCCCTAACAGTCAAATCCCACTTTGGTAACATATATAAAAAAAACAACAAAAAAAAAACCAAGACGGGAAAACGCACCGAAATGCTTAAAAAACGGTTTTAAATGCACCAAAAATGCATTGAAAATGCATGTAAGCACGTATGCAGAAATGTATCTGGAATTTTTCCTGTCGGTCTGCATTTATGTGGTGTGAACGGGCAAAGAATCCAAAAAGAAAAATGGCAACACAATAAAAGCTTCATGCAATAAACTAAGCATCTCAGTTAGCAAGCTAGACCAACTTATAATAATATACATCCATCGTCTTGTTCTTGCAAAGCAGCAGGTAATTTCAAATACTCAGCTTGAAAAATAATTGTTAACATAAAAAGGAATAGTTTCACTGTTAAAATGTGTGGATACGGATCCAGCTTATAGAGAGCACATAATATTGCCTGTAAATGCAGTAAGAAACCCTTTAAGATCCAGTTCAAAAGCAGAGGAAATGCTAGTCAAAACTATAAGCATGTGAAGTCAATAGAAGGTGCTAGAATGGGAATGATCATTATAAAACAACATTTGTTTTAAGGAAAACAAAAATCCAAACTATTTTCACATATATTTTGAGAATATGCACATTATCTGTGCCACAATATCAGTTGCAATTAGCAATGATTAATCATAAATCCAATTAACTATGGGGAGAAAGAATTATGACACTATCTTGTGTATATTACTATTACAATGCACAGATTATAGGGAATTAAAGATAAATATATCATCTGTAATCTAAACTGAAGGACACATTGCAGAACTGAGTAATAAATGTAAGTTAGATAAATGTCTCATTCCAAATGATTCAAATCAAAATTGAGCTTAATTTAGGTTATTCAGTGTTGCATTGTGAAGATAATTCACTAGGCACAATCAAATCTTGATTCAGATTAATTGGCTCTGTCGTTGCGCAAGAAACAGCAAACTTTTTGTAGTGTATTATGTGAAAAAATTGTTAGTTTAAGAACTTTACACAGAATGATTGCTCAGCCCTGAGAATTAAACAAAAAATAAAATGCTAATTAAGTCTAGGGAAAAAGAAACAATGTTACAGTACTTACCTTACTGCTTGCACTGGCAGACCCCTATATCTGTGGGACAAGCCCCACAAAGCCTCTCTTTCTAGGGTGCTCCAGCTGGGGTGCACATGCTGACATCATAAATTGCAATGCAGGGCAAATAGTTCTGCATTATATATGAAGACAGTCAGGGTCTTACATCAAAAAGAAGAGAAGGCCTCAAGCCTACCATAGTAAAGGATAAAGTAAGTATTACAAGTGTAATAGCTGCTTTAGGGAAATGATTGGGAAAACTAAACAAACAGCATATAGAGAGAATAGCATTAATACTGTAGTTATAAAAATCACAAAATGTGGCGCTACTCATAAAACGTAAAAAATACTAATCAAAAAATTTCTAAGTATATATAAAACATACAATACACCCCGTGAGATGAATATAAATCAAGTGGTCATAGTGATCAAAAAATATATATTAAAACTAATATCATAGAAAACATGGTGTATAAATACTGTGTATTAACAATCTTGTGAAAAATTCTAACACATGAAAGCAATAAATGATTGTAATAATTAAACTGTGATCAATCATGCAGATATGGTGCAAAAAATGACACACTAAAACACAAACAAAAATAAAAAATGTGTAGAAAAATGTCCAATGGGTGGGTGACACCACTACTGCAATTGCAAGCACACGTGATCAAAAAGTGACTCCAGGTGCAGAAACTCCAACACACGGCTAGATTAACCTCTCACCTCCAGGCTTCGACCCATGAAGGGCAAAGCGTATAGTGGGATCAAACCCTCAGATCCTCTGATCTACTGATATCCACTGATCCACTTTCCCCATCCATAGATATCCTTCTCTAGGGGCCGATAATCAAGCAGTGGCTCCTCTTATGGGATATGGGTATGTGCCAAAAAAATAAACACAATCTCCCATAGTGTAGCAGGTAAATTTAATGAAAATCAAACCATAAACATATGGAGACAACTCACATCCGTCCTCAAAGATGACAGCTTTACAACCCTATGCTTTTGGGTGCAATCTGCATGGGTGTACAGGAATCAAAAAAGGTGCACCAAGATGGCCACCACGCCGGAAGTGCGTCACCACGTCAGGCCGACGCGTTGCGTCACAATATCATGTGACTTCCTCAGGGCTTTTTATTTTCTTTAGATCATGGGTATTTGATGTAGTGTTGGCGGCTTCTCTCTTTAGTTGATTGAATAATTTTTTTGGTGTTTAGTAGTGTGAGAGGTTCACACCATCCCTGTTAGTTCATATTATTTTTCATATTTTAAATTTTTTGGTTATTCAGTAGCGCAGGAGGTTCACACCATTCTTACTGTAGTTATACTTTAATTCTGATTGCTTGCTCTTCGGGCAACCCCTTTTCTGCTTTTTTGTTGTTTAATATCATTAGAGAATTGTTCCTTTAATTGTATTTTATGGTTTATTTGCGGTCAGGGGTACTTTTATCTAGTGTACCATCCATAGAAAAATGTTTTTGTTAATTTGAGGGAAAGGGATGATATTTTAAAGTTTTCATTTGTTTTAGAGACTTTTTATAAATATTTTTTTTGCTTAAAGATCCTTGATTTTTTTGCAACAAGATATCCCATTAAAAATGAACATTTGTTTCCAGGACTATTTTTTGGGGGTTTCATTTATTTTAACAGTATTTTTTATTGAATATCTTTAGCTGCTGTCCTGCCTCCCTTAAAAATGGCCTTTGATACCGGGGGGGGGGGTTATTTTGGGGTTTTTATTTATTTTTGAGGTATAATGTTTTATGTTGATAGGACTTATGGAGATAGGTTAAACTGTGTTTTGTTTGGTTATTTTTTGTTGCTGCAAGGCTTCCCTTTAAGAAAAAAATAAATAAAAAAGGAAATAGGAGACCAAACATCTATATAGCCACCTGAAATAAGTTTCAGCAAATCAGTTCCCATCCCCACACCAGCACCCATCACCCATCACCACTCCTATTTCTTGTGGCTAGTAGTGCATAAGTCAGTTGCTGTACCGTTTACTAAGCTGCCCCTGTTAATGAGATACAAAGTTGTGTTTTCACCTTTTGATCTTTTTGACGTAACAACCATATTGCTCAGATTGCATTATTATACACCTGTGATCTGAGGGGTGCAACATGTACTGTTCAGCCTAAGTCCCATTAGCCCCAGTTTGGAAGTGTGGTTCTGTAACATGCCTGATGCAGCGGAATGCTTTCATCCTTTGATTCTTTCAACGTCTTGATTTAACAACCACACTGCTTAGTATCCAAATAATTTTTTGCACTATTATACATCTTATGATCTGAAAGGTGAGCACCATGTGCTGTTCAGCCTAAATCTCATCAGCCCCATTTTGGAAGTGTGCTGGTATTACAGGCCTGGCAGTTATGGCCTTTAGACTTGCTCCCACTTTTGCCAGAGGATCTTTGTTTGGCGCCTTGATGTGGTCTTGCTCTAAAGATCCATCCGGAATCCTGGGAACTATATTCCCTCAATATATGCCTGAAGAAGTAGGAAACCGTGAAACATGTTGAGATTGGCTGACTACAGCCGCAGTTTTACTTTGGAAGAACAGCTTGTGAGTGTGAGAAAGCACCATTGGTGTGATAGTAGTGCAGCCTATTCAGAGGGATTTTTAAACAAGCAATGTTGTTTTAATATCATATGTTTCTGTAATAAAAATATGAGTATTTACTCTTTAAATGTCTGTATTTTTGTCAGTACCAAGAAAACCCAACTGCCCCTGTCGTTCTTCGGATCTTTTGAATTCTGCTCTGGTACATATCAGCCAATGAAATCCATCCTGCTCAAATCCAATTTTACATTGCTTTATCAGATGTACTCTAAGGGTCCTTTCACACTGCTTTGTGAAAAAAATGTGGTAAAAACACATGCTTTTTTAATGTATTTTTGCTGCACCTTTGCTGCGCTTTCTGAACTTCTGACTCCAGTCATTCATTAGTGAAACTTGGACATTTTTTGAGTGCTTTTCAAAAGATGCAGCATGCAGGACTTTTAAAAACACACCACACCTGCAGCTCACTGGTTTGAAAAGTTCCATAAGATTTAAGAGGATACATTTTTCATGCATTTTTCTTTTTTTTTAACTAAAAATGCATTATGAAATAGATCAGTGTGAAAGGCCCTAATTCTTAATAAAACATTGATAGAAATTGGTCAGGGGCAGGACAGTTTTACATTAGGAAGTACAGGAAGAGCTTCAGTAAACTACAGGCCAGTTTCTATCAGCCACTCAAAACAGGCCTATTACCACTAAAAAGCAGATGTCACTGCTATAACTACCTAAAAAAAGCCCTTTTTTCCAAACCAAAATAAATCAGATTGAAGTGTTGCTGCTGTATGTAAGCTAAGCTAATTGCATAGGAAATAAATCAACTCCATGGCCAAATATATACTGTCAGTGTAGGCTATGACTGGAACAGTTCATGAAACATGTGCTGCTCTGTAACACCATTTTCAGCTTTAATGCTGTATCCAAGCATTTTATTTAAAGGATTTGTGTATTTTCCATGTTGACCTTGAAGCCCCATGAAAAAAACATCTCTCCTCTATATCATGTAAACCTGTATTATAAGACTGCTGATCCTGTAAAGGATAAATATAACCTGAAACAATCTTTATATATGTAGGATACCCAAATATGGTTCCCCACAAGTAGTACCTCAAGGGGTATCTTCACAAAGAAGTGGCAATTTCTCTTCCAGCATTTCATATTTTATTGACCATAATGAAATTTTCATATAAAAACTGAAGTTAGAAAATGATACAATTTGAAATGGATCTTAATTTTCTTATTGTCCCACCAACAAATTTGTCAATTTAAGCGAAGGTCGTCATTTAAACAGTCTGTATTCTTCACAATTAGAAAATTCTGATTTTTAATTATTAAGAGTAGAGATGAGCGAATTATTCAAAATTTAATTTGCTGCGAATTTAACTTATTTAAAGGGTTTCTAGGCTTCAGAGAGCCTTTATATTAGTGCAGAACACTGTACCTTTAATTTAAATGCCCTTGGAGTCTGCTGGGGAAGAGAAATAATACTGTCAGTCAGTATGACATGCAGATGAGTGCCGTCGATCTTAGAATCACCGCACACTTCACTCATTTGGGCAGTCACGGGGCACGACGAAGAAGAAGAAGAAGAAGAAGAAGAAGAAGAAGAATGAAAAGAAGAAGAAGAAGAATGAAAAGAAGAATAAAAAGAAGAAGAAGAGGAATGAAAAGAAGAAGAAGAAGAATGAAAAGAAGAATGAAAAGAAGAAGAAGAAGAATGAAAAGAAGAAGAAGAAGAAGAATGAAAAGAAGAAGAAGAAGAAGAATGAAAAGAAGAATGAGAAGAAGAATGAAAAGAAGAAGAAGAATGAAAAGAAGAAGAAGAAGAATGAAAAGAAGAAGAAGAAGAATGAAAATAAGAATGAAAAGAAGAATGAAAAGAAGAAGAAGAAGAATGAAAAGAAGAATGAAAAGAAGAAGAAGAAGAATGAAAAGAAGAAGAATGAAAAGAAGAATGAGAAGAAGAATGAAAAGAAGAAGAAGAAGAAGAATGAAAAGAAGAATGAAAAGAAGAAGAAGAAGAATGAAAAGAAGAAGAAGAAGAATGAAAAGAAGAATGAAAAGAAGAAGAAGAAGAATGAAAAGAAGAATGAGAAGAATGAAAAGAAGAATGAAAAGAAGAAGAAGAAGAAGAAGAAGAATGAAAAGAAGAATGAGAAGAAGAATGAAAAGAAGAATGAAAAGAAGAATGAGAAGAATGAAAAGAAGAATGAGAAGAATGAAAAGAAGAATGAAAAGAAGAAGAAGAAGAAGAATGAAAAGAAGAAGAAGAATGAAAAGAAGAATGAAAAGAAGAAGAAGAATGAAAAGAAGAAGAAGAAGAATGAAAAGAAGAAGAATGAAAAGAAGAATGAAAAGAAGAAGAAGAATGAAAAGAAGAAGAAGAAAAATGAAAAGAAGAAGAAGAATGAAAAGAAGAAGAAGAAGAATGAAAAGAAGAAGAATTCCAGTACAGCAAAAAGTGTATCTGCAGAGAGCTCCGCTATTTCTGACAGTTCTCTGACAGTTCCTTCACATTTACAGCGGTTGAAACATTGTATCTATTTGTTTCCGAATAAAAACATCTGTATCCTAAATGGAAACAAATAGATACAATGTTTCAACCGCTGTAAATGTGAAGGAACTGTCAGAGAACTGTCAGAAATAGCGGAGCTCTCTGCAGGGACACTTTTTGCCGGCTGTAGAAGGGATGAAAATCGGCCGATCGGGAAAAATTCGATTCGCGCATCCGAAGTTTGCTAATATTCGGATTCGGTGCGAATCGAATTTTTCCTAATATTCGAAACGAATTCCACTTCGCCAAGTTCGATTCGCTCATCTCTAATTAAGAGGTTAAAGATGGAAATAGATAAATCTCCAGGCATCAAGGATCCCCCTTAAAAGTGTGACTCCCCTTTTCTGAGAAATGAGATGGTGTTGGGCACCATTATATTTTTAATTGTTTTTTCTTTAAAAAAATTGTGAAACATTTATAGTTATTTACAACTGTATATGTAATGCTGATGTACACATAGCGCATGTGACCACTGTTTTTCTATGGAAAAAGGGTCATTTTAATATTGCTTACTGCATACATTTCATGAGAAATGACACCTATACTACAGTATTATACTCACCATGTATATGAAATGCTGTATCAAAAACAAAATCTTTAAATTGCATCTATCTGTTATTTCACATTCCAGTCTGTAGTGCAAGCTGAAACTTCCTCAGGGGCAAGGAACACACAGTAAGTGGTTTGTTGCCTGCTAGCAAAAATTACACTTTCTTGAATCATCATAAATATTTTTGCCTAGAATAGATAGTTCCAAGCTACATGTAAAATCAATCAGTGACCTGCCAAGGTTATCCAGGAAGCACGGAAGCTATGCTAAACATTTAAAATGAATCCAGTTTAATTTTTATCCATGTTTTTTATAGTTTCTTATAGTCAAATACGGCAGTTTTTACAAAGTTTTTTTTTTCTTGGACTGCTTTCTCTTTTCACAAACTTCTGTGCTTTTTGTATGCTGTAATTTTGTGTGAGCAAGGCTGTAGTATGCTTTGCAACAGGGATAGAGGTGATGGCTCAGAATGAGGTCAGCTCAGAGGAGGTCACTGAAAACTATAGGACGTTAGCTAGTAGAACAGCTAGGGGCATAATGTGAGGATAAAACCTTGTAGTTATAGAAAATGTCTCTTAGGCTTATTCTAGTATCAGTACACATATATGCAGGAATGGACTACCTATAATACATATGACTGTGCAAATTGGATACTATTACTCCGCACTCTAAGCACAGATGTGTCTATAGCAACTATTACTGCCCTTTACTTAAGTAGAAACATAATGCATAGCATTAAACAATAATGGTAGTTGAGCGTTGCCTAATCATGAATACACAACTATATATACGTAGTGTCATCTTATAAAAATACACCATTCAAAGTCCATAATAGTGCAAAATTGTGCAGTCTGTAAAAAAAACATGTATGTGCTGTATTCTTCTTAAAAGGTGCTTATAAACACATTGTGTTCCCCACCGGTGATACCCCTCCCGCACCAACTTGAGTGGACTTCTAGGTTTAAATAACAGTCTAATTCCATTTATTAAAATTATCAGGTAAAATAAATGTATTGCACTCACATGTTTGAAATCAATGCATATAACTATCAACCGGAAACAGTGCACAAGCATGAGCTCCACCAACCGGAAGCGACGTCACCACGGCTCTCATCACCTGATCAGAGCCATGGAGGCGTCACTTCCGATCGGTGGAACGCACACTGTTTCCGGTTTGCTAGTTATATGCTTGACATTGATTTCAAACATGTGAGTGCAATGCATTTATTTTGCCTGATGCTTGACATTGATTTCAAACATGTGAGTACAATGCATTTTATTTTGTCTGATAATTTTAATAAACGGAATTATGCTATTTGGTCCCTTTCTTCACTTCCTATGAGTATCTACATTTATGACCACTGAATTTGATCATCTCTGCAAATAGGGAACCCATCCACACCGAGGAGAACTACAAGACCCAGCAACACCGGGATTCTCCCACTAAGCATATTAGACTGTTATTTAAACCTAAGAGTCCACTCAAGTCAGTGAATTAAGGGTATCACTGGTGGGGAACACAGTGTGTTTATAAGCACCTTTTAAGAAGAATACAGCACAGATACTTTTTTTTACAGACTGCATTATTTTGCACTAATATGAACTTTGAATGGTGTAATTGTATAAGATGACACTACCTACAGTATATAAAGCTGTGCATTTATGATTAGGCAAAGCTCAACTACCCCTTTTGTTTAGTTCTATGAGGGACAGTACTCTTTGTAGCAGCAGCCTATTTTCCTGATTTATTCAAAATATTTTTGTTTCTGGTTTGGATTTTATTTGCTTTGGATTTAAGTTATGATAGCCTGTAGAGTTACACATTTAGGTTTATCTATTTTTTTGAGACACATAGTCACCATATAAATGGAATTTTTCACTTACCTAAGTGCAGGTTATAATGGTGTTTTTTTTTATTTTTTATTTATAATACATGTACAGTACATTAAATAAAAAGAGGAACAGAGGAAGATTGCAGACTCTCAACAACAACTAATGCCCAGACATGATGCAAATGGAGAGGATTCTGTCTATATGTACAGTGTAGAAGTTGAGAACAGATTAGATATGACAGGTTGGATAGCAACAACTGTAGGTGACTGGAGGTAGCTACATGTGATTAATGGAGCAGAATGGAAGGTTGATAGGTCAAAATTTGAAGAGACAGGCTTTTGTTGGCTGCTTAAAGATTTTAAAGGAGGAATCTATTCTAATAGGACAAGGGTAAACATTTCAGAGAATAGGAAGAGTGTTACAGAAATCATAAAACAGAAATAGTAAATGTAATTTTATTCCTAGGTTGATTGGAAAGCACCAAAGAGATTAATAGAGAGAGGTAGCAGGTGAGAAGTAATGGGGAAGATAGGGAAGTGGTCCAGCAGCATTCATTATAGACTGCAGAGGTTATGCTCTTGTTTTTGGAAACACAGATGGAAAGATATAGGGGAGAGATATTAAGGGTGTAAATAAGAACATAGTACATTTATCTAAAAAATAAACTTTTGCTACCTATAAAAAACTCCTTGGGCCTAAATCAAACCTGTCATGAGAGAAAAACTGTGCCCGCTGATGCATACCTGTTGTTTATGGAATGTGATAGGACCAAAAGAAAGACAAAGAGAGCAAGGGCAGATATTACAATCATCAGAAAGAATCCTGGTCAATAATTGCCCTAATATAGCATCTATATTTTTAAATAAGTCAGGTGCTTTTTGGAAAAACAGTCAGTGGGGAGGTATTTACTAAAACTGGAGAGTGCAAAATCTGGTGCAGCTCTGCATAGAAACCATTCAGCTTCCAGGTGTTATTGGCAAAGTATAAATGAACAAAATGAGGTTAGAAGCTGACTGGTTACTATGCACAGCTGCACCAGATACTGAGTGGTCCAGTTTTGTAAACTTCCCCCAGTGTGTGCAGATACTAGTGTTGTAACCTGCTCAGTACTTTAATTTTTTTTCATCTAGGCATTTCTGTACTGCAGTAGTCCACAAGGCCCTATTGGTAATCTGGTGATCCTCAAACACATTTACAATGATGCTGGAACACACACAGCAGGCTCCTTTCTGGCTCACACAAAGTTGCAGATCAGATTCAATGAAGAGAGAATACACTCTCTCTTGTTGCCTGCAATTGTTTTAAGGGGCACAGTTGGGCCAATACTGCATACACCACAAGTCTAAAAGAAAGATGTAGGTAGATTGACAGAATGGACAAAACAGGTGTGCTTGTTAAAGCTACATTCACACCTGTGAATTGAACAGAAACTCATTACCCCAGTAGGAGTTCCCAGCAATTAGCTGTGGGAGGCAGCCCCAATGAAAGTAATGGGAGGCCGCCAACTCCTGCAGCTAAATATGGCGGCTTGCATGTAATTGCTCACAGAGCAATCACATGAGCAGGGGCGGACTGACAACTCATGGGGCTCCCGGGCAATAGGGGATCATGGGGCCCCTGTGTCCTTGCCCAAAGTCAAAAAAGCCTATGAAAAAGGTACCAGGGGCATCTCATGGGGCCCCCTACTGACCACGGGCCCTCGGGCAGTGCCCGAGTTTCCAAATGGTCAGTCTGCCCCTGCACCTGAGTGTGACTGGCCCAAGACACAGACTGTCTGCTGATGAGATCCCAGAATGGGTTAACTCAATGTTGCTCTTTTTTGGGGGGAAATTTTTTTAGAATTGATTTGTAAAATGGTAGATTCTTAGTTATTCTAATACATTATGTTAATGATATACTACTGAATAATAACAATGTTTTGCATAAATAACTTTTGTGTTATGTGTTTTAACAGGAATGCAAAGCAAAGACATGGAGGCCCAGCATTATTTTAAAAAGGGATACTCTAGTTATCAGGGAAGTTAGAGAAGATGACATTGGAAATTATACCTGCGAACTGAAGTATGGAAGTTTTTTAGTGAGAAGAACCACAGAATTAACAGTAACAGGTATTTAAAACTCATTTTCTTTCTTTTTCATCAATGCAGTGTCCAGACTAGCATATCCACTCTCTAAATACATTCGCTAACACGGTGGAGTAGATCAAGAATTACTTTATTTAGCATCAGAAAAGTTTTCAAATTTTAACATTTTTAGCATTTGGTTTTGCATTTCAGGTGGATAAACCAATTTTATGGGATCAGATGATGTCATTTTTCCTGTCTGCTCTTATTCTCTGCTTTGCTTTATTTTTTAAATGGAAAAAAAGAGCCATCTTCAAGCCATGCCATCCAATAGTGATGGGCCAAACACCTCCCCATTTGGTTTGCAGTGGAACATTCAAATGAAAGTTCAACTGCAAACTTCGAACCGGAACAATTCACTAAGCAGTATCTTACCACATCTGAGTATGCGATAAGATACCGCACAGCTACTAAAATATTGCATGAGTTATATTATTAAGTCATGCGAAATTTTATGTAGTGAAAACATTCTTTAATGTTGCAGCTGTCAGCGGGTTCTTCTGTAAAAAAAAAAAAGAAAGTAAAAAGAACTGCCAGCAATTAAAAAATGTTTTAAAAAACAGAGTGGGGTCCCCTTCCATCCATACCAAGCCCTACAGGTCTGGTATGGATTTTGAGGGGAACCCCCATATCAAAATGAATGGCCTGCAGGTCCCCCAAAATCCATCCATGCAGCCTGGCAGGTCAGTAAAGGGGGGGGGGGACTAGCAAGTGGCCCTCCTCTCCTGAACCATACCAGGCCACATGTCCTCAACATAGGGGGGTGCTTAGGGGCAGATATGGCTTCCCCCAAAGCACCTTGTCCCCATGTTCATGGGGACAAGGGTCTCTTCCCTACAACCGTGGCTGGTGGTTGTGGGGGTCTGTGGGTGGGGGACTTATTAGAATCTGGAAGTCCTCTTTAACAAGGGGCCCCCAGATTCCGCCCCCCTATGTGAATGAGTATGGGGTACATGGTACCTATACTCATTCCCCCACAAAAAAAGTGTAGTGTAAAAAATAACAGAAGACAGCCTTTGAGGAGTCCTTTATTAAAAACAAAAATAAAAACATGTTCCCCAAAGTAGATACATCATCAATCACGATACCCGCCTCACCGCAGACCCGGAAAAAGAAAAAAAAAAGAAAAATGTTTTGTTCTCGACGCCAGCTCTCGCCATTTGACAGACGCTCTGGCCTGACAGTTCTTACATGCTGTGATGATGTCACAAGGGGATGGGTGTCACCCAGTTGACATCCTGCCCCCTTGTGACATCTTCATGTGCTGTGATTGGCCAAAGCATTGCACCTGACCTGGGGTAAAAAAAATGGTGTGATGCATGGTAATCAATCAGCTTTAACTTCAGCTTGTTCAGTTAAGCTCTAACAATAAAACCTGAAAGCTGATTGGTTTCTATGCAGAACTGCACCAGACTTTGCACCATACAGTTTTAGTAAATAACTCCCATTGCCTTGTTTTGCATTGTCAAATCACAGGTTCTCTTTAAAGTGACATTATAAAAAAAAGTACATTATAAAAATTACTACCGAAATGAGATTTTATTCCAGTCCTAAACTATACTTTTCTCCAGAAGTTTATCTGTTTTCATGCTCTTCACACAAGCAAGCGTCAGCTGAGTTAACATTTTAAGATGTCACTGCAGAAATAATGTTTTTTTCTTTTTTTTCTCTTATGACAGCAGTTTATTTATGACAAGCTGAAATACCTTCTAAGCTCACAATTTGCTGCACAGAACATTTTAGCATTTCCACAAATCTATCACTAACTGAAATAAAACACAGAAACATCCTTTTTGGCTGTTTTATTTATTTCTCAATGTTGCACTAATAAACCTAGATCCTTTGATAATGGTGGGTAATACCCACCTGTCAGATTACTGCAATTGCTTTGAGTTGTAAAATAAATTCTATGGATCAGTCATAGTCTAGAAAATATCCCTTCTGGTATCAGCCTATGGTGCCATTCTAGTATATAAAATGAATTTATATTGCTGCTGGGGACAGCTAATTATTGTACAGTGATTAGAAAAAATGGTACACATCGATATGTAATTTTCAGCTCAGTCTAATATGCTAGCACTAACAGATCACATCCATTTTTATTTGATTCATATCACCCTAGCTGTCAGTTATGTTGTTCAGCTGATAATATATACACTTACGCAAGGACATCCATAAAGCCTCTAAATAGGCCTATACCAGTTTCTATAGTATCTATGGTATAATAGACATTTTACATGTGTTCCAAGGCTTTCAGCTGTGAAGAAAAGAAAATTATCTGAAAAATCAAAAAGGCATAAAATGCATGAAATAGTGTGTAGTGAAATATTATGTTTTTCCGCTTTGATTAAATGTTTAATTGCAATGTTCATAGCTCATACAGTTTCTGTAAATGTTCAGCTTTTGAACAGATTTAGCAGGTACTCTGTCACTGAAATGGGATCTTTTTTAAGATATATATATATACCAAAGTCTATATCATTTATAGATATACTAAGTAAATTTTCAGTTTTGAAAAAAAAAACGTAAAATAAGATGATAACATCACAACTGGGTCTTTTTATAAAGAAGTAGCTGAGTTAAATGTGTGCATTGTTTCCTAGCATGACAGTTTTGGAAGGCTGTGAATTTAGTGGTTTATCCAGAGTGCAGCTTTAAAGCAGAAAGAAATATTTCAAAACAGGTTCCAAGAATTTAAATAGACATTCCTGATATAAAGAAAATAAATATGTTTCCTAAAATGTTTCCATAGCAATCAGTTCTTCTAAGGTTTTTATTTAATCTTTAATCTTTTTTTCTTTTGTAATCAGTTTTCTTGAGTATTCTGAAACTTCTGTAAACTAGAGACAAACAATTTGAAAATAATTATAAGACCATAACACATGAAGAAACCAGATATCTAAAAAGGAACATAGTGTATTTTTTTAGGCACTGATAATAGAATAATAGAGAAACTTTATTTTTTGTCATAAAGTGTAAACTAAACACTTAAGAAATTCATTTAGTTGTGTGGCCTTCAACAAAAATAATAAAAATAAGTTGTAACTTTATCTAATTCATGCAATGCAGAAAGGTTTCCTCAGTTTGATGATCATTTTCTGTAACTCTTTTATATAGAACTATTATTGTCATAAAAGTGCAGTGTAGAATATTTATATTAAATTATGTTTCAGATTTGTGGTATGTTACTACACAACAACCCACTGCCAAACGTTCCTTATGCATGTTTGTTTTTCTGTCCTTGCTAATGTGTGCATTGTAGAACAGAAAAACCTTTTTCTGGCAGTTTTTATAATTGTATTGTCCATGTGGAACCTTATTTCTAGCTGGGCAAAGTTGTACTGTATATTGTTAAAACATAATATCTTTGAGATATATGAATCCCAAGGAGAGTATCACTTTAAAATACGTCTAATACTTACTGTACCATCTCCGGTAAATCTAGTCTCCATCCTCTTGTAGAGCTAGAAGTCTGTGCTAGTAAGATTTTCAACAACTGACACTTCCACGGGTATTGGATGTCTTTACCTGCCCATAATTTACCTCTGTACCACCAGTCAT
This sequence comes from Staurois parvus, assembly GCF_062004578.1. Taxonomy (NCBI): domain Eukaryota; kingdom Metazoa; phylum Chordata; class Amphibia; order Anura; family Ranidae; genus Staurois; species Staurois parvus. The sequence goes on along the minus strand of NW_028317941.1, from coordinate 11,469,436 downwards.
CCAATCATGCTAGCACATTCACTTTGTACAATTAGTTTCTACATAAACTTTCACTTTGTTGAGTGAACTGTCTCTATTCTTTCAGTAAATAACCCCCCATTAAAACACTGTAGCTGCTTAAAGCAGCATTAAGTCCCAACCCAGAAACTGAACATGCAGCTTACCAAGATGTGATGGCTGTATTAGTTTCTTTTTTTCAATTTTTTTATTTCAGTTTTCAGAATACAATGTGATCAAACACTTAAGGTGGGAATACACAATTAGAAAATTGACCGATCGGTCATCTGACGACCGAGAGGCATTCGTTCATTGGTCGAAATCGTGGCCCACATTAACCAATCTAAAAAAATTGTTAATTCGAGCAATACGTAGTGTTGACGTCTTTCGTACAAGTGGAAGTGATGCAGTGTGTGTGTGACCTTGTAGCCACGCCCTTCCGGCCAGAACTAGCGATATACACAACAATTAACAGCAATGAGTATAATATAGGTTATTACATTATCTATATACATAAATAGTGATACATAAAATATAATATGCAGAATTCTGGTTTCATTATCTCTTTAGGTCAATCTACTTTTAACATTTGGATTTTTAGTTTGTGTTTATGAAGATTCCTTGGACATAAACATCCGAGTCATCTTCTGTTTCTGCTCATGTGTGATAGTGCTTGATAGATTTTTTTCGTACGACTGTGTCGTCATACCACCGCATAGAAAATCGGTGGTTTGTATGCGAAATGACAAAATTTTTCACTGTTGTTCAACCAGATTTTTTCGTTCGCAATATCGTTATCGGTTAAAACATCCTGCTTAGAGATGAGCGAATCGAACCAGGCGAAGTGGAATTCGTTTCGAATATCGGGAAAAATTCGATTCGCATCGAATCCGAATTTTAGCCAACTTCGGGTGCACGAATCGAATTTTTCCCGATCAGCCGGCAAAAGTGTCACTGCAGAGAGCTCCGCTATTTCTGACAGTTCTGACAGTTCATTTACAGCGGTTGAAACATTGTATCTATTTGTTTCCATTTAGGATACAGATGTTTTTATTCGGAAATAAATAGATACAATGTTTCAACCGCTGTAAATGTGAAGGAACTGTCAGAGAACTGTCAGAAATAGCGGAGCTCTCTGCAGATACACTTTTTGCTGTACTGGAATACTTCTTCTTTTCATTCTTCTTCTTCTTCTTCTTTTCATTCTTCTTTTCATTCTTCTTCTTCTTCTTTTCATTCTGCTTTTCATTCTGCTTCTTCTTTTCATTCTTCTTCTTCTTCTTTTCATTCTTCTTTTCATTCTTCTTCTTCTTCTTTTCATTCTTCTTCTTCTTTTCATTCTTCTTCTTCTTCTTTTCATTCTTCTTTTCATTCTTCTTCTTCTTCTTTTCATTCTTCTTTTCATTCTTCTTCTTCTTCTTTTCATTCTTCTTCTTCTTCTTCTTCTTTTCATTCTTCTTTTCATTCTTCTTCTTCTTCTTTTCATTCTTCTTCTTCTTTTCATTCTTCTTTTCATTCTTCTTCTTCTTCTTTTCATTCTTCTTCTTCTTCTTTTCATTCTTCTTTTCATTCTTCTTCTTCTTCTTTTCCTTCTTCTTTTCATTCTTCTTCTTTTCATTCTTCTTCTTCTTTTCATTCTTCTTCTTCTTTTCATTCTTCTTTTCATTCTTCTTCTTCTTCTTTTCATTCTTCTTTTCATTCTTCTTCTTCTTTTCATTCTTCTTCTTCTTCTTTTCATTCTTCTTTTCATTCTTCTTCTTCTTCTTCCTCTTCTTCGTCGTGCCCCGTGACTGCCCAAATGAGTGAAGTGTGCGGTGATTCTAAGATCGACGGCACTCATCTGCATGTCATACTGACTGACAGTATTATTTCTCTTCCCCAGCAGACTCCAAGGGCATTTAAATTAAAGGTACAGTGTTCTGCACTAATATAAAGGCTCTCTGAAGCCTAGAAACCCTTTAAATAAGTTAAATTCGCGGCGAATAAATTCGCATCGAATCGAATTTCTCCCGCAAATTCGGCGAATCAGCCGAATCGAATTTTTGAATAATTCGCTCATCTCTAATCCTGCTCATCAACGAAGAGAAAATCATTTGATCAGTGGTTCCGCAAAATGTTTCCTACAATTGTCTTATTGTGTGTACGGGACATTATACTGTATGGTATGCAGACATTGAAAGGCATAGTATATAGAGAAAAGAAAAATGGAAACATAGGGGGTGATTTACTAAACCTGGAGAGTGAAAAATGCGGTGCAGCTGTGCATGGTAGCCAATCAGCTTCTACCTTCAGCTTGTTTGATTAAGCTTTAACAAAAAAAAACAGGAAGCTGATTGGTTTCTTTGCCGAGCTGCACCAGATTGTGCACTCTCCAGTTTTAGTAAATCAGTGCTATGGAGCAGAGGTGTCAAACTGGCGGCCTTTCAGCTGTTGTGTAACTACAAGTCCCATCATACCTTTGCCTTTGGGAATCATGCTTGTAACTGCCAGCCTTGCAATGCCTCATGGGACTTGTAGTTTAGCAACAGCTGGAGGGCCACTAGTTTTACACCGCTGCTATAGAGCATCTATATCACACAAAATGGATCTTTAGTCATTACCACCTGAATAGAAGTAATGCCAACTGAGAAGCTGAACTGAGAAGTTGAAAGTACCTGCGAACCCATGGATATCATCTCGTATGGCATTGGAATGGATTAAAGTATAGTTAGATTTGGAGGTGAAGGGCAGGGTTTCAAATTGATTACAGGGCACCAAGTAGCTTTGCAAGTGAGTGTAAGTAGAGGGTAGGGGAGGGGGGAGGGAGTGAGTGGAGCAAGTGGAAGGGTAGGGGATCAGAGGAGGTAGTTTTTTTTTTTAGACTTTCTCATTTTCTGTTTTCACTTGGTGATTTGTCCAGTAACACAACTCCTGTATTATAGTGCCTACACTCTGAATGAAAGAACTACAGAGACAGCTTAGTGTCTTAGCAGCATTGTTTTTCTGACAGGGAGGGGGTGTTAGATGCACTAGCAGATTTAGATACACTAACAAATCAAAGACAAACCCCAGCTCACATTTTCTATTTTGGGATAAAGGTTTAACATAAATAAATAAAATTGATCATTTTAAGTACCCCTGTCAGTGGTAAATGGTCTGTCTCAAAACTCCAGTTGCGGGACAGCTTGTTCTGTTGAAAAATAAAAGACTTACTGGCCAGATCAAAAAACAAAATAATTTGCGCTAGTAAAAACCATATATATATATATATATATGTATATATATATATATATATATATATACACACATATACAGTCATGGCCGAAATTGTTGGCACCCTTGATATTTCTCCAGGAAATCATGTATTTCTCACGAAACGTATTGCATTAACACATGTTTTGCTATACACATGTTTATTCCCTTTGTGTGTATTGGGACAAAACAAAAAAAGGGAGGAAAGAAAGCAAATTCGACATAATGTCACACAAACCTCCAAAAATGGGCTGGACAAAAGTATTGGCACCCTTTCACAACTGCGGATAAATAAGAATGTTACAAGCATGTGATGCTCCTGTAAACTCACCTGGGGCAAGTAACAGGTGTGGGCAATATAGAAATCACACCTGAAAGCAGATAAAAAGGAGAGACGTTCACTTAACCTTTGCATTGTGTGTCTGTCTGTGCCACACTAAGCATGGACAACAGAAAGAGGAGACGAGAACTGTCTGAGGACCTGAGAACCAAAATTGTGGCAAAATATCAACAATCTCAAGGTTACAAGTCCATCTCCAGAGAACTAGATTTGCCTTTGTCCACAGTGCGCAACATTATCAAGAAGTTTGCAACCCATGGCACTGTAGCTAATCTCCCTGGTCGTGGACGGATGAGGAAAATTGATGAAAGATTGCAACGCAGAATAGTCCGGATGGTGGATAAGCAGCCCCAAACATGTTCCAAAGACATTCAAGCTGTCCTGCAGGCTCAGGGAGCATCAGTGTCAGCGCGAACTATCCGTCGACATTTAAATGAAATGAAACGCTATGGCAGGAGACCCAGGAGGACCCCACTGCTGACACAGAGACATAAAAAAGCAAGACTACAGTTTGCCAAAATGTACTTGAGTAAGCCAAAAGCCTTCTGGGAAAACGTCTTGTGGACAGATGAGACCAAGATAGAGCTTTTCGGTAAAGCACATCATTCTACTGTTTACCGAAAACGGAATGAGGCCTACAAAGAACAAAACACAGTACCTACGGTAAAATATGGTGGAGGTTCAATGATGTTTTGGGGTTGTTTTGCTGCCTCTGGCACTGGGTGCCTTGACTGTGTGCAAGGCATCATGAAATCTGAGGATTACCAAAGGATTTTGGGTCGCACTGTAGGGCCCAGTGTCAGAAAGCTGGGTTTGCGTCCAAGATCCTGGGTCTTCCAGCAGGACAATGACCCCAAACATACGTCAAAAAGCACTCAGAAATGGATGGCAAAGAAGCGCTGGAGAGTTCTGAAGTGGCCAGCAATGAGCCCAGATCTAAATCCCATTGAACACCTGTGGAGAGATCTTAAAATTGCTGTTGGGAAAAGGTGTCCTTCCAATAAGAGAGACCTGGAGCTGTTTGCAAAGGAAGAGTGGTCCAAAATTCCGGGTGAGAGGTGTCAGAAGCTTATTGATGGTTATAGGAAGCGACTGATTTCAGTTATGTTTTCCAAAGGGTGTGCAACCAAATATTAAGTTAAGGGTGCCAATACTTTTGTCCAGCCCATTTTTGGGGTTTTGTGTGACATTATGTCATATTTGCTTTTCTGCCTCTGTTTTATATTTGTTCCAATACATACAAAGGGAATAAACATGTGTATAGCAAAACATGTGTTAATGCAATACCTTTTTTGTGTGAAATACTTGATTTTCAGGAAAAATATCAAGGGTGCCAACAATTTCGGCCATGACTGTATGTGAATAAATGTTCCAAAACAAATATATATCAAATAAAGTCCAGTAAAGTGAAGAAACAATAATAAAAAAGTCCAAATAAAGTGAAAAAAATGTATGTATAAGTGAAAACAATTTTGAGAAAAACCGTGACAATCCATTACCAGAAAATACTAAAGTAACTCACCAGAGCTAGATGCTGATAATATTATAAATCAGCATAAAGCGCTATTGCTCTGGGAGCGATGGTCGGCAAGCTGATGAAACGATAATTGGCTTTGAAAGACTTGATCTCCAGGGAGCAATACTCTGCAGCACACACTATCTGGCTAATAACTCGGTTCCAGGGAGCAATACTCTGCAGTCAGGTGTATCACAAGGAAAATACACTTCTTATAGACACCTCCATAGGGTATTGGACCAGGTACTTGGGAAAAAACAGTAACTCATAGTGCAGTACCTTTTAAAATAGATTCATTTAATATGCACACATCGCACTTACAGCAAACGGTGTCCTAACCGACACCAGCAACAACAGCATGTTAGACACAATAAACGAACCCAGCTACTCCGCACATGCGCCGTAGACCACTGGGAAATGTAATGACATCACATCAATCAACCCTGCCCTTCACATTTCGTCATCGACGTCCTCACAGAGCGGATCCTTTATGCTGATTTATAATATTATCAGCATCTAACTCTGGTGAGTTACTTTAGTATTTTCTGGTGGTGGATTGTCACGGTTTTTCTGAAAATTTTTTTAACTTATACATACATTTTTTTCACTTTATTTGGACTTTTTTATTATTGTTTCTTCACTTTATTGGACTTTATTTAATATCTATTTTTTTGGACATTTATTCACATATATGTGTATTTATATATAAGTTTTTTACTAGCGCAAATTATTTTGTTTATACACCTATTATTATAGGGCGCAGTTTGCAGCTGGTAAAAGAGTATTTGGCCATTGGGCCATTGATATTAGATTTTTTCTGTGGCGCCATTTATATTGTTTTATTACTGGCCAGATCACCACTGAAAATAAAAGAAAGAAAGCCTAAAACAAAAACTAACACATACACCACATCTAAGAATTATTAAGCTCTACTATAATAAATGTTTGCTTTGGGGTTGAATACCACTTTAAGTGCAGAACCAGGTGTTGGGACAGCTGACTGAATTTCATCTTAGAATTAACTCTGAAAAGTAGAAAAAAGGCCTAATGGGACAGGCCTAATGTATAACTTAGCACGGAGACTTGGGACATGGTTTATATTGGATCTGTCTACACCTGTGGTTCTAGACATTTTGAATGATATGGACAGCTTGAATTGTTTTCCAGCATTTTTTTCAGTCACAAGACTGAAATCTAACTAACCACAGTATATTTTATAATGTATCCAGTATGATGAAAACAACAAATAACCAGTGAGTTGTCTTTTTACCACTTAATCACTGATCTTTGTACTGCCATATAGGGGGCATATTATGTACAAGGTACTACCATATTACTCATAGCAACCAGTCACAATTAAGTTCACTGCAGTGGGATCATTAAAGTGGAACTATATCCACCTCCATAATAATGATGCAACGGCAGCTACATCATGTTGCTGGCTTCTTCCAAGTTCAGGATCCTATTCCATCCCAGGCCAGGATGCCATAACATCTTTTCATGGACCTGGGAATTACTTCATTCTGGCAACTGGCAGATGACAGGATTGTACACTGAGTTGCTCAGGCACAGTTCAGTGTACAGTGTAAAGAGCTTGTAACGATGAAGTTAAGTATCCTTTATAGCAGAGGAGACATGCAAACTTTCTTCTGCAATGAAAAAAACTTTCCTGTTCATAAATTTTATATCTTCACCTAATGTTCCACATTAAAGTGGAACTTCACTCTGTAAATCAACATTGACTATTTTGAATCCTTATGCTGCTAGCATTAGTAAATAAATAGGAAAGTATATTATATTTACTTCTTTTAACCTCCCTAGCTGTCTGATTATGTCAGTATTTCTGTGCTCAAAGCGGTACATTTTTTGCATGAAAATATGTTGTTTTTTTTATTGTAGGCCTGTAATTCTTAGGAATAACTCACTGAAATCTGTCCGAACAAGAGTCTAGTAAACATCCCGGGTATGAAAAAATTTGAAACACGAAATCATAAATTATAATATAATAAATAATCATAAAAAATAATAATATAATAATAATACATTTAATTCAATTATGTAATCAAACCAAAAACACTGAAATTTGAAATAGAGCCTCTAGTTCGCAAATTGCTGAGCTCAGTCGCAGAATTGTTTTCAGTGTCTGATGACAAATTTCCCCACGAATCATTATCACTCAATTCTGCAAGTGGTTCTGATTTACTATCGCTGTTCTCTAGCTGGTCTAAAACCGCTTTTGACCAAAAGGGATGCTTTTTGGACACCATGGACATTTCTCAGTTTCCAGGCAGAAAGAACAGTAAAAATGCAGGCAGGGCACAGGACAAAGCACTAGGGACAAAATGATTTTAGTGTACTGAGTGAATGTCAAATTTTTACATTTTTGAATTTCCCGCCGGTTCCATCCCCCGTTAGCCCCATACTTCCCGATGCTCGCAGGGAATGGAACCCGGAAGACGGATGCCGGCATTGGCTAGTGGACATGGCCGGGGACACTGCAGGGGGGACATCGCAGGAGTGCAGAACAAGGTAATTGCTGGAGGGATCCTGAGCAACCCTGCAGGGTAGTCCCAAGTGTAGCTCAGGGTTACCATTTTTGGTACTAAAAGTTAACCCCGAGCTACACTTGGGAATACTGCCACGGTGGTTAAACTGTTTTTTTTTTACATTTCTTCAGTTACTCTCTAGCTTCCATGCCTATGCAAATGATGGCATACATCCCAGGAGTCTTCAGGAGGGGTTTTTCTTAGGGTAAGTCCACGTGCCTGAGCTAAGGGCAGATGAATTCCAGTAAGTAATTGCTACATGAATCATCTGCCCTTACTCAAAATGGCCATGGCCAGAAATACTAGGGGGTGTTTTCAAAGTGATTTCTCAGCAAAATAAAGAACAGAGACATGGATGGATGGGGGAGTTTGTTTTGAATAATAAAAATAAATCAAATAGCACTTGTGGTTTGTGGTGCTCAGATACAGTGCAGCTCCACTTTAAGTAGACAATTTCAAAGAGTCTTTACACAAAAATGTTCATCTCTATACTACCCATCAATAAGAAGAGTCTCTTTATTATTATGATAAGGTTCCTGTACATACCTTGATCAGAATTTTTCACAGTATTTAGTAATATAATGTATTTGCTAAGTTTGCTTTTGTACAAAGTTCAGCCTTGTCACTATGTTGGTGTCTGTGTGGGGGGCATAATAAACATACTTTTGATCATAGCACTTTAGCCTTTTTTTTTGTCCTGAACACTCATTTTCAAAATTTTGCTAATGAAATTGTATACTGATTTCTGTTATTCTAATGCATTTCATTGATGCTATATAAACATACATATTCAATGGCTATCTAACAGCAGGATTTGAGGGCCCCCCGCAGTGAGAAAATCAAGCTCTGAAGAATTCTGCCATTAAAACCACAAGGGACAGCCTGCAAACATTATGACATTGTCATAAGCTTTCACTCAGCGTGAGCTTATTTCCACACTCCAGAAGAGCATGTGCCACAAACTAATGCACTTCTGCAAGGCTTATGCTGGGATGATGGAAGAAACTGACAGGAGGAGATGAGGTTATCAACAAAATTTATGCTGAAATGTTCAGCCATTTCATGATAAATACGTTTTATATTTAAAGACCTGATAAATTTACCATTTATTACCCTAAACAGAAATTATGTGGTATCTGTTTACAGTAACAAATCTTAATAGAATATTCTCTTTAACCCCTTGACGCCAATGTCACTCAAATATGCGGCCTCACAGAACTGGGGTTTTTCCATGGGGCTGCCTATCTGCATACCTGTCACAAAGACCAGGGGGTAACTGAGTGCCCTGGGTCCCGATCTAATGATCGGGACCTGGTACTCCCGATTCTAGGTCACATGATCACTGTGATAGCCCCCCCCCCTTCTACACAGATCTCAGCTGTTCTGAGAGGAAAAACTTCTCCTCTCTTCTCCTTCTGAGAACAAATGTTCTCTGCTTCATAAACAGGGGGACAGAGGAGAAGATTTTTCCCTGAGAACTGCAGAGAACTGAAATGAGATAAATGATTTCTGCTTAACCTCCCTGGAGGTATTCCCGGGTGTAGCTCGGGGTAAAGTTTCAGTACCAAAAGCGGTAACCCCGAGCTACACTCGGGCTTACCATGCGGCGTTGCACAGGGATTCCCTACAGTGTTTACCTTGTCCTTCACTCCCGCGATGCGTCCCCTGCAGCGTCCCCGGCCATCTCTTCTGTCCGATGCCGGCATCTAGCCTCCGTGTTCCAGTCCCTGTGACGTCGGGACGTACGGGCGCCAAATTTGAAAATTTAAAAAAAATGAAAATTTTTTTTAAACAATTATTTCATAGCAAAACATTCCTGTATCAAAGCATTTCACATACATTTACAGCTTACTATGCGGCGCTGCTCCGGGATCTGTTCTTTACTTACCTTGTCCTGCACTCCCACGATTGTCCCTCCTGCAGTGTCCCCGGCAATGTCCTTTGGCGGACGCCGGCACCTATCATCTGGGTTCCGTCCCCTGCGAGTGTCGGGACATACGGGGACGGAACAGTGGGAAATTTGAAAATGACAAAAAGTGACATTCACTAAATTCACTAAACTCACATAGTAAAATATTACTGTATCAAACCATTTCACATACATTTTGTCCCTAGTGCTTTGCCCTGTGCCCTGCCTGCATTTTGACTGTTCTTTCTGCCTGGAAACTTAGAAAAGTCCACAGCGTCCAAAAAGCGTCCCTTTAGGTCAAAATTGGTTTTAGACCAGCTAGAGAACAGCGATAGTAAATCAGAACCACTTGCAGAATTGAGTGATAATGATTTGTGGGGAAATTCGTCATCAGACACTGAAAATGATTCTGCGACTTTGCTCAGTGATGTGCGAACTTGGCGCTATATTTCAACTTTCAGTGTTTTTGGTTTGATTATGTTATTTAATTAAATGTGTTATTATTATATTATTATTTTTTATGATTATTTATTAAATTATAATTTATGATTTTGTGTTTCAAGTTTTATCATATCCGGAATGTTTACTAGACTCTTGTTCGGACAGATTTCAGTGAGTTATTCCTAAATTACAGGCCTACAAAAAAAAAAATACATATTTCCATGCAAAAAAATGGTACCGCTTTCAGCACCAAAAATTGGAAAGAATCATACCGCCGAGGAGGTTAATAAATGTACACCTAAAGGTCTTAAATGCTTGTTTAAAAAAGCACCAAAATGCAAATTAAAAAGACCCACATCAAAATGAGTGTTAGAAAAATACAGCATGTTAAAAAGCAGCAAAAATGCATGTAAATAATGCTAAAATGTGCAATAAAAAGGAGCCATAATAAGATAAACTATCTCTGCCTAATAAACGTACACCTAAATTTAATGAAAGAGGGAAAAAAGATACTGGCTGGTGATTTCAGAAACATAACTTTGAAAGGCAAAGATAAAGATTTAGCCAGTGAGAGGCATTTGCATGTTGGATCCCTTCTTTGTTTACATGGACATGCTCCTTGCACAGGGTTGTGCGTATAAACATGCTGAGCAAATGGCCGAGCATCAGGAAGCAACATTTTATAACAAAAACTGTTGAAGTTTATGGCTGTTGTTCCCTGCTTAATGAGAATCTGTGGCAAAAGTCCTATTGCTGGCACATAGCCGGCACATAGCTGTAAATGAATATCACCTTGTTTAGGTATTCTCCATAGCTGACTAATTACTATTGTGAGCTACCTCCCTAATCAATAGTCCAGTGTGGGAAGGGGTCAGATTCTAAACTGGAAGCCAGGCTGATATTTTCACTTCACAGCACTCCAAATCCAAAGATCTGGTGTTTAGGAGCACCAGTCATTGCACCTGTAAATGTACAGATCCAGCATTTTTAATCTATGCACTATGGGCTCCTTGTGTGTCCTAGCTAGAAAAAGCACACTACTGAGCTATGTGTTCAGTAGTCACAGGCTCAGTCAACAGCACAAGGAACAAGGCAACAGTAATTTATATAAAATTTAGATTGACAGTCTAATGAGGAACTAATTTGATATTTAACCAGTTCTTGACCACGCTATATCCAAAAGATGGCTACAGCCTGGTCATCCAGTTCTGGGAGGGCGTCTATAAATGTCCTCCCAGAACCCCACCTCCTTTGGGCACAGCTAATCACAGGTTGCCATAAGGGCCAAACACACACAGCATTGTAAATAGACTTGACAGTTATTGGCAGTCCTTTCCTCATAGCTGTCACATCCCTGATTATCAGTGCAGCCCAATCAGTGCCCATCAGTGCTGCCTATCAGTGTTAATCAGTGCTGCCTGTTAGTGCCCATCAGTGCTGCATATCAGTGCCCACTCATCAGTGCCACCTATCAGTGACCATCAGTGCGCCCTATCAGTGCAGCATCATTGGCGCTGCCTGTCGTGCAGCCTCAGCATTGCCTTCTCATCAGTTCTCATCAGTAAAGCTTATTAGTGTTAATCAGTGCAGCCTATCAGTTACCATCAGTGCAGCCTCATAAGCGCACATCAGTGAAGGAGAAAAATTACTTATTTGCAAAATTTTATAACAGGAAAAAAAATTTTTTTAGGTTGTTTAGCAAAAAAAACCAGAAACCCAAGTTGTGATAAAATAGCACCAAAAGAAATCTCTATCTATCTCAAAAAAATTATAAAATGGGTACAGTGTTGCATGACCGTGCAAATGTCATTCAAAGTGCAACAGAACTGAAAGCTGAAAATTGTCCTGGGCAGGTAGAGGGTGAAAGTGCCCAGTATAGAAGTGGTTAATAGTTACTGGAACATGATTCCCTTTGCAGTTTATTGACATGGCTAGTATATGTTGATACACATTAACCTTCCTGGAAAGTTTTGGAATCCTGTGAGCTTTAGATTAGGAAAAGTAGGAGAGAGTCACTCACGCTATGCATGCTGCACTAAATTTGGATGGGTTCAGAATATCAGTGCCTTTAGACACATGGTTTGTGTGTGACAGGCCTTTCTGTATGGGAGGAAGGTTTGGTTGAGGTAGTGAGGTCTCAAAAACAAACAATATAGACTTGGGTATTTGTGACACTATGCTGTCAACATACTAGCAATCATAACAATATGGAGACAATGCAATGGCAATTGTGACAATATATAGGTACATTATTATTATACAGGATTTATACAATATAATGGGAGATAATACAGCAACAATACAGTTCAATACAAGAGGGTTAGGAGGGCCCTGCTCCATGGAGCTTACAATCTAAGAGGGATATAAAAATGGGCAACACATAGACATTATTGATGACCTGTTCCAACTTTCCACACCATGCTTCTGTCCTGTTTTCCTTTGTCCTTGTGTATATCGATTTAGACTTGACTTTCTTGGGATTACTGCATTACCTACTAACTCTTCTCCAAGTCATAATCTCAACTTGTTGCTCAGCTTGTAACTAAGCTCTTGAACATGGTCAGAAAAATATAACACTGCAGATAAAATCTTTTAAAAAAATTACTATAAGTACTGTTCCGTATAATTGTTTAGTTTGTTGAGCAATAAAAGATGTGTTGTGGCAATAAACACTGCAAACAAATAAAAAAATCTAAATCTCTAAATTAAAAAAAATTGATATTTTTATAGAGTTGATTTGCATATACATATATACTGCTCAGACATAATTTTATGACCACCCACCTAATATTTAGCAGGCTCCACTTTTGTTACAAAAACAGCCCTGATTCATTGAGGCATGGACTTCACTACACCTCTGAATGTATGATGTGACTGTCTCTGGCACCAATCCATCAGTAGCAGCTTCTTTAAGTCCTGTAAGTTGTGTGATTGGGCCTCCACAGATTGGATTGTATATAAATATTTATATATATATATATATATATATATATATATATATATATATCTTTTTTTAATAAATGTTTATATTGTATACTTCATTATTAATTATCAGTGAATCACTGTGTGAGGGGGAGTGGAGTGATTCTAAATTTTAGTGAAATTGAAACTCCTTATTGATCTATGTAGGCAAAATGTACTCTCCAAAAAACATCTATTTTTTCTCCTCATATACATCCTCATTTTTGTATGGAGGAATAAATATTTAGGGTAGTTTAATTTTTCCATTTAGGGTTCCTATTTGTGTTTTTTTTCTTTTTTTGTACTTAATCATTATTTGTGTCCTGTTGTTTTAAATTATTTGTCTAACTTTTTTGCTGTGTTTTCTTTGTTACTGTAAAAATAAGATAAAATGAAAAGTCTAATGAGGGACTTTTTAACAGATCCAAGTCTGATGAAAAAAGCTTATGCTTAGCAAATGCAAAAATGTACACACTTTTTCTGAAATTTGTTGATTTTCACAGAAGTTTTGGAGAAACAAAAACTTTAATTTTCGTTCATCACAAGTTAGACTTTCTTAATATGTAACTTTCCAATTATATTAGAACTAGATATCCTTGACAACTTCCCTTACATGTAGCATTTTTGGCTTCCATGGCATTATTGAGACTTGTACCTCTAGCCACTAGTAAACCACTACTAGAAAAAGCTGCTGCTATGGAACCACAAGTCCTAACATTCCCTAAAACTTACAAAAAGAATGTGGATTGACAGATATGCTGAGGTTTATAATAACTTAACTTAAAAGTTGAGGGAAATATGCCCTCTACAACAACTATTTCTGGAAATTAGGGGAGACTTTTACCTAGAAACTCCACTCAGATGTAGTAGGTCTTCATACATATTTAGTATGCTTTGCAGTTTGGAAGCAATAAATTGGAAAGTTAATTTAGTAGGCTTTATTTATATAAATAATATTTATTTATATGGCATCCGACAATTGCGGTGAGTGGATTGGTAGACATAGATCACCTTTTGCTGTGAGTTGCTACAGAAAGTGACGTAAAAACTATCAAAAAAATTATAAAACAGTTCTAAAAGGTTGCAAGACTTTCAGGCATCCTCACTACTGCCCATTCATGGCAAAAATGAAATGTTTTTATAGTGTTGACACTGCATAAATATGAAAATATTTTCCTCTTTTTTTGACTTTTTTACTATGCATAAAATGATAAGTATCATTTCTATCAGAAATATGCCACCATCTCCAAAACTGGAATCAATTTCCCTCTTCCTGTGACTGTGGGTTTGCAAGGTCTTATCTAAACTGCTAAATGTGTATTGCTTGCAGTTGCATCACAGGATCTCCTTTGAATAGGAAAATTTGAATAAACACAAAAGGGCAATATATCACTGCAGTGTTCTACTGTCATATTTTTTATAATTTACTGTCTACCTTAAAAGTCTGTTCTCCACAAAATTTTAGTAATTTGTTTTTTATCACTAAAGTGCAGATTGTCTTTTTAAAACTGCAGGATGTAAGGTGTGACATGCATAGGGGTTGACTTACTTATGGCAAATAGGCTGTTCACTTTGCAAATACATTTTTTTTAAGTTTGTGAATGAGGTGAAGCTCTTCTGACTTCCATAATCTTATCATGTCAAAGAAATATATATACAGTGAATGTTCTCTTGCAAATTGAACAGCCTATTTGTTTTTAGTAAATAGAAAAAAAATGAATGTGTACTCTTTATTAAGATAGAAAAAAGTGATCAGCTTGATGTATATAATTGTTTGTAGTAAATAATCATCATGTTTTCAAAGCCCAGATTTTATGTATAGCTAAGTGTATATGTGCACAGGGCATGTAGTTTTCCATTACACATGCAGGTTCTGCTTCCTGCTTGCAGTGCTACAAAACAGCACTGCTTTTGGAATAGAAAGTGGAAAGGTTAAAATCCCTGTCTATTTTGGTTTATTCCTTTCTGTCTGTATCTTAGGGAGATTTTCACTCACTTCTTGTCTTGGAGACAGAATAGGAATTCAGGGGAAAACTATACAATATTCTATTCTGGTGACCTATGTAAAATGTAGGTTTGAAAATGGCCATTAGGACAAAAAGAGAGGGTGAATCTACCCAGTGAGATCAAAGTAATATAATATGACATACATTTAACCCTTCCCTATTGTGCCCAAACTACGAAAAATGTAAAAAACGTTTTGGTTACACATAACCAAGAGAACCAGACATGAATTTACTTATGCAAGAATAGGGCAGACTCCAGAATGGGCGGATAACAGGTCTTTGTCCGCTCAGTTAATGCAGAGTAGATATGGACAGAGCAGTTCTATGGAATGGCAGGTCAAAACAGACTCCGCTGAAATGGACTCCACTGTCTGTTTACACCAGACTGACCTCAAATTCTGATCTTATCCACCAATACCAAAGAGGATGGATCCCTTACTCCTTTTTTTAGTTGACAAGATCAAATTGGAGGTAGGTGTGCATAAACGGACACAAATCTGCTTACACCCACTGGTCAATAAGGGGAAATGGAGGGTCTGATCAGGTTCACCTGAAAAATTGTCAGGCAGACCTGATGGGACCCTTCATGTGAAAGGGGCCTAACAAGATTATAAATCACATGTTTATATTAGACCCTTTATTTTGCTTTGCTAACCTGATCTCTTAAAATGTAAGTCTGTTTCTGAGAAAAAAAAATACAATTCCTTCCAAGCTGACTATATAAATTGAAATTGCATCAATATATTTTGTAAGGGTGTCCGAGGGACAAGTGAGGGAAGATCACCACAGTGGGGTCCCAGTCAAAATTAAAGACCTGATGGAAAGTTTCACACTTTCTCATCCTATCCTAAACAAACAAAAACAAAATGTGTTTTTAACACATAATTTTTTTTTCTCACAGCATGCCTTGCAAGCACCAAACTGACACACGTTGCTTTCAAATAACAAGTAAAAGTCAAATGCTAACAAAGGTCTGGCTTTCATCATTTGCACAATCACAACAACAGAATTTTCCCTGTCCATTCATATAACAAACAATAAAATAGATTTCAAGTTTTGACATTTTCTTTTTTTATTAAATACTCTCCTGCGAAAATCCGTACGAGATCATTATCCAGGCATGCATATTGGGTGGCCAGGAAAAGAGGGACAGTGAGTTCCCCCACCTCCGCCCTGCCCACTCTTGAAACATACCAGACCTTAGACTCTGAAGAAACACAAACAGAAAATGTCATGGGGTCACCATCAAAATGATATACCATACTCACCATACTTTTGTTTGAACATGCAGACTGATTGGAAATAAAAGGTATAGACAACAAGCATGTGAACCCCTTCCTGATCCATACCAAGCCACAAGCCCTCAATGCTGGGAAGGTGCCTTGTCAGGGGACAAGACACCTTCTCTCCATGTGTATAGGGAAAAGAGTCTCATCCCCACATCCCTGGCTCAGTAAATATGAGAGTCTGGAAGGAGACTTATGGAATCTGGAACCTTCCTATAGCCACATAGGTGAATTAGGGCTTAATTTAACTAAGGAATGTCTAAAAAAATTAATTTAAGTTTTGACATATTATTTCCTTTTCACATACATTCCAGGTTATTTATTTGTGTATTTATTTATTTATTTCAGGTACTTATATAGCGCTGTCAATTTACACAGCGTTTTACATATATATTATACATTCACATTAGTCCCTAACCCTCAAGGGGTGTACAATCTAAGGTCCCTAACTCACATTCATACAAACACATACTAGGGCCAATTTAGACAGGATCCAATTAACCTACCAGCATGTCTTAGGAGTGTGGGAGGAAACTGGAGTACCCGGAGGAAACCCGCACAGGGAGGTTAAATCCATATTAGATCATTAATGTGGCATGTATAGTGGGTGGCCAAGAAAAAGAAGGTAGTAGCTTTGCCCCCCACCCCCCTCCATTCCTGAACCTTACCATGCCACATTCTCTGAATAAAGCAAACGAAAAATCCTGGCTGGCCATGAAAACCCTCCTACTGAACCATAACAGGCCACATGCCTTCAAAAAATTTGTCCCCATGGTGATAGTGAGAAGATTTTTTCCATAAATCCCTGGCCTGGTGGATGTAGGGGTCTGCAAGGGGGTCTTATGGAATCTGGAATCTGCCTATAGCCACATCACTGGATAAATCATTGCCCAACGGATAAAATTCAAAACATTAACAATAACGTATAAAGCCATTTATAACTCTGCCCCTCTTGTCTCTAAATATCACCCAAACCGTAATCTCCGCTCCTCGCAAGACCTCCTGCTCTCTAGCTCCCTTGTCTCCTCCTCCCATGCTCATCTCCAGGACTTTTCCAGAGCTTCCCCCATCCTCTGGAACTCTCTACCCCTATCTATCAGATTGTCACCTACTCTGCTCACTTTTAGGCCATCTCTGAAGACCTCTTCAGGGAAGCCTATCCTGCCCTCAGCTAATAATGGAATCTTCTACTCTTCCAACCAGTCCATCCCCCACAGTTACTACCTTTTGTACCACTAGTCCCTCCCTCCTAGGTTGTAAGCTCCAAGGAGCAGGACCCTCCTTTCCCTCTTGTATTGAACTGTATTGTTGCTGTATTGTCTCCTGTTATATTGTAAAGCGCTGAGCAAACTGTTGGAGCTATATAAATCCTGTATAATAATAATAAGAGCTTGTCATAAAGTGTTTTTATTGTTTGTTTAGTATATGTAAATACCTTAATGTGCTTATTACAAGCACAGGTTCACTTTAAAATTCTAATATAATCCAAGGTAGTAAAAATACTGCATGCTTTATTCTTGATTTGATTTGACGTATGCTAAGTCTGTTTATGGAACTATCTCCAAAAAATCATAATAAAAAACGATAATAACTTAACTATACATAATTGCTATCTTTAATAATAAAATAAAACATTTTATTGACCCATGCATTTCTGTGATTAGGCCTTGGGTGTTTTATCACATTTATGGCTTAGGAAAATAGACATCTTTAAAGATAAAACAGAGTCCCAAAACACGTAAGATATACAGGATGGTGATCCCTAATCTGTCATACTAATGGCTTTACGCTTCCTGTGCTGCCCCTGTTTGCTTTGATGCCACAGATGTGATGATAATACTCAGTATAATAACACAAACAGAATGAATGACGGTGTCCTCAGCAAAATAGAAAGCCTAAAGAGAACTGTCAAATAATACAAGAAAATGATTAATTTAGGGCCACATTTTTCTCAGTGGTTTTTGTGTCAGACTCTGGACATGTCCTTCATTGTTAAATCTTTTCTACTTGCCAGATTGTTGTCAACATAATATTTGATGTTATGTGTTAATCTTTGTTGAGGGTCATGTCAGCAACCTGTCCTGCATCTTATGATGATTGTAAATTAGACAAGACTCTATAAAACATTTTCTGACCTGATATTAGGTGTGGCGGAATAGCGCTCTAATGGGGAATTTAAATTATTATAGAAATACAGCATGGTCCATTACCAAAACAGGAGTAAGAAAACTTAAATAAATTTGTTAGTCCATTGCAATAAACCAGGTTTTATTACAGATAAAGTCAGAAATATGCTATTTTTGTTGTTGTTGTTATTATTCGTTTTAAAGAATGTTATAGGTAGCTGCTGTTTAATTCAATTTTACCTGCCCCAATGTGTGTATTTTTAAATGTCAATATTGAGATTTTTTTAAATCATAGAAGGAAAACAAAGTTAGCAATAAGAAGCTTGTATAAGCAGGGAAGCATGTCCAGTAATTTTAGCTAGATGCAGCAGAGATTAGATGGGCTTTGCAAGCATTATGACATTGTCAGAAAGATTGACCATTCACATAAATACAGTGCTTTTGTAAGCATTTTTATTTCTTTGGAACAATCTTCTTTTAATTTTCTTTTCTGACAATCAAAAATAATATTTCAAAGCTGTAGACTCAGTCAACTTACTTTACAATCGAATATATGAATATGTATGCAAATTCTTAAAAACTGCAAAATTACTGCTACCTGCTCTGGGTTCTTAAAGGCTTCCCTAGTAATTCCATTTTTTAGCTGATCCACCTTATCTCATGGTATATGTGCACCCCCCTTACTTGTACTTCCTGCAAAGTGCTTCTAAAAGCAGAAGGTTTTTTTTACCTTAATGATTTTATGCATTAAGATAATAAACCTTCTGGATGCAGCTCCCCCCTAGCCCCCCCCCATACTTACCTGAGCCCCATCTCAATCCAGAAATGTGCATGATAGCCAGGTTTCTCCCAGGTCCCTCTATCCTCATTGGCTCGAACAGCAGTGGGAGCCATTGGCTCCTGCTGCTGTCAGTTACAGCCAGTGAGCCAATGAAGAGAGAGTGGGGGGTGGGGTTGTGCCATGCTCTGTGTGGGAATGGACATTGTCCATTCACGGGAGCATGGGTCGGAAGTGAGTCTGTTTGAATTCTCCATAGCAAGATGACCGCTGCTGGGGCACTTGGCAGGGAGGAGGAGCCAAGACCACCAATAGGGGACCCAAAAAGAAAAGGATCAGAGCTGATGTGTGCAAAACATTGCACAGAGCAGGAAAGTATGTTTGTTATTGGAAAAATGCACATTTTGCATCACTTTAAATGTGGTTGCTTGATGGATTTTAGTGGTCAGAAGTGATTGCTACTAATTGTGTCTGAAAAGTTAATATAAACTGCACAAACTTACTAAAATGTACATTCTGCAACTGCAGTTATCATCTTGATCATTTGATATCTACTCTCTAAATGTTCCACAGATTAGTTCCATAATAACCCAATTTTCTAGTAATCAGTAATTATAGGCAAAACTGCCCAGGTTTGATTCACCAAGAGTTTGACAAATTTTGTTGTTATTTTATTTTTCTTGCATGTTATTGAGTATTATTTGCAAAGGAAACATTCAATAAGACCTGACATTTTCTCTGCAAAATGCAGCTTGGCTGCAAAGTGAACAGTCTATTTCCCTTTAGTAAACCAATGCATATGCAAAACAGATGAACAAAAATCCCCTCAAGGGATTAATGCATCTATATTGTCCCAATAGTAGAAGTTCTTCAGCTGGAATGCTACAGCAGTGCAGCCCTCTTCAAGCGGGGGGATCTCATCAAGTAACTGTAAAAAGAACAAGGAGGAGGGTGTAAATGCCTAGTGCATTATCAAAAGCTTTTATTGAACTAAAATACAAATTCCAATTGAGAAATCACACAGGTGATATAAACCAGGCCATGTCTCACACCAAACATGAGCCTCCCACTTGTGGTATATATATTTTATTTTTTTTCTTTTATTAAGTGACTGGCTGTGACTATAGATCATTTAGTTGTTGATCTATTTTTTATATGTCCTGTATCATCTAACCCCACGTGTTGCTATGATGTCGCCCACCCTAATTGGGAGGCAGTTTGAGACTGTAACTATGAGTGTATATAAAAGAGGATGTAAGTCTCTGTTTGGCATAGCTCTGAAAATGGGGGTGCAACCTCTGAAATGTGTTAGCCTGCCATCTGAGTGATGCATGGGATCAAGTGGTGTTCCATTACCACTGATCTGAGTTTGGTTTGATACACTGCCGTTTTATATTACCTTTGTGAGTATCCAATGGACATTTGTATTTTAGTTCAATAAAAGCTTTTGGTAATGCACTAGGCGTTTGCCCCCTCTTGTTTGTTCATTTACTGAACCTCTCCAAAACCGAGTTTCTTGTCTTCCCTCCAGCCCGGACACCACCCCCCATTGACTTCTCCATCATGTCCAACAACGCCACCATCAAACCCGCCCCGCAGGCCAGAGTACTTGGTGTCATTTTGGACTCCAACCTATCCTTCCAGCCCCAAGTCCACTCTTTAACAAACTCGTGCAGACTCCACCTCCGCAACATCGCCAAAATCCGCACGTTCCTAACTCCAGAAACCACTAAACAGCTCATCCACTCCCTCATCATATCACGACTCGACTACTGCAACTCCCTCCTCACTGGCCTGCCTCGCCGCTGGCTATCCCCGCTTCAGTCCATCCTGAATACGGCTGCCAGACTCATTCACCTTTCCAACCGCTCCGTTTCTGCCACCCCCCTCTGCCAATCCCTCCACTGGCTTCCGATTGCGCAACGGATCAAATTCAAAATCCTAACGCTGACGTACAAAGCTGTCCACCATACTGCCCCGAACTACATCACTGACCTAATATCCAAGTACCGCCCAGCACGCACACTCCGCTCCTCACAAGACCTCCTTCTCTATAGTTCCCTGGTCTCCTCCTCCCATGCCCGCCTCCAGGACTTCTCTAGGGTGTCACCCATCCTCTGGAACTCCCTGCCCCAACCCATCAGATTATCACCTACTCTCCTCTCCTTTAGGCGCACCCTGAAAACCCATCTCTTCAGGGAAGCCTACCCCGCCCCCTGCTAACTTGCCGACCTCCTCCACTCTTCCTACCACTCCATCCCCCACAGCTATCTCCTCCTGTGCCACCATCCCCTCCCTCCTAGATTGTAAGCTTGAAAGAGCAGGGCCCTCGATCCCCTCATGTTTTGCATTGTATTGGTATTGTTCTGTCACATGTTCTGTCCCCCTTTGTAATGTACAGCACTGAGCAAACTATTGGCGCTTTATAAATACTGTATAATAATAATAATAATAATAATTTACAGAAACCAACCCATAGGCTACTTTGATCTCTCCTTTTATAGTGGAGGGCTGACAAAAGCCCTTCTAAGCATACTGGCCATGGCTCAAAGGTTATTCCGGGCATTATGGTTTGAATATGGCAAATGTGGCCATAAAGTCTCCATGAATCTCAAGCACTGAGACTGGAGTGTCCATATAGACATTACGCCCTCAGTGCAGCTGAGATCCATCATCCTGCAGCATCTAAGGAGTTTTATGACTGGATAGGCAGGGCCTGATGGGGAAGTTGAGACACTAGATGCCCATAAAGTATGATCTTGCTATTGGCTATGCAATCTGCTCACTGCCTGTTGTGAATCACAAGGAAAGAGTAGACCAGATGAGGAATTGGTTCATCATTAGGCTCTGCCTACTATCAATGTCACTGGCTGCTAGGAGGCTGTCAGCTTTGAACATGTAAATCTCTGGCCAGACAACTTCTTGGAGTTTTATTTTGCAGCATGCTGCATTATTATTTGTATTTCAGAGTTTGTGCTGGAGTGATATCTTGTCACTACAATTAATAGATAGATAGATAGATAGATAGATAGATAGATCAATATATATTGTAGACAATAGATATGGATCTATAAAACAAATAATACATATTTTGTGTAACATATCATGAGCATGCCTACCTGTGTGTGTGTGTGTATACATATATAATGGATATTTCATTAAGGTCACGTTGAGTCATTTTTCATTTGTTCTTGTTGTGTGACAATCTGTACAACATAAAATTCTTTAATAATACACTGTTGCCATGGTGCTTTTAGTTCTGCAAAGAAACCATGGATTATGAAGTTAGCAAGGTAATTTAATTCTATAGATCTTTAAATGTATTTTTTCTCCAATGGAAAGATGGCAAAACAATTCCCCCACATTGATCTTTGAAACATTTGGTGCATTGTCAAATAAAAGCAATTCACAATGCTCTAAAAAATAAATAACCTTATTATATTCTGTAAAATATCATACACATGTACACATTCTCAAGAGAATTATGTCTAAACAATTGAATGTATTAAAAACTGTGTGGTGAAAATAATGTGTTCAATTGAACAAATTGAAATGCAATTAAACATATTTTAGGCTTAGTTTTATAGATAATAGAGACATTACGTACATTGAAAACTTATAAGTTAAAAATAAAGTGCTCTATATGCCTATATGTTGAACATAACTGTTACATGCATGGGGCTGCAACTTCTGCCTTCTTCTGAAAATGCACGTTGCCTGGTTGTCATTAGCTTCTGAGTGTCTGACCTGAAACAAGTATAGCAATGAGGAATTCTTACAGAATTCTGAGTCTCAGTTATATCATGCTCCAGGTCAATCACTTAAAAGCCAAGCAGTTATAATTTTTAGAAGAAGGTCAACAATGGCAGGCTCCTATAATTATTTCACAACAGATTCCTATTAAGACTCATTCACACAGCTGATAATAGTTATTTGTATGCTGTATGCATGTAACATGCTTAGAGTAATAATGTACCCTATTGACTGAGGTCATTCTGCACAAGTTCCACCATGCATAAATGACTCATTCAGGATCAACATGCAAACATCAGTATGGTGTCGTCAATAACCCAGGCCACTGGCTATCCATTATTGATATTTACATGTTAGTCCTGAACAGTGGTGGTGGCCAATCAGTTGCCAATGGGGCACATGTTTGCTATACACTGTATGCATATAAATATATATATATTTTTAAAAATGAGGAAGAAAGTTTATTAGTTTCAACAGGAAGGCATTGACAGCAAATAGTCACAGTAAAAACACATCCAAATACATCTTTTATACACACCAGGAAACTGATATAATACAATGATGGCAGGATATGGTATACAACCAAACTGGTACATCTATAACATAACAGTGTCCTACCATACCATTAAATTTAAATTTCAACCCTTAGATATAGATGATAAGTCACATCCACAAAGTAAAAGCTAAAGAAGTCTGTCCAGCACAAGATCAATGGGGGATAGGCTTGGTGTGGCTCCCCTGTTATCCCATACCCTATTCATTTTTGCAGGGCATCTGCAATGTTGAAAAATGACCCATAGGGTCAATCCATTCCCAATATGTCTGTGGCTGCTCTGACTTCCAGTGCCACACTATGTGATTCCTGGCTTGGAATAATGCCCTAGCATGTATTTAAATATTAATACAAATCTTTACATGCATACAGCTCAAACATTGGCAGAAACTATGGCCTTGGATGCAACTGTGATCTCTTTTTTAAGCTACTGAGAGCAACATAATATTATGCTGACAGGCACAGATGAGTGAATGGGCCCAAAGATTTCTCTACTGCTGAGTAGAGATGTGTAAAAAAAAAATTACACTGTATGCATTTGTTTGACGTGGTTTTATTGAACCCTAAATGTGTAATAACAGGTGAATTTATAATGTTAACATATAATGTAAGCAGAACTATATTTATCTCTACATCAGCAATGTTCAGCTGCTGACATCTTTGGCTTGTCTTTTTCCAGGTTCTGATCTTTGGCCATTTGGCTGGGTTGAGATGCTCATGCATGGGAGTTATTATTATTATTATTATACAGTGTTTATATAGCACCAAAGGGTTTGCTCAGCGCTGTACATTAGAGTGGGGGGATAGTACATGAGACAATACAGTAACAATACAATACACGAGGGGTTCGAGGGCCCTGCTCTTTCGAGCTTACAATCTAGGAGGGAGGGGTAGAGGTACAGGAGGAAGTGGCTGTGGGGGATGGAGTGGTAGGAGGAGTGGACGAGGATGGTTGTTAGGTGAGGGTGGGGAAGGCTTCCCTGAAAAGATGGGTTTTCAGGGTGCGCCTAAAGGTGAGGAGGGTAGGTGACAGTCTGATGGATTGGGGTAGGGAGTTCCAGAGGATGGGGGAAGTCCTGGAGAAGTCCTGCAGTTGGGCGTGGGAGGAGGTGACCAGGGAGCTAGAGAGTAAGAGGTCTTGTGAGGAGCGAAGGGCACGGGTAGGGTAGTATTTGGGTATCAGGTCAGTGAGGTAGTTTGGGGCAGCATTATGAATGGCTTTGTATGTCAGAGCTAGTAATTTGAATTTGATGCGTTGGGCAATCGGGACTCAGTGAAGGGATTGGCAGAGGGGGGTGGCAGAAGTGGAGCGGTTGGTGAGGTGGATGAGTCAAGCTGCTGAGTTCAGGATAGTCTGGAGCGGGGAGGATAGCATGTGTTTGGGTAGGCCAGTGAGAAGGGAGTTGCAGTAGTCCAGGTGTGAGATAATAAGGGAGTGTACAAGTTGTTTAGTGGTGTCTAGGGTGAGGAACATACGTATCTTGGAGATGTTGCGCAGGTGGAACCTGCATGAATTTGATAGTGATTGGACATGAGGTTGGAAGGAAAGGTTTGAGTCCAGGGTGACACCCAGGACTTTGGCGTGTGGGGTGGGATTAATGGTGGCGTTGCTAGTCGTGATGGAGAGGATGGGGGGGGGCGCGGGCTGGGGGGAAAACTAGGAGCTCGGTTTTGGAAAGGTTTAACTTGAGGAAATGGAGCGACATCCAGTCTGATATGTCATTTAGGAGGTGGACAATGCGGGCGGACAGTGAGGGGGTGAGGTGAGGGGTGGAGAGGTAAATGTGTGTGTCATCGGCATAGAGGTGATAGTTGAAGCCATGGGAGTGTATCAGTTTGCCAAGGGAGGAGGTTTAGATGGAGAAGAGAAGGGGTCCGAGGACAGAGCCTTGGGGGACTCCAAAAGAGAGGGGGAGAGAGGGGGAGGTGGTAGCGTTATAGGTAACGCTGAAGGAGCATTGGGATAGGTAAGAGGAGAACCAGGAGAGAGCAGAGTCCCTGATGCCAAGGGATTGTAGTTTAGTAAGGAGGAGGGGGTGGTTGACTGTGTCGAAGGCCGCGGAGAGGTCAAGGAGTAAGAGGACTGAGTAGTGGCCATTAGCTTTGGCGGTTAGCAGGTCATTAGTGATTTTAAGTAGGGCGGTTTTGGTGGAGTGTAGGGGACGGAAGCCAGACTGTAGTGGATAAAGGAGGTTGTTGTCAGTGAGGTGGGCGCTTAGGCGATTGTAGACTAAGTGCTCAAGGAGGTTGGAAGTAAATGGCAGCAGGGAGTTGACTTGTCTCGACAGATGATAAAATTGAACACTAAGTTGCTCACCTGCAGCTTAGTGTGCAGTGCAAACAGACAAGTAAGCATACTTCAGTGCAGAAGAGACATTGTACGTCTCTTCTGTATTTAAAAACTTGCCTGTTTGCAAATTTGTTTTCTTTTTTATTTAAAGTATACTTTAATAATGTATTAAAAACTCATTGTCTACTAATATACTGTTGAAGGTCTAATATGAACTCAAGGTTCTTTATAGAAATCAGGGTCAAATGTAATGATGAAATAACCACGTAACCTGTATGCTGTACACATTCCTAATAGGGGATGGTACACTGGGAATAATTTACCAAAGGTGTAGTGAACATTCACAAAGAAAAAATAATTTTTACTTTGATTAGTAAAATAAGGAAATCTATGTTCATTACAATCATCCAATCATGTGCAAGACATGCTTTTTTATTTCCATGTACCAGTGAAGGATTGGTCTGGGAGACAAGAGAGAATTTGATCCCCAAGCCAGTACAAAGAATATATTTTGGACTTCTGGCCTGAAATGGAGAAGCTTAACTATCCAGGCATTGATTAGTGTGGGACACACAGTCAGTAAGGCAACCAGGTATTATATAGCAACAAAATCCCTATTCATGCTAACAATCCCATCGATCAGAACAGAATCTTGCCAAAACTCACTAGGATAAATGCCCATTCACTGGTCATTTATTAGATTAAATTAAAAACTTAGATTTTTGATTAATAAAACTATGATCTAACTAAACAGGAACTTTGTGGACCTCTCATATAATAAAATAATGTTGTATTGGATGTATGCTTGTAGATTATGTTGTTTGCTTTCATCTTATAAATTGTAGCTATTACTGTATTCCTTTAAAATAGAAATCACATTTAATTTATATACTAACATCTGTTGTTTGGAGTGTGTTTAAACGAAATTGGTTGACCTAATTTGCTGTAAAATGACCACTGGTATTGGCAAGAGTTATGTTATATGGCACAGCTTCTCTAGCTTAGTGATTAGATTTAAATGTTAATTAATTACAACTGGTTCTTTGTTGGAAGAAGCTTGTCAATGGAGTGCCTTTTTCCAAGAGCCCCTAGTATCTTAATGAGTCTTGAGCCCAGTTTGTGGTGAGAATGGTTTTGTTTGCATTTATTCCATGCTTGCTTACAAAGCATATGTCTATTTCTGAATACATTTGTATGCTATTAATGGTGCTGGTGCCCAACAAATGGGGTTATTGCAGCAGGTTTATTTAACCTGGAATGATTTATCATACTAGGTTAGCTTTAATGATTAACCAAGCCATCCTTTCAAGAGCCTGAATTTTCTAAAGCTGCTGCATGTGGTCAGTAAGCACTACTCTGTAATCACCCTGCTTGATAAATTGACTCCTTTGTAATTTTTTATTGCATATAAATACAGTTCTTTCAGTGAAATGCTTAATATGTGCATATATTTAAAATAATAATATAGAGAAGAATGGTTCCATTTGGCGATGGCTGCTAGTTTACAATATGTTGTTTGTGATGTCCTTATCTATGGGTTTAAAGGGATACATGCAATTTTCATGACTGAGACAGGCCATAGCTTTCATGATTTTATTTCCTGCATTCACTGTCAGTGTTGATGGGGGGGATTTCCTTCAGTGGAACTATTGTGTTCTTCCAGTGGGGGAGGGGGGGGGGGGGTGTTGGTGAGGAGCTCTCCCTGTCAGGGGATTGAAATAGGTATAATCAGCTTGCCCATAGATGGATCTAATCTCAGCTGGTTCCTGCTAAACCAGCCCAGATTTGATCAGTCTATGCCACCTTTAGGATCAATCCAATTCGAAGTGATTTTTTTGTTTTCGCACACTGTAGACTGGTGGGTTATTTCAGTCTCTGGCTTTTTGTATGTATCGGATATCTCAACAGGATGGCTCCCAGCTTTCTCATTATTTATATTTACTTTATTCAAATCAAATCTACATAATCATGACAGATAAAACATTGAACAATTAAAGTAATCATTGTACCCCATTCATGTAATTTGAATATTAGAAATGTATCTCTATTTTTAGCCCATTGACCTTCAGAATTACCTTTTTTTATTCTGCGCTTTACCACCCGGAGCTCCATAGAACTTCTCTAACAAAAATCTAGAGGTTTGGGGTATAATATTACCTATTCAAGACACCCTTTCATCAACCCATCATTTAACCAATTCCTATAATGTGGTCAATATTTTCAGTTTTTAAATTGCCATCTCTTTCCCTTGAACTCTGTAGAAATACAACCATTTTATATATACTAGGTCAGTTATCCAAACCACAATTCTCTTTCAAGGCCTTTTAGCCATTCTACATAGAATAGTAGAATGACATTTGCTATCACCCTTACATTTAAAATACCTGACAGTCAAAATAAAGGTCACATTAACAAGTCTCAAATATACCAATCAAAAAACATTTTACAAACCTTCTTATAGCTTTCCTCTAGTCATACTGTAATAATATGTTTCACACCTTAGGAAAAGTTTTTTTTCATACTCATCATTAATCAGGAAATATTCCAGAACAAGCGAACAAGCCTTAACTTTCCATGGCTATTTGAACATTCCACTTTGATCATATGTATATGATCTATTATTTACTTTAGAAGAAATGTAGGCTATAAGTAATGCCACAATTTTATCTAAGTACCATGAATGGAATACTTTTTTAAATAAGAATTTCAACAGTGAGGAATAATCTATTCATCAAATAATTTATAGATTGTTCCTGGTAGGAATCATGGGTTCTCTCTTATAGGCAGATAATAGGAATTTTCAACTGTCCCTGATATTTCCAATACAGATTCCTGGCTTTTAAGTAAGCTATTAAGGTATTTTTTACAAAGTGAATTTAGACCACATTCACCAAATTCCTTTGCATAGTAAAAATTTCCTTTGCTTAGTCAATAGCTTAAATATTTTTGGTAAATAAACCCCTTTATTTTAAGACTATGTAAGAATATATACTGTACATGCAGATTTTGAATACTATGAGTGAAAAGCCTTTCAGGGCACATTCAAAACTGCATTGATGTTTGTTGCATTGAGACATCACTTTCACTTTTCACAGGGGGTGGACTTCATTTAGATCAGCACTGATCCCCTGCTGATAGGAGCAGAGTGGGCAGATGACAGGTCTATGTTCACTTAGCTTATGCAGAGCTTACAAGGACATAGCACACTCTGCTCTATGGGCGACTGTTTGTACAAAAATCTCTGAAGAAAGTGGCTCAAGTGCTACAGACAGTCATTTTATGTTCGCTGTTCATAATGATGGGAATAATCTTTCAGAAGGAGATTTTGTGGTTAGCTTACTAGAGAGGCAAAACAAGTGCCTCAAACACTAATATTTTGTCCTTTTTACACCCAGACATCACTTAGGCATTCAATTGCAGCATCAAATACATTTAATAATGAGGCATACAACACATTCATTTAATAGAATTTGCATATAGAAATTTGTACCAATGGATTTTGAAGGAATTAATTCTAGGACCTCCATTAGGAGACCTGGAGCCCCTTTTATTTGAGTTCTGAATTAACTCAGTTTGACTTCTGTGGGTTGTTGCACTTTGGTCATTGTCATTGCTGTCTGCGCTGCTTTAATTGGTACACCATAAGGCTTTTTATTCAACACAACCTGCAAAGAGCAATTTTGTTCAGTCACCCATAGAAACCAATTTGAATCCATTTTCACTGGTCTGACGGCTGTAATGCACTGAAAGATGAAATCTGGTGTGTTGCTATCACACTATACATTGTTTAATTACAAATTAAGGACTTTAGAAATCAGGGAGAAGATAAATGCAATTAAAGGACTTTACTTAGAACATAATTTGTTTTTTAAGTATGCGGTAGGGGAGAAAAATGTTACACAAAACTATAGTTTTCAGTACATATAATATTTCAGTGTGCCTTTAAATAGTTATATTTCTTTAGCATGACAGTACTGTTTCTTTACGTTCCTTAGAACATTAGCACCCAGTATATGAAACTCAATTTCCCCTTCATTATATACTTGGAAAGCAGAGTGTTCTGAATAAGTACACAGTATAAGCAAAGTATCAGTATAAGCGAAAATATATTGAAAACAGAGGCCCTTTTCTAACTAAAAATAATATTATACAAGCTTTATACATTGTTGCCCATGAAAAAGAAAATAAAAACTTGCACAGCACAAGGTTGCACAGATGGAATCTTGTGTCAGAGCAAACACAGTTGGCCTTAGGCTTGAGCAAGAATGTCCAGGAGTCTTCATTATAGTTGCTTAGAAACACCACCATTTCACAGTGGAATTATGTTTTTCAAAGAAATGAAATGCTCTGAGTGGTTATACAGAATATCAGCAATCCACATGTAGTGCTCACCTAATTGGATAGTTGGCACAGAAAGCGTTAAACACTTTTGCGGCAGGGTTTTAAATGTTTAGACCATATAATTAGTAGCCCATTCAGACTGTTACATTCCATTGTGTTGTACTATCCCAGGTTGTGGGTTGCAAACACATTGCAATCCAGGTTAGTCCTGCACACACACAAATCTCAGATGGTTCACATTTGTGCATTATGGTGCTCTAAAGCACTGTTTCTTAACTTTTTTCAGTCAAGGCACCCTTTAAAATTATGGACAGCCCTGAGGCACCCTTTAAAATTATGAACAGTCTTGAGGCACCCCATTTCAAAATAGGGTGCCTCTAGACTGTCCATAATTTTAAAAGGGTACCCCATTCTAAAATGTGAAAAACTATTATAATGGTTTTATATAATGCAGCAATATTCACACATGTAGGACACCCAACATTGGAGGTGATTTATTTTTCCAAAGCAAGCACATTTTTGCACACTGGTAATGAGTAGTATTCCAGTGTTTCTCTTCTTCAGTTTTTCTCCATCACTGAGCTAATGTGACCCCAGCACTGATGGAGAAGGGCAGGGGAGGGTCAAACTAAGATGTTGTGCAGGCAGCTGACATCCTTATCAAATGATGATGTCATTGGTCGTCAGAAGGTTGTAATGGTGCACAATGAAAACCTGTGGCTTTGTGTAACTAAAAGGCTGGCTTGTTTCACCTGCTGGCTTGTATACAAGTTTTGGGCAATTTTTAGACATTTTGCAAAGGTACCCCTGAAGAAACCTCAAGGCCTGGGCACCCTGGTGAAGAAAGGCTGCTCTAAAGAGCATACACATTATTGTGTGCTGGGTAGAGGCATTGGGGTGCCATTAAAATTGAATGGACCTGCAACACACCACATTCAGTCTTGTACTTTACTGTGCACTGTGGTAACATGTAAAACAACAGTGAAATTGTTGTAAAATGTGCATTTTATGGTGTGCTACCTCAACAATATAGTCTGAATAAGACCACAATGTAGTTTATATTGATCTATAGGCAATCCACTGATATTTACATAGTTTAAACTGCTAGGTTTGCCTTTTGAAAAAAATAATAAATGCATATCTTTTGCAAGTACAAAAATATGCATATATTATTTTTTTGTAAGGAGTCTGAAGAGCATTGCACCCATGATCAGGAGATTGCTGGTGCAATGTCAGGCTGCTGCAGAATTTCAGGATAGCTGTCTACTCGCATCTCTGATACAGGCAGGCAGTTACTTGAAGAAAGGTCAATGAACTACAAAAGCAATCACCCACACCCTCATAGTTCATTGAGATCTACAAGCCATCAGCTGCAATGGCTGACAGTACTTGTAGTCTCTTTATTGTCAGGTAACATGTAACATGTTTTAGCTCCTGCTTCCAGCACCCTCGATCCCCTCCCAAGTGACAGCGGCTGGGGTTTCTTCTCCCACACACCAGCTCTCACATTTCAAAATCAGAACAACTTTGATTGGCTCCACCTAACCATTTTCCCTCCAGAGAATTTCCCCCTGTCCTGACCAGGCCATTTTTTGTGATGTGTAACCTTAACTGACAATTGCATGGTCATGCAACACTGCACCCAAACAAAATGTATGTCCTTTTTTCTCACAAATGGAGCTTTCTTTCAGTGGTATTTGATTGCTGCTGAGACTTTTATTTTTTGCGCTATAATCAAAAAAAGACCAACAATTTTGAAAAAAAAACTATATTTTTCATTTTTTCTAGAAACATATCCAGTAAAAAATTTATAAAAATCAAATTTCATCAAATTTAGGCCAATGTAGAATAAATGTATTCTGCTACATGTCTTTGCTAAAAAAAATCCCAATGCTTGTAAATTAATTGGTTTATTATGTCTACAAATGACGGTATATATACTTGAATTTTTTTTTCTAAACAAGTAATGGTGGCAATCAGTGACTTATAGCAGGACTGATGGACTGTGGCAGGCATTCTGACACTGGGGGGGAACTGACTAACTAATACAGTGATCAGTGCTAATAAAAAGCAGTGACACTGTATTAATGACACCGGGCAGGAAGGGGTTAACATCTGCGGCAATCAAAGGGTTAACTATGTGCTGTGTGTTGTTTTGTGTTGTACAAAGCATCATACTGGTGCTGACAGGGGAGAGATCTATATTGTTTACATACAGACCTCTCCCTTGTCCGTGTTCCTCAGCAATTGTCAGGTGCTGGCGGGGAATCTCCGGCCAGGACACTGTGTTCAACAGCTGTATCCAGCAATGGCGGCATGGGTGCCGTGGGTGGCAGCGGAAATGCAAAATCACGTATATATAGGTGATTTTGTGCAGCTCTGCTGGCCTGTAGCAGTAGATCTGCTATAGGGCAGTCAGGAAGCAGCTAATCAGCTGCGTCGTTTGTTCACAGAAATCTTCACACAGAAAGTTCAATCTGACACCTCAACAGACAGCTTGTAGTTCTCAATGAACTGGGAGGGCTCTGATGAGCACCCTTGTACTTCATTCACACTCCTTCCAGCTTTCAAACTGACAGTCTGTACAGAGGTACAAGCAGGGGCAGACTGACAACTCATGGGGCCCCTGGGCAATAGGGGATCATGGGGCCCCTGTGTCCTTGCCCAAACTCAAAAAGGCCTATGAAAAAGGTACCAGGGGCATCTCATGGGGCCCCCTACTGACCCAGGGCCCTCGGGCAGTGCCCCGGTTTCCAAATGGTTAGTCCGCCTTTAGGTACAAGCAAGAAATCTGGCCTGACATTGCACCTGCAATCCACTGATCATGGGTGCAATACTCTGCAGGCTCTTGTGAAAAAAAATAATAAATGCACTTTTTTTGCAAAAAATATTGTAGTTTTTATCATTTTATTTAGTGCTAATGTTACAGCTTTTACCTAATTTATTATGTATGCTTACACTTTTAGTTCTACATTTAAAGAAAATACATTTTTGCTGAATTAATATGTTTCTATAAAAAAATGTACAAAAATATGGTTCAACTGCTCCCATATTTTCTTATGCAGTTTGGTGCCCTTTGTTTTTGTATTTAGGTGTGTGCAAAACACGTTCCTATGGCCTCTTTTTTTTCTGTTGTTTTCCCCCTACACAGACCCTTTTTACATTACTATATCAACACTACTAACTGAAAAGCAACTTTAGCTTCCTTTTAACTCAGTTCTATTTAAATCGTTCTGTTCTGCACACTCTGAAGTCATTGTATATGTATAACAATGTAGCTGAATGACGCTCCAGGAAAAATGGCAAGGCATCTTATTTGCTTTATCAATGTTTTTGACTGAAGTCAAGTGGAACAACAGAAATGATTATGAACTATAATGCATGAATAGAAACCCATCCAAAATATTTGTTGACAAAACATTGTGTTATGAACTTCTGATGTGCAGTATTCACATAATGAATTATATAATGCATCCATTGTAACCCAAAAGGAAACATATAATTCTAGTTTACAAACATATGGTAAGTTTTCTGTAAGCAATTTTCAAGAGAAAATTTTGCTCTTCTAGCAATATTAATATGTATTTAGCATCACAAATACATGCCTTTTGTTGTATTGCAATAAAAATGTAAACAAGCCTAAAAATTAAAAAAAAATGGAAATAATGTAATTTTGCATGTATCTCCTGTACTTTATTGTGATATTATAATTGAAATTAATTTTCTGTTACTTTATAATTTTTACCACCCACTTGTCGATTCATTAATTTCTTTTGCTTTCTTTTGGCTTTCTTTCCTCCTTATGCTGGTCATACATTATGCAATTGTCTTTCCTTTAGCAATGGGTCGAAGGAAGAAAATTGCTTGATTCCTCTATCAACACAGTCAATGTTGATGGGGGAATCCCTCCTGCTGCTCTACTGTATTCTGACAGTGGGAGGTTTCCCCACTGTCAGAATACTATGATCACTGCTGCCAGCTATAGCCAGTGGCAATGATCATATAAAAAAACAAACAAAAAAACAACAAAAGGCTAGTTGTACTGAGAGATCAACTTCAGTACAACCAGTCTGCCTATACATGGATTGAAATTCGTCCGGATCTGTCTATGTCTGGCTTTGCTCTATTTATCTCACTTTCTTTTTATTATTTCTTTCCTTACCAATGTCCCCTGCTTTCTTATCCTTCCCTTGCTTCCCATCTTGCATATGCTTTTTCTAAAGAGACAGAGAAAGTTCAAGATTAGAAAAACTCCTGGTGAAGAACTGTAGCACATTCGAAAACTCACAGTACATCTTATCTGTCCAACCTCTATGCGCTAACTTCTACATATGAGCCATAGAATAGTTGCCATTTCTCTGTCAAGGTTTTTTTAAATGTAATCTTTATTATTCAGTTTTAATAGAAAGGCATACAATAATAATAGCATGTAATGTACAGCGCTGAGCGAACTATTGGCGCTTTATAAATACTGTATAATAATAATAATAATACAGTCCATATGGTTAATGTCTAGAAACATCCAGTATATGTAGTACAATACAACATAATAGCATTACATTAATCCAAAGCTGGATGTGATCAGACGTTTTCCAAACAAAACAGGTCTCAGTATTGAAATGTACATAATTTATTTTGAATAAAGAACTGTAGCACATTCGAAAACTCACAGTAAACCTTATCTGTCCAACCTCTATGCGCTAACTTCTACATATGAGCCATAGAATAGTTGCCATTTTTCAGTCAAGGCTTATTTAAATGTAATCTTTTTTATTCAGTTTTAACAGAAAGGCATACAATAAGAATAGCATGTGATACAGTCCATATGGCTAATGCTTAATAACATACAGTATATGTAGTAAAATACAACATAATAGCATTACATCAATCTAAAGCTGGAGGTGATCAGACATTTTCCAAAAAAACAGGTCTCAGTATTGAAATGTACATAATTTATTTTGAATAAAAATGGGAGTGGAGAAGAGGAATTTTTCTGACACCATTAAAGTAGGGTTTCACAGAAGTGTGTTAGTATCTGTTTGTTGGGGTAGCCTTACCAAAAAGGGTAAAATAATGAATTTAGAGAAATACAGAGGAAAATTATAGGGATGAAGAAAGAGAAGTGGGGTGTAGATAGGAGCAGAATTGAAAAACACAGCGGTAGGGGCGGGAGAGGGAGGGAGGGAGGGAGGGAGGGAAATAGGGGTATTAAGCTCTCTCCATCCTTTTCATACCTAGATGGTAGCAAAAGCTGTATTAATCAGCTAGTAAATCATTGAACTGTTGAGAGTGTCAAAATTTAGTCCAGGTTGCCCAAGTGAAAGTATGATAATTTCATCTAATGTTTGAGATGCATGATGGAATCCAACTCCGCAACCCATTCAGCCAGAGATGGAATCTGTAGCAATCGCCAATTTTTAGGGATAACTGTTTTCCTTGCAGTAAGGAAATGTGTAAGATGTATTTTTAATTAGTTTAATTGCATCAGGAATAATTGACAACAAAGTGGTCATATTCATTATATTAGTGTCTCTCACTCTAAAATAAATCTGTAGAATTTGAACTCAGAATTGTTTGATAGCAGCACATCCCCACCATATGTGGAGTATGGCATGACTTACTTTTAATACAACATAAGCCTTTGCCAGCTGTGTTTTAAGAGAGAAAATCCCTGGAGTGTTACATTTTAGCTTAGGTTCACACTAGCACTGCTGCATAATCATGCGCTTTTTCATTGCATTTTGTGGTGCTTTATTGCATGATTTTACATGCTTTTTTATTGCATTTTCATGCTTTTTTAGTAGTGATAGCAGACTGGTAGTAAAATGCTGCAAAAAATGTATGAAAATGTATGTACAGTATTTGTTCTTCATGTATTTTTCATGAGGTGCCTATAGAGTCTATGGGGACAAAAATGCAATATGCTACACCAAAAGTAGCCCTTACACCTTATCACAAATTGCACTGAACCATGTTACATTTATATGAACAAGCCCCATAGTGGGGTTCATATGATTTTCAAGAAAATAATACTGGTTCTAGCATGTGTGGGAAAAATCTGTCCTGGACAGCAACTTGTTAAACATATACATACTGTATTCATATATATATATATATATATATATATATATATACATATATACAGTATATATTATATATAACTTGACAAGTGATTCCTAGACAAGATATGGTGACAATTTCCTGTGTGCACTACAAAACAATTTCAATACAATGTTAAAAAGGAAAGAGGCAATTGAACTTGAACATTTAGAGGCCTATTTATAAAACGTATGTTGGAGGAATGTCACACATTACTGCGTGCTCTACACATTTTGGCTATAATTACTCTAATATATTAATCTATGATCATCAGCTTCATATAGTGCCCAAAATGCAATATATTTTCTCTTTTTGAAATCTATATCACATTTTGGCCAATAGATGGAGCTGAAGATATAGGAATGAAACTATTAGAGAAATTACCGTCAAAATTCTTTGGGCATGCACAAATGTGGGTGACATTCATCCAATGAATGTTTTAGAAGTACATCCTTTATTACTCCTGTTTAGAATGTTACACAATGACTCCTCCTAAGACCTATGAGTGCCTCATTTGTGTGTGAGTTTGTATGGTGTGGGAGATGTGTATTCCAGCATAATAAAAAATATGGTTTCTTACAGCTTTACAACTTAGTAAAAATTCTACATTGTTCTTTGACTGCTTCCATGATATAAACAGTCATCATATGCTTGAAAACATAATAAAAGTTATCTGATAAGTTGAAAAAATGAAACAGATTGAGCTAATTTCCAAAGCAATGTAATTAGTTACTAGCTGGAAGGGCTTTTCTGTGCATTACTTTGTTACAACCCGCAGGCACCATCAATAATGAAGGTGTTAAATGATTAATTTTTAAGATAAGTTATCATTATACAGTAGAATCCAGTAACAAGCTGCTGCATACCTCTGTTCCACAAGGTACTCACTGTATCTCTGTTTCTTTGTATTGACTCTAATTGGAATGCTATTGTAGATAAGAAAACATGGCATTGCGTTATAGCTAAAAATAGATGAAACAAGTCCTTGTATGCAATAGACTCCCAAAGCGAAGCTTTCCTGTTTCCCAAGGAACTGCTTTGATTTGTCCATCAGTAATTTGTTAAATAAACTGATAGGGTTTTATATTTGGACACAATGGGGTCAATTTGCTTAGAGTGTTCTGTATACTTACTGTGTATCTGTCTTATTGTATGTACAGCAGTAGAAGGTGTGTGAATATGACATAACATCCAATGGCTTACATTTGGGAATTTTAAATCATGTGGTCATTAGAGCATGATTGTAGATGTCTGCAGGGAAAATAAAACACAGCTTAATTAAAATGAATTGTTTATGAATAATTAGTTAAATAAGTAAGACAATGTTATTCAACCGGTGTCTGGAAAGTCAGAACATTTATACAGTCAATATGAGGTATAGAATATGCTGCCATGCAAATCATTGCTCTTTTAGTAGATACGTGTCAAGCTACTCACATAATTTAATGCATTTTTATTGCACCCATTTCTGCAAACATGTTTTCTTTGGATGAAAGCCTACATGCAATTGTTTACGGTATATAAGTAAGATTGCAATGTGGGGTCCACAACCTCAAATATACAGTAGCCTAATATATGTACTTGATTATTACTTTTAAAGTTGGGCAATGAAGAGGTTAACACTTCACTAAATCACTTCTAAGCAACAGGGGTACTAAATATTACATGTGGAGATGTAATGCATCTTTACCTTTTTGCAGAGAGATTCAAAGACTAGTTCTAATACATTTAATAACTTTTTGAGCAAAAGGGAAAAACTAGCTTTAGCATTATGACTAACAACAGTAGAAAGCAAACCTGTCTCAAGATCAGAAACACATCTGCTGCCTTCATGATGGAGGATCTTTGAGATCACTTGACTAATTATGCTACGTAATGTATGTACACAGTTGGGTTGAAGAGAAAGGTGGCAAGTTGTGGTGTGATTCAAGAGGAGATGGGCAGATGACTCACTTACTGTTATGATCTGAAGGAGATGAGCCTGCACATTTTTAGCTTTATGCTGGCCATATCCAATATATTCTGATAATTTTTATAAACAAAAGTAGTGGAACCTGCCAAGAGATTGCCATGTGTTTGGCTAGTGTTAAGCCTTATCTAACTAAGCTATTTTTGATGAAGTAACTTGACATTAGCAAGAATGCATTTACATGTGATTAATGTTTTTCTTTGGCAATTAATCCTGCTAAACTGATCACACAGATGTACAAAGTAATAAGAAAAAATGTGTATTTGTGGAAAAATTCACATATTAGAATGGAGATAATGAAATATTAGGGGATGCACACAGATCTTGTGAACAAATCAGATGAGAATGTGGGGGGGAACAGAAGCCTGTAGTTCAACCTCTTGGGGAAGTAAGGCCTTAGTTTATTACGTCTTACATCTACATTATTTTTTAATGGTTTTAAACACTTTGTCGTTTGAATAATAGATAGAAAATAAAAGGTAAGAGTTTTTTACATAGTACCTATATATTGCGGGGGTTACATTTTTGGGGGCTCTCTTCCTCAAGTGCAGTAATACTTTCACAAAGCAAGGCATGGAGTTCTGGGGGTGAAGTATGTGTGTATGTTTTGGATCCTTGAGCTTACATGCTACAGACTCATGTGGGGATGTACATTAACTTTGTCTCTTTCAGGCTCATATTGGCTTTCAGCAACCCATAGTAAGCATGTGGGCAGCCTTACAAATGTTTGACTGGCAGTGCAATGTGTTAAACCTGTTCCATGCTGTATAAGGAAACAAACAATATAATATAATAAAAATCATCAAGTGCACTTATAATAACTAAAAGAACATATTTCTAAATAATGCAAAATGCAAAGTCACAAGACAATATCCCCACTGAATAAAAAAAGTTTGCACTGTGTCTGCATCTGTTGTGCAGTATTCATAGTCCACACCGTGACAAGATGACCGGTATAAAGACTTCTTGGTGTCAATCCAAACCTTTTTTTAAGTGAAAGAAAAAACTCCACCACATGTTATCCCACTTCCTTGGACTGACACTCACCTTCTATGTATGACCTATACTAACGTATATCAGATAGATCATACAGACTGTAAGGCTCCAAGGAAACCATCCATATCAAGAAAAGGACTTCCCAGGCACATTAGAATTCACCC
Organism: Staurois parvus; assembly: GCF_062004578.1. NCBI lineage: Eukaryota > Metazoa > Chordata > Amphibia > Anura > Ranidae > Staurois > Staurois parvus. Next base: position 11,430,134 of record NW_028317941.1, on the reverse strand, counting down.
AGACTCAAAAGAGACAAGAAGCCACACATTGCAAAATATTCTTAGGGATTAGTTAGGAAAAATATAAATATATTTGCTCTTACTAAAAATCTTCATCAGTAATGACATATCAGTATCTCTCATATATATTCTAGGTCCACCCTCTAGAACGCGGTTACTTTCTCCACCACTGAGGACACAGAGAGCTACCATCCAGTAAGATACACCACTAGCTAATTTTGATGTATCTAGTGGTGGAGAGAGTGATTCAGAACTAGTGGTATATATCTCAGCCGCTGTTACTTGATTTAGGTGATTTCCTTAGAGCCTTACAGCCTGTATGACCTATCTGATATACAGTATGTTAGTATAGGACATACATAGAAGATGAGTGTCAGACCAAAGAGTGTGATAACATGATATGGGGTTTCTTCTTTCACTTAGAGCAATGGAATGGATTGACACTTGTATTTACATCTATCATTTTGTCACCATGAACACTGCACATCAGATAAAGACACAGTGTGGATGTTTTTACTGTATATTCAATGTGGATAATGCACTATCTTGTGAATATTGTATTATACAGTATAAAGATATGTTCTGTTATGTGTTATATGTGCTTTTGTTGTGGGTGGTTTTATGCGGGAAAAGCAATGTATATATTTTTTCTTTTACACCGTTTTAGTACATTACAATATGGTTCATTTCCAATTCTTACAAATACAAACCTTGAGAAATGAATAGCTGCATATAATTAAATCTATTGTACCAGATGAAAATCATAAAGTTGCATGCATAGCTGAGCCAAATTTCGAAAATTAGGTTCAACTGAAGATTGTATCTGATACATATGTTGTCATAGATCTCTGTCCCACTGGATAAAGATATAAAATCACTTTTTCATTTTTTTCTTAGTGGAAAGCCATCTGCTTATTACCTTCCCAACCTTCCCAGCAAAATACCTGTCACTTAATGTGAACTGTGTCACTTTGAATGACAGGAAAAAAAACAGTCCATGCCTTTGATCCTCCACCTCCTATATCCACATTGACTAGAGAATTTTCATCACTCAACACTTCCAAGTGTGTCAGATGCCTGTGTTCCAGATGTTATGTTTTCCTCTGCTCTGTCTGGATACAGCAATGACATTGTAGCCAGAAGTTGTACCCAAATTTTGGAGAGGAGGACGTAAGCATTGACACCACTCAGAAGATCTGGATGCTAAGAATATTTTGGCTGATGTAGCACGGGTGGTGGAACCAGCTAAAAAGCTGGTTTTACCTTCTTTTTTTTTATTGGCTGTGTCACGTCTTAGAGACAATTTGTGTGAATCAGGATCATGCAGGAGATATGCAGTTAACATCATCCATCCCTGTTCTTTTGGAAGGGTCAGCCAGATCATGCAGAGTTTTCCACAAGTTGCATAATATCTGCAAGCAATAACAAGAACTGTCAATTGTCAGGAGTACACCCGATTTCAGCTCTAAATGCTCTGATCTTTACCTTGGAGTAATATTAGGCATCAGAGAACAAGAATGGGTTACTCATGACTACTCTTATAATAAACTGTCTTGATCTCTGCAATCCTGTGTCTCCCATTAGAAAATAATCTGTTAAAGACAGCAATACACTAGACACAAAAGGATTAAACTCATTGTACAGAATATGTAAGATTTTAATTTCTGTGATTCCAAATACACATTTCCTTTGTTAACAAAATTATCTCACCAGTTTTACTAAAGGCAATTTTTTTTCTCATTTTGGATAAAATAAGAGAGTCATGCCAGGTTTTATTGTATTGGTGAGATTTCCCTTCACTTCCTGTCCCTTAGCCAACTCATAATGCTGGAGGCAATCCCTCCAAATTGAGAAAATCCCTATTTGTCACTATGATCACCAGAACAAGTGTCCCCATTGGAAGATTTCCCACCTATTACTGTTCCAGAGACTATAATAAAATTGAGATTTTCTTTCACTTTCTCTTCAGTAATATCGGTAAACAGGACAGACAAAAAAGATGAATTTCTGTAACGGGCACAAACAGCAACAAAAGCCTGACATTCTGTGTTCTAATCCCTCTGAACTGTGTCAAAAAGTAAAAAAAGTTTGCTTTTAGTTATACTTTAACTTGTAGAGAAACTGTAGATTTTGTGAGGTCTGGACCTTCATTGAGATGGAAAAGGTTCTAAGAAAGTGCTAAGACATAAATACTAAAATAAACTTTTTTTTTCTTCAGTGTTTTCAACTAGTCCATATTTTTGAGTATATGCTTATGCATGTGTTGTGTACTTAGTATGCCTATAGTTTTGCAACAGGTAAATGAAAAAGAAAGGCATTTATTTGCATTGTATAGAAAAGCTACAAAACAAAATTACCAGGATGTAAATGTAACATTGTCTATACTGAATATTTTTTTACCAAAACTTCTTTTCTAGCGTGTATTCAAGTCAGACTGTCAAGGTGAAGGAATATCAGAAGAAGGTCTATATTTATCAACCCCAAAGCATGTATCATTAGAAAATAAAGGAAAATGTCACATCATTTGCAAACACACACACATATATATATATATATATATATATATATATATATATATATATTAAAAGAACCAATGCACCAAACAAGGAAAACAATACATTTATTTTATTATCCTTTTTCTTATGCGGTTTAATGCTATTTTTGCTAGGATTATTGAAACTACCCTTACAGAGGGAGCATAGTTAAGGTCTAAAGTATCTGTATCTTCAGCCCAATCATAACACTGCACATTCTAATATGAAATATAGTTGTGAAACTCATTATTTCCTGCATTGACAGGTTTTAGCCCAGTGTGTCCATCCGCATACCTCATTTTCATTTACCTTCAGAAAATTCTTGAGGGGAATCGCACAGCATAGACTAGTTACCCATTTCTAGATGTACTACAGACAATGTGCAATTTAAAATGCCTATTTTTGCTTGTATAAAAAACTGTAGATTACATTTTTGTGATTGAACTATGCAGAAATGTGGGTGATAAAGGAAAAAAGGAAAATGTGCTTCGACGTATGCAAGTAATAAAACCCCAAATAAATGAAAAAAATGTTATCTTAGATGTGCACAAATCAGTGTATTATTTCCTGTAGTTGATATTCTGTTCAATATTGTGTTGGCGTTTTTAAGTTTGTGCAAGGTATAGAGTAGAAACGTAACAAACGTAACAAATGTTTGCATATTACAACCATACAGATATTACAGCTAGTAAAATAGTATTAATCTATTATTGAATAGTAGGATTGATTGGTGCATAGGTTGGTGACATGCGGCACTTTTTAAGAGGTTTTCAAGGAGCCAGAGCTGTAACAGGCAAAGTGGTATAGATAAATGACTGGAGCTCTGTGTTAACTGATGATGTCACAGGCAATACACATTCAATTTTTAAACTACAATAAATATGATAAAAATAATAAAATTAATCGATTTTTACACCAATCATGGGGATAATAATATGATGTAAAATGAATTAATAATAGAAACATTAGTAAGAAGGTTAACAATATATTATATGAAAATAGTAAATAAAAATAATGACAATGTACGCTAAAGGGCATTTAGACCCTGTATGCCGGAAAATGGGGTACCACATTGGGATAGATATTAAATAACTATGTTCAGTTCCAATTCTTTATTAAGTCCTCTATACAAATTCAATATTTTTTTTTGCTGGCAGAACTTTTTGAAACACAGCTATAGAACCACGGTTATTTTCAATAGTACAAACTTTTAGCCCTTTTTTGGATTTGTCATGTTTTTCTTTGAAGTATTTGAGAACACTATAGTCAGCACTATCAGCACAATGATATTCACCTAATCTTAGATTTCTAATTGTTTGTCTCACATACAGCAGTCAAACAATATATGAAACATTCCATAGAGAGACTGAGAAAGCTAGAAACAGGAAAGACCTTTTCATTTCCAGAAAGGCTTTTTGGCCATGTGTTATGAAATTGCATTTGTATTTACGCCATTGAAACATACCTATTAGGTTTCCAAATGGGTTTGGAACAAACAGGGACGAGTTGTTGGCTTTTTATGTTTTTACTGTGGGACCACTTGATTTTTGATATTGCAACCCCAATGATAAGCACATTTAATTTGGGCAAAATTGGGCCTAAGGTTAGGTCCTGTGAAAGAAGTCCCCAATGTTTTTCAAAGATTTTTCCCAAGTTTTTATACCTAATATGAAATTGGGTGATGAACCTGATGGATTTGAAATCACTTTTTCTTCTTTTGCCTCACTCCTATTTGGGGGACCAGATACTGTAGGTATTGAATGGATCCTCTATGGTATCCCAAAGATTACCTTTTTCAATGGATTTCTTTTTTAGTACCTCACTTTGTTCATTGTGCATTACTATTAGAGCTATAATGGGAATTGTCAATTGTATGTAATTGCCTCAAGATCGGTCTGTGCCACGCATAACAACAAATTGGTGTATTATTTTAATTCTTAAAGTATATATAAACCCACACCTTGTAAAACAACCTATTAATTTTGAAATAGAAATAAAAGCAAAACATGTGTATAGATATAAAAAAAAATAAAAACACTTTTTCCCAATTGTGATCACATTGTTCTTCTCAGCTGCATAAGAGCTGGGGGAGGCTAAAACGTTGCACACTGATCTTCCCAGTGAAAGGCTGTGCCGAGGGGGAGGGGGGGGGATGTCAGGACAAGTCTAATCACTGGAGGAGATCAGACTCAGTTCTCAGCATAGCTTAAGAACTGACCACTGTGTGTTCTCCTGCTTAGTGTGGCCAGTTTTTAATAGAAAAGCAGAGAAACAGGTAGGAACACTAGGGATTCCACACAAAGAAAGCAATACATAAAGAACAGGATACTTTTTCATACAAGTATATGGTACAGCAGGCAAATATCAGGAATATGAAATGTTGGGTTTACATATTCTCAAAGAATACATATAGAATAGGCTTGTAAGCCACTGTAACACTGGCAATGTACTGAGTATGTAAAATCCTCTAAAAGTGTTTGGACATTTTATTTGAAAACTAGTAGATTTAAAATTAATTGTTTGTTCATTATCCCTTATCATTTTTGTACAGTGTAGAATTTATAGCATAAACTCTTCTTGACTATAATCTAAATAATGTATAATATGCTCTTTTGGTTGTAGTGTAGAGAATAAGGATCATTTTCCTGCTTTTTTTTCAATACTTATACATTTTTAGTCCCAAAGCATATGTTGGTTTGCATTCTGGTGCATGGTAATAGAATATTAACGTACATGGTTTTACAATATTATGGAAAATAGCAGATTTGGCAAGTTAGCAGATGTATTCTGGTCTATTTATATTTCCAATATGTGATGATACTGTATATGTAGGCCAGCAGCAAATGAAATGAATGCATATGCTGATTACTGAGGTTAATGAGGCTATAGAAGATTTGGGAATATGGGACATTTATGTAAGTGAAAGATTTATTGTCAGAATCTATATGGCACGAAGTAAACATAGGTCATTCAGATTAATTATAACAATTCTGTACCATGTGTTTCATTAGAAGGAATGCTGACTAACAACATTTTAAAAACTGTTATGATTTCTACTCATATTTCAGCAGTATTTCAGTAATATTAATAATACATGGTCGTCTGGATGTGCTTTGCAATCTGCCATTGAAATGAAGTCATTGCATATTAGAACACAAATTAGAACACTTTAACAGTTACCGTATGTTTTTTCAACTAGCTATACAGAGAGAGTTGCATAATGTGAATTATTACCAAGAAGCAACATGACCCTCTTTAGGTGTAAAAGTTTTCAGCTAATGATTGGAAATGAAAATATTTCAAATAGCTCAGAATTGTGAATTAATTTGCTACTGTTCTTTAATGATACAGATTTAATCATGTTAAGACTGAGAAAAACCTAACAGAACAATCTAAATGGAAAATTTTATTTTTGCTAAAAGCAAAAATCCGTAGTACATAATACTATGTTATTACCACCTAGTATTTTAGAGCTTTAGCAATTTCAGTTCCAAGCAACTTCTCATAGTATGATCATGAAATTTTTTGATCTTAGGTTACAAAGACTTTAAAGATTTTATTGCCCTCACATTTGTGCTTCAAGAAGACCTGAAGCGGGCCATAGGTGGTTTGAATCTTGACCAGTTTATCATGGAGTGACCAAGATTTATTCCATTTATGGGCAGATTGTACCTAAGTTGATCCATCGATTGACTTGGCTACAACCAGCACTTTGGGTTTCTAGCATGTGGTTATTGCCAGAGGCTAAAGCCACTAGCCATAATCACTGTGTTCTCCGGGCAAGGATGGCACCCCACTCCCCTGCTGAGAGAACACAATGGCTCCTAAGGAGAGATTCCCTGATCAAAACTGACTGTGTTGTATTTCAGTAATTAGAATAATAATAATAATAATACATAGTCTTCTGGATGTGCTTTGCAATCTGCCATGGAAATGAAGTCATTACATATTAGGACACAAATTAGAACATGTTTAACAGTAACTATATGTTTTTTCAACTGGCTACGCAGAGAGTGTTGCATAATATGACTTATTATCATGAAGAAACATAAACCTCTTTAGGTGTAAAAGTTTTCAGCTAATGATTGGAAATGAGAATATTGCAAATAGCTCAGAGTTGTAAACCAATTTGCTACTGTTCTTTGATTATGCAGACTTAAATCAGGTTAAGACTGAGAAAATGTATGCATGTTGATCATATCCCATCTTAATTGCCTCTTCTTAAGAGAGAGTAAATTCAGTTCCTCTAATCTTTCCTCGTAGCTGAGCTCCTTCATGCCTCCTATCAGCTTGGTAGCCCTTCTCTGCATCTTCTCCAATTCTCTGACACCATATTTGTGAATAGGTGCCCAAAACTGAACTGCATATTCCAGATGATGTATTAATAGTGATTTGTAGAGGGGTAAAAGCATGTCTCTCTCTCTGGAGTATATACCTCTTTTAAAGTAAGAAAGGATTTTGCTAGCTTTAGAAACTGCAGCTTGACATTGCATGCTATTATTAAGTCTATGATTTACCAGAACACCCAGATCCTTCTCCACCATTGACTCCCCCAGATGTTCTCCTCCTAGTATATATCATGGGTGCATGTTTTTAGCCTCCAAGTGCATAACTTTACATTAATCAACATTAAACCTCATTTGCCACATAGCTGAAAATAGTGCAATGACGTCAATTTGTAAGCTGGCAAACACTGAACTGTTGCTTTTAACCTTATATCATGTATAAATATGTTAAAAAGTAAGAGTCACAACACTGAACCTTGGACACACAATTAATAACCCAAAATCCAGGTATACTATGTCCAGAGCCACTCCTTTGCCTAAGTTATTTTTTACCTACCTATAGTTACATAGTTAGTCTGGCTGAAAAAATACAAAGGTCCATCCAGTTCAACCATAAAAAAAAATGTAATCCTACACCCACAGTTGATCTGGAGGAAGGCAAAGAACTCAGCAAAGCATGATCATATTTTCTGCTGCAGGGGACAAAATTCCTTCCTGATCCCCCAAGAGGCAATTGGATATTCCGTGGATCAACTTTACCTATAAATGTTAGTAACCAATTATATTCTGTGTATCCAAAAGTAATCCAGCCTTTTTTAAAGAAATCCACTAAGCTGGCCAGAACCAACTCTTCGGGGAGTCTATTCCACATTCTCACAGCTCTAACTGTGAAGAAACCTTTCCGTATTTGGAGATTAAATTTATTTTCTTCCAGATGTAAAGAGTGCCCCTTTGTCCTCTGTGATGACCTCAGGGTGAATAACTCTACCCGGAGTTCATTATATGACCTACTGATGTATTTATACGTGTTGATCATATCACCCTTAATCTCCTCTTCTCAAGAGGTAATAAATTAAATTCCTCTAATTTTTCCTCATAGCTGAGCTCCTCCATGCCTCTTATCAGTTTGGTTGCCCTTCTCTGTACTTTCTCCAGTTCCCCAATGTTCTTTTTGTAAATTGGTGCCAAAAATTGAACTGCATATTCCAGATGAGGTGTTACTAATGATTTGTACAGGGGTAAAAAGTTATCTCTCTCTCAAGTCTATACCTCTTTTAATATAAGATAGGATTTTGCTCGCTTTAGAAACCACAGCCTGGCATTGCATGCCATTATTAAGTTTGTGATCTACCAGAACTCCCAGATTCTTCTCCACCATTGATTCCCCCAGTTGTACTCCCCCTAGTATGTATGATGCATGCATATTCTTAGCCCCCAAGTGCATAACCTTACATCTATCAACATTAAACCTCATTTGCCACATAGTTGCCCAATTAAACAGTGCATTGAGGTCGGCTTGTAAGTTGGAGACATCCTGTAAGGACGTTATTCCACTGTACAGCTTGGTGTCATCCCAGACCCTATATCATTTATAAATATATTAAAAAGTAAGGGTCCCAACACTGAACCTTGGGGTACACCACTAATGACCCTAGACCATTCAGAGTATGAATCATTAACCACTACTCTCTGAATACGATCTTTTAGCCAGTTTTCTACCCATTTACATATGGATGTTTCCAAGCCTGTAGACTTTACCTTACACATTAGCCCTGTGTGGGGAACTGTGTCAAACGCTTTTGCAAAATCCAAGTATACCACGTCCACCACCACTCCTCTGTCCAAGGTTTTGCTCACCTCCTCATAAAAAGAAATCAGATTTGTTTGACAACTTCTGTCTTTCATGAATCCATGCAACAGCTTAAAATATTTTTTTCCAGCAAGAACTCATCTATGTGGTCTTTTATTAAACTCTCCAGTATCTTCCCAACTATGGAAGTTAAACTAATAGGTCTATAATTACTTGATAAAGATGTTGACCCTTTTTTAAATATAGGCACCACATTGGCCTTATGTCAATCCAGTGGTAACATGTCAGTCATTAAAGAGTCTCTAAAAATTAAAAACAATAGCTTAGATATAGCAGAGCTCAGCTTTTTTTAGGACCCTTGGATGTATACCATCTGGTCTAGGTGCTTTATTTTGTTTAAATGTTTCTAGACCATATCAGTTTTGAGCCATTATGGATCATTTGGGGCTATATCAATACTATCCACATTAAGGACTTGAGCTTCCCCATTTTCCTTTGTATACACAGAGCTGAAGAAAGTGTTTAATACATTTGCCTTTTCTTTGTCCCCAGTAACAAACTCAAAATTACCTAATAAAGGCCGTAAGAAAAAGCTCTGTGTAGTACCCCTCAATCTCATGAGGAATTGACAATACATGCCTATGAAATGCATTAAGAAATTCACTTTTCTCTCTATATCAGAGATATTTTGATTTCCATGTGGTTGAACATTCATAGCATGTAATACATTGTAGGAGAAGCAATCTGCAGAAGGGGTAGGACTGTTAATGTCACATGGAATGGATGAATGTATATGCCAGACTTTTTAATTTCAAATAAAAATCCTTGTTTGTGGATTGTTGTTGTTTTCTGTTGGAGGGATGGTGTTACTCACCATGTAAGGGTTTTATGTCCTCCTGAATTTTCTATATCATTGTTTAACCACTTCAATACTGGGCACTTTCACCTCCTTCCTGCACAGGTCGATTTTCAGCTTTCAGTGCTGTCACACTTTGAATGACAATTGAGCGATCATGCAACACTGTACCAAAATTACATTTTTATTTTTTATTTTTTTTAGATAGATATAGCTTTCTTATGGTGGTAATCAAGACTGTGGTTTTTATTTTTGCCAAACAAACAAAAAAGGCTGAACAGTTTGAAAAAAAAAACCTTTTTCTTTGTTTCTGTTATAAAAGTTTACAAATAAGTAATTTTACTTCTTCACTGATGTGCGCTGATGAGTCTGCACTGAAAAGCTGCACTGATGGGCACTGATGACACTGCACTAATGGGGCTGCACTGATAAGGCAGCACTGATAGACAGCACTGATGGGCACTGATATGCTACACTGATGGGGCTTCCCTGATGGGCACTGACATGCTGCACTGATGAGGCTGCACATATGGGCACTGATACGCTGCGCTGATGGTGCTGCATTGATAGACACTGATATGTTGCACTGATGGGAATGCACTGATTATCACTGTAAAAGTGCCCTGTCACAGGAAAGCCAGTTATTGGCTTTCCTTTCCTCAGACAGTGGCAGTGCTGAAGAAAGGAAATGCCAAAAAACAGAATTTGTTTACACGCGATGAGCTGTGATTGGATACAGCTGATCACATGGTAAAGAGCCAATCTCCGAGGGACATAGCTCACTACTGATCAGCATGCTGTGCGCTCCCGGGGGTGCAAATGTGTGGCAAGAATGGGATCATATGACGTCTTCCCAAAACGAGAGATTTCCCATCCAACCATCAATGTGCAATAGGCTGGGCGGGAACCAGTTAATGATATACGTACTCTATCACCATCTCTAGGTACATTGATAGAATCACCATCTATCAGCTACAGAACATGGTATCTCTTGGATCTACGTACACCCTATAGCAGGCATGTCCAAAGTCCAGCCCGCGGGCCATTTACGGCCCGGGGGTCGGTTTAATACGGCCCTCCAACAGCCCTCCCTGCTCTGTGTAATGTGGCCCTCCCAGGGCCCTCCCTTCTTGGGCAGACAGTCTTCTGCTTGAGAGCAGAGGGCAGTGCACATGCCTGACTGCGGCGCGTTCTCCCTGGTCTGTGTAAATGCGGCTGTCGCATGGCCCTCCCTTCTGTGGCAGACAGTCTTCTGCTTGAGAGCAGTGCACATACATGACTGCGCCGCGCTGGGAGCGACAGAGGGCGGTGACGTCAGGGCCGGGCTTCCAGCGTGAAGTGTGTTTCTCTTCCCCTCCTGGCTGCCGAGCAGAGACTTCAGCTCCAGCTACCTTTTTCACCCTTCACATTAGTGCAGGTAAGTTTTTTTTACATTTATTTTCAATACATTGTGAAAACTCAGCTGTCAGTTGATCTTAATGTTATGAAATGAAAAGTGTGTCGTTTGCAATTAACTTGGCATAAAATAATTTATTTGCATTTAATTGTAATGGTTCAAAGAATGTTCGGAAAAATGTTCGGCCCTCCACCATGTTCACTTCATTCGATCTGGCCCTCTTTGAAAAAAGTTTGGTCACCCCTGCCCTATAGCAGCATCTCTGAGAATCATATGTCTAGCACCCTATTAATAATCCAGACACAACCAAATTTACTATTGTTATTATTTTTATTATTACTGTATTCCAAAAATAAATTCTGCATTTTTCTGCAAAATATGTTTCTGTTATTGCTTTTAAATCTTTTTTAAAGTGCTTTCTTAATTTAAAAGAGAAAACTATTTGATACAAGCAAACACAGGCAACATGAACTCCAACAGAATTTTAAGTGTCATCTCTCCTTTAGCTTATTTTCTGATGCTTATTTCAAACTTGCTTACACATTTAGGCAACAACTGTAATTGCTTAAGGTTTATTGACCAATAAGAGATAAGAACACTATCTACTTTTAACTTTGCCTGATTCATATCCACTGGGCATACATCATTAGCAGCATAATTAACTTCAAGTGATCCTTAATCGTTTCAGAACCGCATAGCTATTTGGTTTGACTATTCAGTGGTTGGTCCACGGTGATTTAGAACCCAATACTTTCATTCATCTTCTGTAAGAGGAACTCTCATTTGCAACAGACTTTATAACCACATTTTCGTTGAGCTTGATCATTTGTCACTGACAAAGAAAGCATTTTAAATGTACTACTTCATGTTTTTTTCTGTTTGTTGGGACTTTTTTTTATTGTTGCTTCCATGTCCTTTGTTAAGGAGAGAGAGGAAGCTATATTAGCTAATACTGTTATCTATCACTTTTAAGTAATTTAAGGGTGGGTTCCTTAAGAAGGTGAATTAGCACCCTCAAATAATTTGGATCCTTTTGTACACCTTGGCCTCGTAGCTTCCTTGCAAACAACAATAGGGCTTACAACATATTTTCATTAACCTTGTACGGAGAGCTAAAGACTTTCTTTACAGATATAATTTGTCTAATTGAGTGTCATTCATTATGTGTATAAACAGATGAGTTGCAGTAAAAGGCATCACTTGGATTAGAAAAGCTGGAAGAAGCTGAGCAGGACTTCAAAAAAATAAGGGACACAATATTTAACTGAAAATAAAATCTGGAAAAAAATGCAAGAAAAACTTAATTAAAATGCCTGTAAGGTCAGACAATTTGGCTGAAAATGACTCAGATCATGTGTCTGAAAAGTGATTCAAACAAAGTTTTGCTGGGATTTCCTCTGTCTTGGATAATGTAACATTCAAAAATATGCCTTTCAGCTCAAAGGTTTTGTAGAAACATGACCAAAATCTACATGCAAACCTCCCTTAATCCTTACTAGGGTGTGTTTCAGAATGTGTTTATTTTATTTTGTTCTTGTAATGAGAAACAATTTTTATTACTCTGTATGAGGTCATCACCAGGCTTGTAAAACCAGAACCAGTTGCCGGGAGGTCAGTTTCTAATAGAGTAGGCAGACCCCACCAGAACTACATCTCCCAAGAGTCATTTACATACAATGTCTGGGCAGGATGCTGGGAATGAAAGAACCAGCACCATTTTGCTTTCAAAGAAATCAGTAAATACTTGTGGGACAGAGAGGGGTCGGCATAGTCAGCAATCTCTATAGAGCTGCTTTAGCCTAACCGAGGACAACTCAGGCAGCACTGAAAACATTGCTTGATTTGCACATGCAGCAAAGACAGATTTTTAGAAAAAATTTGAAGATAGACTTTCATTGGTTTTCTGGTAGCAACATTAGGTATTTTTCTGTACTTGCAGCAATTTAAAGCAGAACTTCACCCAAAAGGGGAAGTTCAGTTTTAAGCTTCTCCCCCATCATATTTGGAATTTTTTTTTTTTGGGGGGGGGAGGGTACCTAGTTTTGACAGTCCAGCCCTCCTCTCTTAACCCTCAGCTTTATTGGACACATCACAGGTCCCAGGAAAATATAAGACCATTCACAAAGTGCAGTGTGGATTGCGTATGTGCAGTAGGAAGCCGGTTGTGAAGCTGCAAGCTGTCACAGCCTCCCACACTAAAGATGCCAGAGCCAGGAACCTGAGGACTAGTGAAGAACTTGACCAGGTGAGGATGGTGCTGGATCCCTGAATAGGTAAGTGTCCTTTTATTAAAAGTCAGAAGCTACAGGATTTTGTTTCTTGGAATGAAGAACTGCTTTAAGGACTACAACATAAGTAAATGTGCATGTAGTAAAGAGATTACTGCATATACGTGGTTTTTTTTTTTTTTTTGCTCAAACATATTTTTTAACACTAACATTACTACCAGCAGCAGCTGAACAAATGTCATGGTTTATTTCACAGGGCAGGTTTTAGACTTAAAAGTAACATATATGATAGCTAGAAAGATGTTAAAGAGGTTAAATGTTTATTCATGGCAGCCTTAATAGTACAGTGTTATATACATCAGCATATCTAAATTGCTTTTTAGGGTCAGTTAAACCCCCAAGTATTTCAGTATTAAAAAATTTTTTAAACATAGGTATACATTTACATAGCTGTGTGTTTACTTTTATTTGATAAAAATGTTTTATGTTGTGCACCTTATTGCTGTTTGCCATTGTTACCAGTTTTATGTGATTAAATGCTCATCTTCATTCTGATGCTTTAGTTTTGATTTTTAGTCATTCTTGAGTCTGTCCTTTCCATGTCTTTTTCACCATATTTGTATATTTTACACAAAACAGCAAATTTGTTAGAATCATAGGCATTCTTTACTTGAAGCAAAAAACAGTCTTGCTTCACCTTTTCACCTGACATGTAGTTTCCCTTCCTAAGGCTAACACTCTGGAAAATAACCATATTCAACTATATTGGTTGCAGGCAGGAGAGAAGGGTCTTAGAAATTGAGTAGGGATGACATAAATATGTTTTCTTTCTAAGACATTCCCTAGGTCTCTTAGACTGTAACTCCATCTCTGTTTATATTTACATTGTTAAACTCAAAATGAATGTGGAAACGTTATTAAGAAACATATGTTTTACCACCCCAGCTCCAGAAAGTTTTACCCCCTTCACGACCAGGCCATTTTTTGCTATTTAGCTACTTTAAATGGTAATTGTGTGGTCATGCAAGCTGTACCAAAACAGAATTTATAGAATTTTTTTTCACATAAATAGAGCTTTCTTTTGGTGGTATTTGATCACCACTGTGTTTTGATTTTTTTTTTATATAAAAGAAAAAAGACAGAATATTTTGAAAAAAAAAACAATATTTCTTATTTTCTGATATAAAACATATCCAATAAAAGAAATACAAAAATAATTCTGCTACATGTTTTTGATAAAACAAATCCCAATAAGTGTATATTGATTGGTTTGTGTTAAAGTTACATTGTCTACAAACAATGTATATAGACTGGAATTTTTATTTATTTATATATTTAATACTACTAATGGCAGTGATCAGTGACTTATAGTGGGACTGTGATAGTGTGGTGGGCAATCTGATACTAACTGTCACTGGGTGGGAACTGAATAAAGCTGACATCTCAAGTGACACTAATACAGTGACCAGTGATAATACTATGCACTATCACTGTACTAATGACACTTGCTGGGAAGGAGTTAACATCTCAGATAATCAAGGGGTTAAGTGTGTGCCTAACAAGTTTTAATGTGTGCAATATGTTCTGCTTTTTATTAAGCATCTCTTTGTTTCTTCTCCCTGTTTTGCCCTGTTTCTTTGTTCTGGTAACTATTGTCAATGGGACCAAAAGTGAAAGAAAATCCAAGATTATAAGTTGTCAATAGAACAGGATTCGAGGACAAAACTTCCATTAGGGGCACTTGTTCAGGTGACAACAGTCTAAGAGGGGAATTCTTTAACACAGACAAGTTTTGTCCATACAATATGTTCATATACTGTACACTTATAAGCCAGAACTAAGGAATATTTAATTGCTAGGGGATTTCAATAGAGTATTAAATGGTTCTAAAGGTTGAGTGTTTTTACCCTAATGAATTTCCTGCACTAAAGGATACGTTCATCTTTTGGACATAAATAATAAATGCACATTATTTTGCAGGTAAAAAAATTAGCATTTATAGTTTTTGTCCAAAGGAACCTGTAAAGCATTGCACCAGCGATCTGTAAATCGCTGATTCCATGCAGGACTCCTGTAGACCTGTCAGAATATCTGCTTGCCATACAGGATTTACAAGCAAGCAGATATACTGACAGGAAGCTTCCATGAACTACCACGGTGCTCCACAGCGCCGTGGTAGTTCATTGAAAACTACAAGCCTACAGCTGCTAAGACTGTCAGGACTTGTAGGCACTCATTTAAAGAACACTGTGAATGAATGATGTGGCCGTGTGGGCAGAGCCCCGCACAGCTGTGCTGTTTTCAAATCTGACAGATAGTATGGGGAAACCAGGGGCGGACTGACAACTCATGGGGCCCCCGGGCAATAGGGGATCATGGGCACCCTGTGTCCTTGCCCAAACTCAAAAAAGCCTATGAAAAAGGTACCAGGGGCATCTCATGGGGCCCCCTACTGACCCCGGGCCCTTGGGCAGTGCCCGAATTTCCAAATGGTCAGTCTGCCCCGGGGGAAACTTCTCCCCATACTATCTGTCAGAGGGAGGGGGTCAGCAGACACAGCTGTGGCTATGGGAACATGTTACATGTTCCACCCTAAAAACGGGTGGAGCATGTAACATGTTCCAAAGGTGAACTTATCCATTAAGGTAAAAAAAAACCACTTACTAACCCCCCTCAAACACTTGCCAGAACTGTACCCATCTGCAGTCCTTTCTGTTCTTCTTCTCACAGGAACTTGGGCAGCAGCAGAAGCCATTGGCTCCTGCTTCTGTCACTCAAATGCTGTAAAGAGGGATCAGGGGACAGGGCTGAGCCATGCTGTGTGTGTCTATGTGCTCCATAGACACAGGATGATTGGTAGCAAGCATGCACATGTCCCACCCAGGGGCGGACTGACCATTTGGAAACTTGGGCACTGCCCGAGGGCCCGGGGTCAGTAGGGGGCCCCATGAGCTGCCCCTGGTACCTTTTTCATAGGCTTTTTTGAGTTTGAGCAAGGACACAGGGGCCCCATGATCCCCTATTGCCCTGGGGCCCCATGAGTTGTCAGTCCACCCCTGACTCCCACCATAGCAATTGGCTTGCTATGTGGGCACACAAAGAAGAGGAGGAGCCTGGAGCACTGATGGGGGGCCCCAGAGATGGAGGTTAAGGATTATTCTGTACAAAAACAATGCATACAGCATGTACGTGTAACATGTTTGTTATTTTAGTTTTTTTTTTAAATCAACTTTGCACTCAGTTCAAGTACAGTTCTCTTTTGATAATTAGTGATGACACAAATATGCCTGAATTTGATTCAAGGGACATTCACTGTACAATTAAAAAAATTTCAGAAACTGCTAACGTTCCCAA
Source organism: Staurois parvus (assembly GCF_062004578.1). Classification (NCBI taxonomy): domain Eukaryota; kingdom Metazoa; phylum Chordata; class Amphibia; order Anura; family Ranidae; genus Staurois; species Staurois parvus. The sequence continues at coordinate 11,413,670 of NW_028317941.1, read as the reverse complement.
AACCTCACTGAAATCTACCCTGCAAATTAATGCCCATCAATGGCCAAACAATAATGTCCCATGATGTCCAAAAATAGGATCCCATGATGTCTGAAAATCAAAGCCCCACAATGTTCCAAAAAACAAACATCCTATGATCCTCCTTGACCGATCCTCTCACCATGAATGACAGCTAAGTTTCAATACTGTCATTTAGAGTGGTATATTGGTTGCTAGGCAGTCACCACCAGCTTCCTCAGAAAAGAATGAGAAAATAAAATTTACTCTAAGAAAGACGGTGGTGACTGGAGAAACCAGTCAAAACCCAGGGCATTTTTCACTGTGCCACTGTTTATGGACCCTTTGGACTAAGCAATGCTGTTTTTTTCCTACATACAAAGGGGCACTATCTTATATGGGGAAGTGAGTATGCCTGCTACTGAAAGCAAAGTGCTTTATTTTTCTCTATATAGCAGAGATGAATTTGTTGAAAAGAGACCCATGTTGTATACACTCTGATGATACTTTATGCTACAAGGATACCACTTTGGAAGGCCATAAGCTTAGTGTTGCTATGGATAGTTCCCTATTAGTGAATTCATGCAGGGTGTCATTATTTCATTACTGACGGATGATAATTTAATTCATTTTAAACATTTATACCTATGGAGCAAGTAGTTATATTTACTTACAATCATGTATTGGATACATGGGGAATGGGGAACATGTTTTCATATGCTTTATACTGACTTACTGAGTTAAAGAAGAGTTATGCTTCTTGATAAGTGTATGGCTTTTTCAGTTTTGAAAATTAATATGGCTAATATGAGTGCCACAGTATTGAAGCTAGTGATTTACTACAAAGGAGGACGAGACTTATGCACATAGTGCTTACCTACAGGGTTTTTTTGGCTTTTTGCACCTGTTGGAATTTTGGATATTGCTTTCCCTGTTTTTATGATGGTGTCTCTGTAACACTGAACTGATGTTTACATACTGTGATCTATAACTTGGGTCCTGTACATGACATTGTGGGATTTTGCTTTAGTGGACTTTGTTCATACCATTGTATTCTATTGTACTTTATTATATATTATTTATTATATATTATGTATATAAGAAAGAAGTGTTACCTGACCATATGGCTGTGAGGTAATATTGTATATTTTGTCTGATAACTATGTTTTAAACATTGATTTTCTCCATGGCAGCCAGCTTAGTGATGTTTTGACAGTTTTGGTGTGCACAGATTTGAAGTAACCATAGACTTCAGAGTTCTAAGGGGTTGACTGAAGCCAAATGACAAATGGGCCCCATTGCTAAAAGTAGACAAAGATGCAGAGTCTGCAGGGGGGACATCATTGTGGCTGTGTGGACATAATTGGTCAGTGATGTCAGATTAACATGGCATTTTTGTTTACAAGGCCAGGGATTCCCAGTCAGTAAATGAATGAGGCCTTGTGACATCACTGGTTGCTAAGGCCATGGTGGATGCAGGCACATACCACATCCTTAGCAACCATTGACAGAAAGGAAGCTGTCATGTATGATAGCAGTATTTATGTTGTTACTATGCATGATAAAATGATGCTTGGCTCCCACCAAACAAATACGAAGTCCAGCATTAGGACAGCCAAAGTTTGAGCTCATCCTTGGACAGGATATTTTGTCTGAACATCAATTAGACATTATGACATTCAGTTCTATCCACCAGTTGTGAGCCTTCCTTCTTCCATCATCTTTCCTTGATTAAAATTTTTTTGTTAGTCCTTAGTGCCAGTACAGTTGTAGTATGTGTTCAATATAAGACCATCAAATGTACCTAATCTGTCAGTTAACTGCACATTATGATTTGTGTCCTAAATGTAGTTTTTTTCTTTAAAATGGCAGTATCATCCAGAAACCCTATCTAGTGAGATAAAACTAAACTGTACGTTTGCTTATTGTAAATTGTGGACTAGCTTTAGTGGGGGAACTACTATGGGAGTTTGTGTTCAACCACAAAAACAGGGACTTTTTGAACACAAAAAAACTTTCTTGTTCCAAAAAGAGGGACTATGATATTCCCTGTTTCTTCTGTATTTATGGAACATTCATTGCTTTCATCCGTGACTTACAACACAGAAAAGAATATAGGCTTTTGATACTTGTAACCTATGATGTCATTGTTATGCCAAAAGCCTGATAGAACCAAACACCAGTATTTTACAAGCTTTTTACTTTCTATTTTGGGTCCATCTGAATCTCCACTGATACACATCTATATTTTACGTTAAGCTTTCAATGGATTATTCAGGTTTTTGTATTGAAAAATGAATATTTCTTTTTCATCTCCATTTAGCTGTTAGCTAAATGTGGTTGCACAGTCAGGCTATTGTGTTGCTCCCACTGCGAGCAGGTATTGTGAAAACCTAAAGTTTTAGCTTAGTACAGTTCAGCTCTTGTGATGCATTATCTTTTTTCTCATTCCAAAAATGCTTGTATTCATATGAGTACAAGCAGTACTTGTGCGTCCAACCGGGTATGCCACATCTCCAAAAAGTATATTGTTTTTGAAATAGAAACTTTTCACCCTCCTTTAAAGATCAAGCATCTCTTCACACAGTCTCTCTAAAAAGATGATCGTATTCTTTGATCTCCGCATGAGTGATGATTAGCTGTTACAAAGAAGTAAATCTGCACTTCCTGCCAATGCATGAAGCACATTGAATAAAGGAGTGTTGCTCATTTTTATTGTTTTGTGACTAGACTGAATTTTGACAAGAGCTGGTTAAATAGCCTGCAAAATCAGTTGGTTCCAATATACTTCTAAGGATATTATCTATAATTTATACAACCTAAATAACTGACATGATCTCATGCTGCTAGAACTGTGTACTTGCACTGCCCTCCAGCTGCAAGCATTGCAAGGTACAAAAAAAAAGAGAGAAATCTTAATTTGATTTTTTATTTCTTTTTAATGTATATTTGGTCTTGGGATGATTAAGGAATTTAATAACACTGAAATAATTAAAAGCAAACTTTAGATTACAAAGACAGGAAGAGGTAAATTAAGGTTTAAGATGTTAATAATTTTGTATAATTATAGAACTGTATGAGGGAAAAAGAAAAATGCCTATGTGAAAAAAAATACAAAATGCTTTCTAAATGAGTTTAGTACTTTAATTAAAGTGCTTGATTTAACTATAATGAATATGTTCATTTTATATATTTTCAGGATCTAATTTCGGTTGAGGAGAATAAATATGACTGTAGTTGGTGACAGAGTATTGAAAATAAAAATGTCAGCTATATAAAGGGAAGCAAGAATAGAGCTCTTGGTTGTGCAGCAGTTGACAAACTGTTAGATATTGAATAGGTATCTGCCTGCTGCATATATACCACATTCTAATAACAACCAACCTCCATTAAGATATAGGCTATAGCTTATGGGATTTTTATAAAAGGCATCAAAACAGTTGATTTTAAACTACTTATTTTTCTGTAGTGTGACAGATTTATTTGTAAGCAAAATAGGTCGCTTTGCAATGATGACATACCATGTGTGTGTATCAAACAAAATATCCATGGTGATGGTGGAGGTAGAATCCACGGGAGTACAAGAGATGTCCAGTTATTTGATTTCTTTAAGGGATGCATTGGGTGAAAACTGCAAATCAGAGGAACTAGGAAGTCTGAAAATTTTAAAATCTTTGGTTTTCCTGTGTATGCGCTTGTAGTGTGCTCAATCTACAGATAAGCATACCATTTTGTGAGATGTGATTGCTTAGATTCCTAAATTCCACAATTGTTAGGGAACTGACCCTCAGATTTTCTTGCCATTTTATTCATTCTTAGGAATGTATTTATTTATTTATTTTGATGTTACATGATCCTCCTGAAGCTGTACTCCCTCAGGAGCTGCAGGAATACTGTCCACATCTTCCCCAAAAGCTTTACCCCACAACCAGGCACATAAGCTCACTTATATGTTCCTTCAATGACCAGTCTAGGGGTGTTGTTTTTGTTCTTTTAATTTTTGGAGAACTTAGGGTTCAGAGAATTAGGTGGCATACTCCAAAAACAGAAACTATGTACAATTGAGGACTTTAAGCATTCTTTCAAATAAGCTATGATAAAATCCATGCTTGAAGTAAACAGTAAACTTCAGCTTTAGGGCAGCAGCAGTAGTAGTAGCACATTAGAGCAGAGTCCCATTAAGTAGGAGATTAAATGGACAAAGCTTTTCGGAACACCAGCCGGTGTCTCTTTTATCTGGACCCACAGCTGACACCATAGCAACAAAGGGGGTTAAGTAGCACAAAGTTTCTAAGATCTCACAAGGCCCAAGAACAGCAGGTTGTCTTTCTCCATGATATCAGACCAGATCTTCAGTAGACAGCCCCTCAGTCAGCTTTAGCAGAATCCAAGTCTCAGCATTCAGGCCTAAAATTTGCCCACCTGAGGCCTACAGCAGTAGATCCAGCAGCATGCCCTCTCCAGGCTGGAAAAATCATCAACAGGAAAAACCCAGATCTCAGTGTGCTCACTGAATGTATACAGTTACTCAGCATGTCTTCAGAGCCTCTCTGATAGAAAAATAGACCCAACTTTTTGGCACTGAAGTCCATAAATAAAATATAGTAGCCAAAGATAGTGGACCAATATCCTCTAACAAAACCACTTGGAACAGTGAGTAAGTAACTATATGCTTAAATTGCTGGATAGGCCATGGCTGTATCAATATTCATGCTGCCATCTGCATAGCTCCACACCTATTATCTTGAAGCTTCTCAGGCTTTCTAGATACAGAGGGAGCTATCAGACTGACTGAAGCTGATCACACTAAGCAGACCTAACTTGCTTTTACCTAACAGCAATTGCAACCACACTGTCTACAGTGTGACAACTAAATTTACCTATCAAAATATGAACTAGATATATCAATCTAAGCCTAGCACCTATCTAGGAGGATGCTACACCCTTATCCATCTTAAACAAAATGGATCATGAAATGATGGTAATGAAGTAGTATTTGCCTGAAATGTTTGACTATATCTTTTCTGTGGCTTCTACAGACATGTTCTAGTCAACTGAACTAGGGCCAACTGAACTACTAGGACCAACTGAACTGCTTGTAATTGTATTTGTAATTGTATTCCCTGAATGATTGTCATTGTTTCCCAAAAATAATGTCTAAGCAGGGAATGGTTTTTTTTGTGCATAATCTTGTATTTTCTTAAAAATTCTGATTTATATTTATGGAAAAAAATGGTATAAATGCTATTTTGTTGATCGATTCTTCCAACGCAGATCTTAGTATCTATGGCTAGCCTTGAAATGCTTACATAATAGAATACTCATATGTCTATTGGCTTTCCCCAATAGTGATGGGCCAAACACCCCCCTCTTCCATTCATTGTCGAACATTCGAACATAACGAACGTTCGACTGTAAACTTCCAACAGAGGGGACAATTTATGAGTATGCAGTAAGATACCGCACAGCTACTAAAAACATTATTTATTGTTCCCTGCTGAGAGCTGAATGTAAAAGGAATTGCCTAGCAATTAACTTTTTTTTTAGTTAAATGCGTGGTGTTCTCCCCCATCCATACAAAGCCCTTCAGGCCTGGTATGGATTTTGAGAGAAACCCCCATGGCAAAATTTTTTGTAAAAATGGCTTGGAGGTCCCCCGAAAATCCATACCAGACCCTTATCCAAGCATTCAGATTTACAGGTCAGGAAAGGGAGGGAGGATGAGCAAGTGCCCCCTTCTGAACCATAGCAGGCCACATACCCTCAACATGGGGGGGGTGCTTTGGGGCAGGGAGGGTCCCCCCCAAAGCACCTTGACCCCATGTTGATGAACATGGGGACAAGGGCCTCTTTCCCACAACCATGGCCAGTGGTAAGTGAGGGTTTTTAGGTGGGGGTTTATTAGAATCTGAAAGCCTCCTTTAATAAGGGGGCCCCCAGATCCCACACCCCCCATGTGTATAAGGATAGGGTACATGATACCGTTACCCACTCACAAAAAAAAAGTGTAGTGGAAAAATGACAGGAGACAGTCTTTGACAAGTCCTTTATTAAAAACAGAAATTAACAAAAATGTTCCCCGAACTAGATCCAACGTCAATCACAATGCCTGCCTCCATCGCTGACCCGAAAAAACACTCTGCTCTCGACGCTGGTTCCCGCCGTTTGACAGCTGCACTGGGATGACAGTTCTTAAATAGTGTGATGTCACAAAGAGGCAGGCTCACCATTCATAAAGCCCATCACTATTCCCCAGTGCTCTCTAGGTAATTGTTCTGGAATAATTTTTTTCAGTGGATAGTATTTCACTGAACCACCCACTGAGTGCAATATATTTAATAAAGCCCCATTTTTTAATCAAATTGTTTATTTGAATCTAACAATCACAACATTATATGTATGGATAGTATAGCCCTAAGCAGGGGCGGACTGACCATTTGGTGTCCCATGATCTCCTATTGCCCGGGGGCCCCATGAGTTGTCAGTCCGCCCCTGGCCCTAAGGCAAGAACCATCTGACTGAAGAGATAGTCTGAAGATCTCATACAGTTATATATATATATCATTAGCAGATAAACTAACTCCTATATACAGTATGTATTTCATCTGTGTATTTTAGCTGTGTGACTGGAGTTTAGCTTTAAAGTATTTTTTATGTGGATTTCACATGTTTAAAGCTAAACTTCACCCAAAAGAAGAAGTTCAGTGTTAAGTTCTCCTCCTCTCCTCCCTTCCCACAGTCTTCTGGGACATGTCACTGGTCCCAGAAGACTACAGGACCATTCGTAAAGTGCATAGCGGCTCGTGCATGGGCAGTGGGCTGTGAAGCCGAAAGCAGCATAGCCAGTTGCCCGCAGTTAGGATGCCAGTGCAAGGAACATGAAGACTATTAAAGAACTAGCCCAGGTGACCATGGTGCTGGATCCCTGGACAGGTAAGTATCCTTTTATTAATAGTCAGAAGCTACAGTATTTGTAGCTTTTGACTTTTACTTTTTTTCCCAAACTGAACAACCACTTTAAGGAATTCTTCCTCCTGTTTTGTGATTTTGACTAATCTACAAATCTCTACATTTTTTAAATTCACAAAAAGATTATAAAAGATTTTTTTCTGTGTGGTGGTTCTATTCCATAGAAGTGATTTTTTTAATGAACTTCTGTTGAAGCAGCACGATATAAAACTTTTTTATAGATCAGCTGCTGATAACCTGCAGCAGCTCATTTGTGTATTCTGACAGCTGTAGTTATTCCTCCATCCACCTTTTTTGTGTGGCTTAATGGAAAAAACGAATCATGTATGGGAAGTCTTACTCATAGATGCATTGTGAGAAGGACCAGTAAAGCACAATCATTGTGTAGCACTGCTAAGCAGCAATCATACCCTGTATAAGTAATGAGCAAATATGGCTACCCCATGTTTATAAATAATTCTAAACTATGCAAAGAAGCCATTTCTTTTAAGATTAACACATATTGATAGGATTTATTACAACATGCTGATCTTGTTTACATATTAAAAATAATAATAATAATAAAAAAAAAAAAAATATATATATATATATACTGTATATATTGTACATTCAAATGATTGTAGCTTCATGCTAACATACCAATACATCTGTATTGTTCCTTAGGTCAGATTTATTCCACTGATGTTATATCAAGATGTTTCTCTATATTTTTCAGCAGATTGTAACCATTTATCTAAAACATCTAAATAGGAAATTATATGTTTTCAGTTTTAGGAAGGACACAGATTCTCATTTTCACATGCTTTTTGATACTGCTGATCTACCTACTGTTGCTGATTAAGCCCAACATCCATAGATAAATGTTTGCTTTGATAACCAAGGCAGAATGTAGTATTGCTAGAGGAAAAACTGCTTAAAAATGCATTGTGAGGACAATGTCTGCAATTTACATTTCTGTCATTTGACTTTCTATTATCTGCTGCATAGCTTGATGAGTTATTTTATATGAACTTTTATTCTGATGGCAATGCTTTGGAAAAAAAACAGTATCTAAACATGTAAGTTTGCATTATTCCTGTATGATGAACCATTCAGGTTTGATACATATAGGCACAGAGATGTCATTAGTAAACAGTGTTACCTGGCAGTATGGAGCATTGGGTTCTAATCAGGGGTATAACAAATCAATAATCAGGTAGACAAAAGACACAATACAATGCACCTATATAATTATTAATAATTGTTACAATTTGTTTCTTGAATGCAAGCAGTGTAAAAACCCTAATTTTATTTGGTATCAGCATCTTGTAGTACCTGTGCAATGGAGCTGTTTGGGAGAGGGAGAATCAGTGTAAGGAGACAATTAGGTGTGTTGCCAGGGGCATATTTACCACAAGGCAAACAAGGCACTTGCCTAGGGCGGCATTTTTCAGAGGGGGCAGAAGCTCCCACCAGAAGAAGAGATGAAAGAAGGGAAACGCGCACCATGGGAACCAGGTTGGATCCGAGAGAGGTTGCAGGTTGCTTGATGGTGCCTGGCTCTTACTCCGGGGATGTCTGGAGCTGTGAATATGAGTGTCTCTCGATTGCCGGGGGAGAGGGGGGTAGTGGAAGGCTCTCCTGGGTGAGGGGGCATGGGTGTTGGTCAATGTCATTCTCTCTCCGTAGGAGGGAGAAGGGCGGTTGTGTTGGTCAGTGTCCGTGGGGGTAGATGATTTTTGTGTTGCCTAGGGCAGCACAAAACCTAAATACACCACTGTGTGTTGCAGTCTAAAAAGCATCATGCGAGAGCAGAAAGAAAAGAGAGATGAGCATCTCAGTGTGCTGCCTCCCCTTTCCCTGTCCAATCATCAAGTAGGGAGGAAATCTGTAAATGAAAGTGAAACTGCATCAGAGAAAGAACAGGTCCCCCTCCTTGCCAAGCAGGACTGTGCTGTATGGCATAGTGTATGGCATGGTGTATATCCCATGACTGGTTGGACAACATACAAATTTATGGTCAGGTAAAACAGCTTTCATATATTTAGTTCATCTGTGTATTCAGCTGCTTTGTCCTGGAGTGTTCTCTAATCTCCATCTGAAGAATAACCCTTATTATTATTATATATTATTACTTAATTGGGACATTATAAAGGTTCACAAATACTATACACTATGGATTTTAATTTAATAAAAATATTTGCCAAATGTATAAAATACTATAAGTGCTTAGCATATAGTAGTTGTATGGTTTCCTTTGGCTATAGCTAAAGTTAGTTTACTGTCTCTTCAAAATTTTCCATGCTTATCTGTCCAACAGTCATGTGCCAGCATCATCTTCTGTGTGTCAGTCTTTGGGTCTTTTCATTGGCCGGCCGGGATGATGTTCCCCCTTCGCAAGCACAGGAAGTTATAAACTTAGCACTTGGAGATCTGCCCGGAACTTTAAGCTGAGCTGCACATGCCCCAACTACATACAGTATTTAGCTTTCTGCTCCAACTATGAGATGAGAACCTCTCGTCTGTCACCTGGAAAACAAAATTGAGCGGGGCTGAAAGTTGCTCAGCCATTCATAGGTAGCTTTTTATGCTCTGTGTAAAAAACGTCCTCTGATTGGCTGAGTCTGAGATAGTGACATCATCCGCTCACATCTCCCCTTCAGGAAATTGTTTTGCCTTCGCGCTCCCAGCACACATGTCTGGTACTCACGGAAAGGTCCCGATCTCCTCTTTCGATCAGGACCTTTCCCGATCATGTGACCGCCGTGACAGCGAATCACAGCGGTCAGATTTACCTAAAACCCCGCCCCGCCTCCCGGCTTCTGAAACCCTTAACCTCCTTAGCGGTATTCCCGAGTGTAGCTCAGGGTAAAATTTGAGTACCAAGAGCGGTAACCCAGAGCTACACTCCGGCTTACCATGCAGCGTTGCTCAGGGAGTCCCTGCAGCACTCACCTTGTTCTTCGCCCCCGCGATGTTTCCCCTGCAGCGTCCCCGGCCATCTCCTCCGGTTGATGCCAGCATCTGGCTTCCGTGTTCCGGTCCCTGTGACGTCGGGACGTACGGGCGCGGAACCGGCAGCAAATTTGAAATTTTTAAAAAATGTCATTTTTGCTGTCAATGCTGTTTCAATGCATTTCACATATATTTTGTCCCTACTGCCTTGTCCTGTGCCCTGCCTGCATTTTGACTGTTCTTTCTGCCTGGAAACTTAGAAAAGTCCATGGCGTCTAAAACGCGTCCCTTTACGTCAAAAGCGGGTTTAGATCAGCTAGAGAACAGCGATAGTAAATCAGAACCACTTGCAGAATTGAGTGATAATGATTCGTGGGGAAATTCGTCATCAGACACTGAAAACAATTTTGCGACTTTGCTCAGCGATGAGCGAATTTGCCTCTGTATTTCAAATTTCAGTTTTTTTTGGTTTGATTATATTATTGAATTAAATTTATTATTATATTATTATTTTTTACGATTATTTATTAAATTATAATTTATGATTTCGTGTTTCAAGTTTTATCATATCCGGAATGTTTACTAGACTCTTGTTCGTACAGATTTCAGTGAGTTATTCCTAAAAATTACAGCCTACAATAAAAAACTACATATTTCCATGCAAAAAAATGGTACCGCTTTCAGCACAAAAAATCGGAAAGAATCATACCGCCAAGGAGGTTAAAGGGCCAGGAGGTGCCGGCGCCACGGGGTTAATAAGTGTCCATTTGCTAATAGTCCTGTATACTGTAGTTTTATATCTTCACCAATACTTAAATTCCAAATTACTTCTTGGAACACCCCTTGTTTCTATACACTGCAAACCAATAAGCGTGCACTGGATGTGCTCTCACCTGATGTATATGACCAAACCGCTAGGTGAGGTCATAAATAGCATGTGTCCCTTATATGGACTGCTGTGTTGTGTCCAATGGGCATGAACCTCCTCCACTATCTTAGCTCTCCTCCTCCATCAGATATGCACCGAAAAGAGATGACCAAAACATAGTGCTTTATCCTCACAAAACATGTATTGATAAAACAGTATCCAGTATTCCACTCACATGTCTGATGTATTAAAGTGGCACTTGATTGATATTCATGTTTTAAAACTTTGCATGTTTCCTAGAGTTTTGTGAATGAGGTGAAGCTCTGTGGATTGCATCATCCATCCATTTCTGGCATGTGGGTATTCCCTGCAAAGCAAACTTTCATCGCACCCTTTAAAATTCCCATGCAAAGTGCAACTTCCTTTGCAAAGTGAACCGCCTATTTGCCTTTAATAAATCAAAATCAATCTATATATGGTGCTTTACAGCCAAATATCACATTTCCCTCTCCATAGGTTTTCTAGGGTAATGAGGAAAATGGATGTAGTAGTGTTTTTTTCTGCATAGCTTGCCAATATTTCTAGTGTGCCAGTGTATTTTTTTATTATAGCCATCTTTTATGATGAAAGCCAAGACAGGCTTTTTTTGTAACCATTAGTTGGATCAAAGTGTGTGAACATGTATAGTTTAGTGTTCACACATTTCCATTAAGGGTTATTACATTGCTTATTGGTATAGGAAGAATGCATGATATTTCAGAGCTTTCAGGCAAGGTATTGCAACATATAATTTCCAGAATGTCCCACTCCACACTCTACTAGCAGCTTTTGAATTGGGATAGATACTGCTAATTGTTCTTAAGGGCATTTTACCTCAAATAACATTTTTTCTTTCTTACAAGCTCATTGTTAAGGTAATTAGGTCTAAGCCAAATTTACCATGTGAATTTATAGATAATTTTTTTAAACCTTCTGTTTAAGCTTGATAGAGAGTTCTAAATGGACTTTTTTTTAACTGCTACTCTTATTTTTAAGGGTCTCATATCTGTTTTATTATGGTGTTGACATTGTTTTATTCATAATGATTTAATATGGCTAAAGCATTATACATTTAATTAATACAGTTAAGTGTTTGAAGATTAATAATTACTGCAGGAAAGCTTCGGGAGCTCTACATTAAATTCATGGACACATTTATCATTTCTATGGTTATAATTACCAGAGAAGTAAATGTAATTATTTCTATGTATGATGCCATCAAAGGTTCATAACCTCTGAGCTTGGTGCTCTATGTCGTTTGCACAGTTCACTGAACATCCAATTTTTTGAAATTGAAGATTTTTTTAATCACTTAGTAGTTTGCCAATGACTTCTTGCTGACTATTGCCTCATTTGCACATTATTGGATATGTCTTGCTACAAAGAGGGGGAAATTGAATTGAATTGAAATGAAGATTATAGGCATGCATGTGAAGAAGGTTGTATGAGGGCACCAGGGAAAATCAGCCTCTAAAGTAGATATAAACCCTAAGTAAATTACTTTTTTTGTAAAGCACTGTATATCATTAGAGGAGAAGTAGGGCCAAAGCAATTTTGTCCCTACTTTTCCTATGGGTCACAGTAGTGCAGTTCATTCTGCACTCCTGTAACCCATTTACAGCTAACAGCAGGCTAAAGCCCATTGTCGGCTGACATCACTCAGCCAGTCCAGGTTCAGTGTAAGTGTTTGGAAAAACCTGCTGGATTAAAAACAAGCAAGTTAAAGACTATGTAAACCCAATATTGCATATTCGTGTTATGTGTCTGCTGTACCATGTACTTGTATAAAAGAGTATTCCGTTCTCTTTGTGTTGCTTCCTTTGTGTGAAATCCCTGGTGTTCCTGCCAGTCCCTCTGCTCTATTATTAAAAACTGACCACATTAAGTGGGAAAGCGCAATGCAGTCAGTTCTCTAGCTGTGCTGGGATGCTGGGAACTGTGCCTGACCTCCTCCAATGATTAGACTTGTCGTGACAACTCCTCCCCCTTCCCAAAGAGAGGGAATGTGATCACTTATAAAAAGAGGAGAAAAGTATTATATTTTTTTTTATATGTATGCACGAATGCTCTGCCTGTCATTTCTAATTTAAACTGAAGGAGTTGTTGAGAGCTTACATATATTTTAAAAGGTTCCTAAGATCACCAGGTTTCCAAAAAAGCAGAGGGAAGGCTTGGCAGGGTACAGTTCTACTGGAGCCCTGCGAAGGCAGACTGTGCTTTAAGTTTGCAATACAAGCCAAACTTAGAAAACTCCATTCACACCACATACCTAGTTGTTAGAATAGGTTTACACAAAGGATGGCATGCTATTCCAAACAATTTTAGAGTGCAGTTAAAGTGGTTCTAAAGGCTTAAGCTATGCATGAAGGTAAAAAACCTTCTGTGCTCAGCATCCCCCCCCCCAGTCCCCCCTAATACTCACCTAAGCTCCCTCTCAATCCAACACTGTGCACTGGAGTCTCTGCTATCCCAGGACTCCCTCTTCTCATTGGCTGAGACAGAAGCAGGAGCCAGAAGCAGGAGCCATTGACTCCCACGGCTGTCAATCACAGCCAGTGAGCCAATGATAGGAGATGGGAGGTAGGACTAAGCCACGGCTCTGTGTGTGAATGGACACAAAGAGCAGCAGGTGCCCCCATAGCAAGCTGCTTGCTGTGGGGGCACCCGACAGGAAGGAGGGTCCAGGAAAGCCTGCTGGGGACCCAAGAAGAGGAGGATCCGGGCTGATCTGTGCAAAACCACTGCACACAGCAGGTAAGTAAAGATGTGTTTGTTATTTTTTCCTTAAAAAAATAAGCCTTTAGTATCACTTTAAAGACACAAACTGAAAGAAGGTGTATTAATATACAATATACCACCCAAGTCTTGCAATCTTTAACCCTTTGTTAGAACAGTGTTCAAATCTAGTTTATGACTGATAATGAGATCTGCCAGCACAGTGTAGACACATTTAAATATGGTAAACATAAACATAACTCTACAGCCTTATTCTTAACATTATAAAGTAGGGAAAGATTGGTAAGATTTTTAAGCAAGTAAAAGGCAAGAAAAAAATGTATCAGCATATTTTTGTAGTATTAAGCAGAACTATACTGTATCTGAGCACCACAAACCAAAAAAATGCTTTTTAATTCATTTTTAATATTCAAAGCAAACTCACCCATCCACGTCTCCATGTTTTATTTTGCTAAGAAATCACTTTGAAAGACACCCCCAAGCATTTCTGGTCGAATCCATGTAGCATTTACTTTCTGGAATCTATCTGCCCTTAGCTCAGGTATGATGGTGTTCTTAGCTGTGAAAACCCTCCTCCCCTCCTGAAGACTCCTGGAAGAAATGCAATAGAAAAATTGCAGGTAACTGTAAGGTAAAAAAAACAGCATTAAGTTAACAAAAAAGGTCTTAAATTAACACTGTGATGAATTCTAAGAAGGAAAAAAAAATGCATAAATGCATCACCATACCACTGAATCTTAGATAGCAGAAATATCTGCTACCTGTATATTTATGTATTACAGGCATTTATATAGCGCTGACAGTTTATGTATAACTGTACACACAGTGCATAACATCAGTCCCTGTCTTTGAAGAGCTTAGATTCTAAGGTTCCTATCTCCCATACAAGGGCTTTGGAGTGTGAGAGGTAACCAGAGTACCCACAGAAAATCTTTGCAAGCATAAGCAGAACAGGCATATTACAGCAAACCAACTGCTGCTATCTTATTAAATTTGCCAACCATATAATAAATAGATCAACCACAAGGATCCCACAAATGAAATAAATGTCAAAGAATGCACGCCATATTGTAAAATCAAGATCCAGATTCAGTTTAAGGTTGCTCTTTTTAAAGAACCAACAAATTCTTTTGATTGGTGGTACAAAAATGGCTGAACATTTGGTTTTATATGCTAAAACTTTTGAATTATTATGCATTTTGAAAATGTGCTTTTGGAACCCAACTTTACTAGAGAGTTTTTCAAAAAAGGTGTTCTATCTTAGTACTGTATATAGAACATAATGAGATTATAAAGTAAGAGATCAGAGATAAAACATATATCAGCATAGCTATAGGCAAATCATTCTATCATCCTTTGAAATTGTATCATATTAGATTGCAAATCCTAAAGGCACTCAGGTAATTGGCAAATAAACATGATTTGCTATACACTGCTTTTTCTGCAGAATATATTTTGTGTGGTTCATTTTTATACATATTCCCTATTCCCTACAAAACTTTTTTAAATAAGAATAACTCATTAGATTTATGTGGTCACTGCAGGATTAATAAATATGAGGAAACTAGGCATTTTATCATTCATATTAGAAGAAGCAGAGGATACTCTACCCAACTTGTACATGCAAGCAGTTTGGGCAATTTATACATTGCAAGCTCTACAAGTTTGCTGAACTTCAAAATAAAATGGACAAAGTAAACAAAGAGGAGGGTGCAATCTAAGTGTAGTAAGAAAGATTTTATTAGACACCATATAAAATAATTGGCCACTTATATGAAGCAAGGAACTGTAGCACATTGTAAAGCTAGAGAAAACCATTGTGGCAGGCAGACATTGCCGGTATACAACAAAGCCAAAAACAGCCTAGGAACTCCAGAATGAGGTCACACACTGGTTGGAGGGCCAGTGGGCATGGCTACATTTTTCAAAGCCTCCTATCTTCTTTCTCAAGTCTTAAGAAAGAATCCAGGAGGCTTTGAAACATGTAGCCACATCCAGCAATGTCTGCCTTACCACAGTGACATTCATGTCTCAAAGTTATCTGGGAGGCCCAGAGTACCAGTGCTGCTATATGAAAGTTTTGTATTTCTTTTCCTATAGCTTTCAGGAGTCCCACCATTTCTAAACTACATCCTATATAGATTACCACTGCTCAAGGTAGAGAGACTCCCAATCTCCAAGCACAACTCCTCCTGTAGGTGTTAGCCCAGCTCATGTGCTGCATAGATGAGAACAAAGGACATCCTATGGGCTGCACTCCAAAACAATCCACTTTAATGAACCAAGATAAAACCAATACAGACAGTGGAAATACAATGGGGGACGGGCAGGTAAATGCATTTTGCACTAAAGACAGCCCTTATTCATTAACCCAATGAATAAGCGGTGTCTTTAGTGTGAAACTCATTTACCTGCCCGTCCCCAACTGTATTTACACTGTCTGTGTTGGATTTACACTGGTTCAATGAAGTGGATTGTTTGGAGTGCTGCCAATCACATGTCCTTTGTTTACATCTTATATAATCCTGCATATGTTGGTCTTTGATTGGCTTACTTTGGTATAGGTTTCCTGTTAGGTACAGATTATTGCTAAGATTTGATCTCTCAATTTCATTATCATCTATGCTCAGAGATATAATACTTTGAGCTTTTTAATCTTTCACTGCTCACTCATTTGTAGATGGGTTTAGTCTGGGATCGTGTATGCACTTACTTGTACCCTCTCATATCTGCATTATTTGCACTTTTCAGGACTGGTAGTTCTTGTTTGTTTGATTAGTGACTAAAAATGTTGATGACACACAACATCTTGGTAGTCATATGCTTTCTGACTTTTTGCTGTAGCTCTGAGCTGAATCTGTATCTTCAATATTTAGTACTTTGAATACAGTTGGGTCCATAACATATTGGAAAGCTGCTGCAGATATGACTATTACCAGTCAAGATGTTGCTGGACACATGGCTGAGCCATTTTTGTTTTAATTGGAAAACAACAGGAACACAGAGACAGGAAATTACACCAAAACCATGTAGTTCCATTGTAAAGGACATCACATTAAAAATTACACAGGTACACTACCAACTGGTGGCAGAACTAATGATCACAGTATATTACATGAGAATTGTTGTTGCACTTAGTCTATCTAAACAGCATGCTAACATACAAAAGTGTTGCTGCGTAGACTATTTAAGCAAGCCTATCATAATATGTACCTGTAGGCACAGTGAAAATCTCCTAAATGTCTATTATTTAGAAGATATTCAAATTTCTAGAGGTCAGTGACATCACTGACGCATGCTCACTGTGCTCTGAATGGACAGCATACTGGACTATGCCATCCATGGAGTGCCACAACCATGACTCCTATGCAGGGTGGATAAAAATCAATGATTTAAAAAAAAAAAAAAATCAGACTTTTTTTATTTAAATCAGATTTTTTTTATTTAAATCGGATATTTTACATAAAATGCTTTTTGAGGAAAATATATTACCATCCAAACGTTATTCCATCATGAAATAAAGATTCGTTTTTTAATTATGTAGAATAAGGCTGTATATGTTTAATTTTTTTGGTAAATAAATTCCATTAATCCGTTCACAATGTCATGCTCTTCCAGAGGTTTTTGTAAGATTATTGGGCAGTTTCTCTGCCTACAAGATATTATCACAGATGCTTGGTTTACTTTTGCAGTTCTCAAAACTGAATTTGACTCAGCGGACATCACATGCCTCTTCTTCACAGCAAAAATGTTATAACATGAACAGAGTTAAGAAAAAGACCTTAATCCTAACTTCTACAAACCTATGAATACAGAATCAACCCCTTCAGTGCTAAATTTCAAGAAGTTCAGTGAATAGAATAGAAACAATATTTTTCTGATTGTTTGGAGTGGAATAGATCTGCACAAGAAGAAAGTGTAACTAAGTGTGAGGAGGAAGGGGCTGACAGTCTAAGTTTCTTAAAATATATATATTTTGTTTAGCCAAATTAGTTGACAAACATGGATGTTTGTTTAAGCAAATAAAATATGCTGTAATGTTATTGTTTCAGTTGAATAAATCTATTTAAATTGTTATTATTAAGGTAATGATTATTTTTCTCCTTCCTAAGTACAACAGAAAAGTTGTCCAAATATGAATGATTAACCTATTAAACTGGGTATAAAAAAACTAATATGAAAAGTTGTTATTCTAAAAATCTTCATCTACTTGCATATTAAAGTTATACCAGTAAGAATTAGTCTTTATGTAGAAAACTAGGATTTAAATCAAGCCTTACTGACTAGTGATTTAAATCGTGATTTAAATCGTGATTTAAATCAGTTTGATTTAAATCAAATCCACCCTGCTCCTATGCACATGTGCTGAAGTGACGTCACCACGGCCCGGCTATTCAAACGTCCAAGAGCTGCAAACCTGGAAAGAAGGCCAGGTAAAGCTAAGAGGGCCAATAGTGGAGACAGCATGCCCCTAGAGGGCTTAGTTTTAAGGTACGTCTGTCATAACGAGCTAGTATGCAGTGCATACTAGCACATTTAGACTTAACTGCTGTCCCTCTGCCCTATAGCAGATATACTGCTACAGGACAGCAGGGGTCTGCAAAATCATGTATATATATATATGTAATTTTTCATTTCCAGGTAGGGGGCGCGTGCGAGCACTCTACCTGCGCCACCATTCGTGGCCTAGGCTGTCAATCACCGGGTCCTGGTCAGTTGAATATTAAACTAGTGTAGCGCTAGTAAACTAAATCATAAAAAGCAAATTCAAATCAATCTTTATGTGAATAGTGAAACTAAAATATATAGACCTTCTGATAGATCTCACAGTGCCCTAATCCTCTTAGTGCCCTACACACGTGCCACTTAATTCATAAACAATATTTATAAATTATATATTGTGGTAGTGCTATTTCATATCTTGCTACTAAACATATATCCTGTGATAGTGCCACTTCAAAAATATGTACCATGTGATCGTGCCACTTCAATTTAAACTAATCCATAGTCCAATGTTCAAATAATGAAAAATATAAAGCAATATAATTCAGGTGATGCTTATATACACATGCAGTGTGTTATTAGTGCGATTCGTGTAAACACACTCTTCCACTCCAGCTGCAGTGCCTCCTCACCTCCTTTCAGCGACCCCTAAGGGCCTACAGGCCTTTAGGATCACCCTGGATCCTCAACAATCCTGGTTGGTAACTCACAGGTTGTCCTCCTATTTGGCCTCCTCCACACCTTCACCTTTATGACTTATAGGGTCCTCTACTCCAGGAAGTAACACATGAGTGCAGTTTACCCATGCAGGGGAGAGGAAGACGCTGTACACAAATGTGAGTTGCTTCTTCTTGTTTTTTAAAATAAAAACTTTGCTAAATTTGAATTACTACACTATGGAAGATCTCTTTTTTGGCTCACTATCATGTGAGTGAGAATTTGCAGAGGATCGTTGTAGAGCACCCTATAAGTCATAAAGGTGAAGGTGTGGAGGAGGCCAAATAGGAGGACAACCTGTGAGTTACCAACCAGGATTGTTGAGGATCCAGGGTGATCCTAAGGGCTACACTAGTTTAATATTCATTTGTGCACTGTTTTGGTATCAATCTGAGTGTAAGCAGCTGAAAGGTAGGGGGGTGGGTTCCATAGAAGCGCAGGAGTATTTATAACAAGTATAAAATAATCGCTTGGGTCCTGGTCAGTGATTACTCGGCAGCACCCGGTAATGGAGCATGATTACTGACGGAGGGAGAGAATTGTAAGTAAACAAAAACAGTTCTCTCCTCTGTCACCTCCTGTACACTGCTATGCATGGCTTTGCACAGCACAGCCATGCATAGCAATGTGCTTACAGTGAAGCATGCTCACACATCACACTGTAAAACAGCACATAGCACACAGTTAACCCTTTGATCACCCCACATGCTAACCCCTTTCTGTTCAGTGCCATTAGTACAGTGTCAGTGCTTTTTATTAGCACTGATCACTGTATTGGTGTCACTGGGGATGTCAATGTCAGAATACCCGCCACAGTCCCTGATCGCTGTCATTACTAGTAAAAATAAAAAATAAAAATCCCAGTATGCTATAACTTTCACGAAAACCAATTAATTTATACATATTCTGATTTTTTTTTAGCAAAGACATGTAGCAGAATACATTTTGGCCTAAATTTATGATGAAATTTGATTTTTGTATTTTTTTTACTGGACATGTTTAATGGCAAAAAGTCAAAAATATAGTATTTTTTCTCAAAATAGTTTTTTTTTATAGCGCATAAAATAAAAAATGCACAGGCAATCAAATACCACAGAAAGAAGGCTCTATTTGTGGGGGGAAAAGGACGCAAATTTAATTTGGGTGCAGCATTGCGTGACTGCGCAATTGTCAGTTTAATGTAAGGCAGTGCCGTAATGCAAAAAATGGCCTGGTCAGGAAGAGGAATAAATCCTCAGGAGGGCAAGAGGTTAAACCACCAGGGGGGCAACTTTTTTTTTTTTTTTTTTTTTTTTTACTTTACTACCTCTTTAAACTTGAGACCTTAGACTGCCCTTAGACAGGAGATTGTCTCCTTGTCTGAAAATAGCTGTATTGGGAGATTGTCATTTAGTGGCTATGGACACATTTAATACATTTCCTCTGTTCTCTACATAAGGTTAAAGATGATGCTAACATGGTAAGACATATTCCTGATGACTTCTTGGCTTAGTGTTACATCTCCAAATCCTGGAAAACACTGGCTCCAGCAGCAGCTGTATTCTTTTTAGCTCGTAGCTTTCCATGTCATAAGTTACAACTATTAGCATCTTTTTCAGTTCTGTAGAGCTCGGAGAATACATTACAAGAGAGGATCATCTACCAAATTAAAATATGTCATTTCTGTCACTCTAAACTTAACTGAATATCCCTCTTGTATGTGAAGCTTTCACTTTCCAATTCTAGAACCTGTGTTTTCTTGACAGATTCAAAAGTCTTGAGATAACAAGAAACAAGTAAATCATTTAACATCTTTAAAGTGAACTTGACCTTCTGAGCACTTTCTAATTAAAGGTGTGCATGCATGTTGAAGAGAGAAAATAGCAAGCCTCTCTCTGCTAATTTATCAGATAATTATGGATAATAAGACTTGAGTACAGCTAACTACGAAGTAAATTATACAGTACATGGGAAAACACAGCTAGATACCACAAACACCTTTTCATTTTAACTACAAAAAAACTATATTAGATTATAATATGAAAACTATATTATATTAGATAATTTGTTGGTGTGAACGAAGCCTTTCAGTCGCTGTAAATGTATTTACACAACACAAAAAAGAAATCATTTCTCAGTAAATACGTTCCCATTTCCAGACAGCCATTGGTGTTTGCAATATTGCAATTAATTTAATTTTCATACGGCAGTAATCCACTTTAGATCATTTGGAAGGATTATCAGGGTGGGTAAATGTTTTACATAGCATATAAACAAACAAAGATTTTTAATTAATGTTTTAGGATTTTGCTTACTCTGCTTAGTGTGATCCATTAAAGTGTTACTAAACCCAGGACCCTGCATTTACTATATCTGGTCTCCCACAATACACAGAACATGGAAGTGCTATTATTTTAGTAAATATAAACTGCTAAATACCTTTTCTCATCAGAAGTTAGAGCAGTCTTGTTACTTTTATCAGTGGTTAGCAGAGCACTGGTTAAAGCTTGTAGGAGGAGTTTTCTCTAGGAGGATGCAGAACCCCTGATCTCTTTCTGGGCAGTGTTGATTGACCCTGTGCCGATCACATGCACTATTTCAAGAAAAAAAAAACTCTCTAGCAATACACACCAAACTGAGCATGTGCAGTGTCTCCACACAATATTTCTTATCAGGAGGTAAAAGGGGTGCACTGAAAGAAGGGGAGGATCAAAGAAGACAGGATCAAACAGAATTTTTTCACAATGCAGAGGATTAACCCCTTAGGTTCCACAGTGAGTTATAACAAGCATGCTTTACTGCATATGCAGACTGATTTACTATTATTATTATTATACAGGATTTATATAGCGCCAACAGTTTGCTCAGCGCTTTACAATATACCGGGAGACAATACAGCAACAATACAGTTCAATACAAGAGGGTTAGGAGGGCCCTGCTCCTTGGAGCTTACAATCTAAGAGGGAGGGGCTAGTGGTAGAAACGGTAGTAACTGTGGGGTATGGACTGGTAGGAGGAGTAGAAGATTCCATTATTAGCTGAGAGCAGGATAGGCTTTTACTGTTGTGGGTTTAGTAACACTTTAAGCAAAAGTTTTTATGTGTATGGAATTAAAATTGATTGCAATTGTTATGCTTCTTAAACACTGGCATTAGTGTGAACTGTTATGGCCCTTTAAAACCTAATCAGTTGATTGCAGTGTGTTAACATGCATTGAATTAAGGCAGCCTATTTGGGCATAAATGGGAAGCTAACGCATCAAAATGGACCTAAAACAGGACTCAGGACCAATTCTTTTTTTTGGATGCAGTGCACCACAATGAATTAATGGTGTTCTACTGTGTCTAGTGTACTCCAGTGCAGGTGCCTTTTTTAGTGCACTGCCTATGCATGCTGGGCTGTAAGTGTTTTTCACATTATATTGTTACCTTCTCTGTTGTTGAAAATATATTCACTGTATATTGCTTAGCCAGTTTTGGACTTTGGGTGTTCTACACATGCCCAAAAAACTTGAAGTTCACAGCATGTGTATAGGAAGCCCTGTCCTTCTCCCTCACTACTGCTATTCCCTCCCTTTACCAAATTTGCTGTCAATTCCCCACTGTGGTGATTTGCTTTGTAAATATGGCAGGTATTACAGCCACTGCTGTAAAAAAAAATGGACTGTCTGATACAATGATTTCTAATCCTTGTTCAGATGTGAAATAGAGAGATGCAAAGTAGCATTGTTACTTTAGACCTCATGCACACTGGGAGTTTAACTCCCTAAACGAATAAGCTACAGTAGCTTCCAGCCTCTCATAGATGTCTCAGGTTGCTGGCATCGGAGATGAATGGTGCATCTGTGCCTTCTGTCCACGTGAAAGCACCGGAATCTCATGCGCAGGGGCTAAACCACTAGTATGCATAAGGCTTTAGCATTTTACTCCATTCATCTGCAGATCAAAGGGCTAAAAACGTCATTTGTGTAGGATGTCAATTAAAGCAAACTGACAAGTTTGTTTTTAAATAATAAGTTCCCCTTACTTAACATGTTACATGTTATACCCATATTCAAGGTGTAACATGTAACATGTTACTGTAACACTGGCCCCCACCCCCCCTCATTCCCCTATTGTGACAGCTAATGGCGGATCTTCTCCCCACCTTAGCTGTCACAATTTTAAAAGTGTGTGGCCCGCCCGGCCTTGTCATTCATTCACAGAATTCTGTGGATGGGAACTACAAGTCCCAACAGCCTTTTGCAGCTTTTGGCTTGTAGTTCTCAGTGAACTACCACAGTGTTGTTGAGCATTGTGGTAGTTCATTGATTCTACCTGTCAGTGTGAAATTGCCTGCCCATATGATGTATGGGCTAACAGCTAACACTGATAGTCTGCAGGAGTCCTGCATGGCACCAGCAGTCTGTTGGTTGCTGATGCAATACTTTGCTAAACAATTAGTAAATGCACATTTTTTTTTGTCTGCAAAGAGATTGTGTATTTACCGATAGTTTTTTTTTTAAGAAGCGAACCTCTCATTTATACAAGAAGTGTTTCTATTTAACTTTCTTTTAACATTTTTTTTTCACCAATCAGTCCTAATGACCTACTCCGTTTAGCGAATATATTCTTGATTATTTTTTGTTTTTTCTAACCATATATAAACTTTTTTTGTGTTTCTTTTTTGTTTTTTGTTTTTTTTTTCATTTTTTTAGTGCAAAATTGAAAAAAACCCCACATTATTTAATTTGTAAATAATGTTGCAATGTTTTGTACCAGAAGCATAATTTTAGTGTAATTTTAAACAGTATAACTCAGTGTTTCTCAACCTGGGTTCTGCAGAACCCTAGGGTTTTGCGAGAAGTCCCCATGGATCAACCTTGTAGTGGATGTATACCGCCCAATGTTATTTTCCCGCTACATTCAGTCTCATCCAGCCATGTGCCCCTGCAGTCTTCAGCAATGCCATACACTGGATGTCACCCGTTCAGGGGCAGACTGACAACTCATGGGGCCCCTGGGCAATAGGGGATCATGGGGCCCCTGTGTCCTTGCCCAAACTCAAAAAGCATATGAAAAAGGTACCAGGGGCATCTTATGGGGCCCCCTACTGACCCCGGGCCCTCGGGCAGTGCCCGAGTTTCCAAATGGTCAGTCCGCCCCTGCGACCCGATGCTACATTAATCCATGCGCTTCCACTCTCTGCTTTCCCCTTCCACAGTCTGCATTCACTGGTGCCATACACAAGATGTCACCTCCTGATCATGCCACGTGTTCCCACTCTCTGCACTCCACACGATGCTACCCTCTGAGTTTCTAGGAACCACAACTACAGAGGAGGCATCAGGTATCAATGCACACTGTCAGTGCATATTAAAAAAAACATTGGGTGGATATTCATCTGCCACATTATTGAGCTACGGTGGAACCCCATGTGAGAAACCCTGTGTTATGGATTTGAAGAGCTGTGCAGGGAAGATACTGTAATTTTCTGCACTGTGCCCCACAGGTCCTTCTCTTCTGTCTGTCTCAGGATGTTAAATGTAATATCACTTGTGATGGATGAGAGGAGAGCTAGAGGGAATCAAAGAGAAAAGGCATGTTACAACAACAGCTTCCCTTCACTGCTCTGCATTTGTTTGTTAATTGTTGTTAAATCTACACCTCGCTGATCAGATCCAATGTTCCGTGAGTTGTAGATATGAAATTTTTTTTCGGGGGTTCCATGAGATCTCAAACTTTTTGCCAAGAGTTCCTCCAAGGCAAAAAGGTTGAGAAACACTGGTATAACTTTTAGAATACTCTAAAGTAATGGTATTTTTTTTACACCAACACTGGTCAACAAATAAAAATGCATTTTTTAAGCTATGTTACTTTCACTTTTAACATTATCACAAAAAGAAAGCATTGTTTGTCAAGCATATAGGGCTAATTTATTTTTTAAAAATGCTTGGCCAACTTATGAACATTTTTACAAGCATAACAAATAATTCATGGAATGTCTGTAACATGTGTAATAATTTCCTCGCTGCCTTTTACTGGGTGAATGTAAAAACTCAACATTTGATCCTAAGAGAAAAAAATCTTAAGAACATTTGTGAGAGTTAATAGGCTACCATGAGACCTAATAAGCTAAGAACATTTGAACAGCAGGGGAGATAATATGAGGGACACTACTGCATTGAAAGTGAAACAAGTGAAACTACTGAAGTGAAACATTTAGCAGTGGTATTATTACCACTGATAGCTCCCTCTCGGTTGTTAGGGAGCTGGCACTCTCCAGTGTCCTAAAAAGCAGTGACTCACCAACTCCCTGCACTCTCAGCTTTCAGATCAGAATTCCCACCTAACAGATGAATGCAAACAACCAGAGGGAAGAGTGTAAAAAAAAAAGAAACATTGGTCCCCCCCCCAATTCATACTAGGCCCTTTAGGGTCTGGTTTCGTTTTAAGAGGGACCACCTAATGGTCCACATAAATTCCATATCAGGTTGTTTTAGTTTGGAATGGATTTTAAGGGGGGGCTTATAAAAAAAAACAAGAAAAAAACATGAGGTCTGTTTAAAACCCATGCGCATGGTACATAGGTGACCAGGTAAAAGGGGATGAGAGTGAGCCCACCCGTCTGAACGATACCAGGCCTATGCTGATGTCATCATGCTACCAGGACTAGCAACAGAGGCATTTTCTGTACAATGGGCATTCTGTTTGTGAGTAGCTTTATAGTATAAATCTCATTAAACTCAGTGATATTATTCTATTAAACTTTTGTTTTATTTGCTGGATCTTTGCTTGCGATGTGAGTTGAGGAGGTGACTGACGTGCTATGATGTTATCTGCTTCCTGATATACAGCTGCTACAGTATCCCTCTGATGTTTACTTTTTTTTGGATAGCTCAGGTTTGGATAGATTAATTTTCAGGAAGTGGTGTGACATCCAGGCTGATATGTCTGTTAGTAGATGCATATGGAGACTGATGGAGTGAGCTGAGGGGTAGAGATATAGATTTGGGTGTCATCAGCATAGAAATGGTATTGAAAGCCATGGGAGACAATCAACTGACCCCAGAGAGGAGGTGTAGATTGAGAATAGGAAGGGTCCCAGAACAGAACCTTGAGGAACCCCAACGGAGAAAGGAAGAGGAGAAAAGGAAATAGATTTGTAAGTGACACTGAAGGTGTGGTGGGATAGGTAGGATGAGAACCAATGAACCAATGAATATCACAGTCAAGGAGTAGAGTTTTTTGAGGAGGGAATGGTCCACTGTGTCAAAGGCAGCAAAGAGGTCCAGGAGTAGGAGTACAGAATAGTGTCCATTAGTTTTAGTCATTAGTAGATCATTTGTAAGTTTGAGGATTTGACCATTAAGTTATAAATGGTTTAAAACGCCTGTAGATTTCTTCCACTGGTTCCATCAACTCAGCATAAAGCTCCCCACAGCAGAAATTCATTACCAGCAAAAAATAAAAACTACACTACAATAGTGAATTAAGTATAAAAAGGCTTTGCAACATATATTTAAGTCTTCAAGAAAAGTTTACATATGGCATTATACTTCACATCCCACAATTGTCGATGGGTACAAATAAAATCATCAAAGAGGTAAAAATAGCAGGCTAATAGCTTGCGGTATGGAAAACGCAGATCACCATTGGCCTCGAGTATGATGACGTCAGGTACTAGCCAATCCCTGCTTAAAAGGAGTGGGCATTCCCTGTGAAAGAACCCATGGCCTACTTAGGAACAAGAGACAACATCTGTCATATATATAGAAGCAATAGAAATACTGCTTCTATGAACAGTATGATGCACAGCTTCCCCAAAACAGGGAGCCAAATGGGCCAAAGTCTGCAGATTTGTCTTAGCACCCAAATAGCTACCGTTCAGTCCAAACTCATCTGGCACATCCCTAGTTCAAATCACATATAGGTCAACTTTCCCCTAAACTGATAATTTCATTTTGTGTCATTGATGTCAAGGTGAATCACAGGCTGGCTTTTTACGTCTCTTAAAGCTTTTATCCCTCAGCCAGAATTTCCCTTTTCACCTTGCTGATCAGCCTGTGGACACTATAAGTCTAAATGATGAATTAACTCTTCTGTATGATAGAGGATAGACAAATTGTTGCAAAGGGAATATAGATATACCTTCATTGTAGCCTTGTTAGACTTTGTGGTAGACTATTTGAATCTGTTAGAAATATTGACATAAATATATCATTTACTTGATTTAATAAAGACAACTGAGTGTTACTGTATATTTCACAAGTCACATTTAAAATGAAATGTTCAGTGGAGTTGCTAAGGAATTAAAAGGAGCTTGTCTGATGTTTCAAACCCAGAATGAATTTTATCTACTTTTTGATGTATAAATAACTCTGTGACATTCTAAACTACTGATGTTTGTGCCTTTTAACCATCATATCGCATAGCGTGCTGTGTACTTGCTTAAGGACCTAGGGTCAAATTTTATTTGGTGGTGCATCTCTTAAGCCAAGAACTGTGAAAAATATTATAATCAATGAACCTGAACAAGAAATAAATATTTATTTGACATCAAATTGTACTTCCTAAAGCATAAATACATTTATATCTACTGAGCTCATGTTTATGTAGTACGTAGTATAAATTTCCTATTATGTGAAAGTGCAGTCAAAAGCGAAATTTATACCTCATGAAGATAACACATCCTACTTGCATAAGTTTTCTGTTTCTTTTCTAAGAGTAACTGTAGTTAGCCAGACTACCTCCTGAACTATAGTCTTTTTAAAATGGAATTGAACTCAAAAACAGAAGTGACACAATGCACAATAAGGTATGGTAAATCAATAATGGGGAAAGATCAGTACCTTGGGTACCATACTAGGGATTAATACACCCCTCACCCTCTGACTGTCTTTTTTTGGTAACAACTTCAACAGTTCTCTGAAGAGAAAAATGGGATGACCATCGGGTGGCAGGAAGTCATGACCCAACTTATTCCATAGTGCCACGTCCCTAATAAATAGTAATGCAGAAAAAGATACTGCGTGGACATTTTAGGCACAAAAACTCAGTACACAAAAGATATCAATGTTCCTTTATTCACATTGCACACTTTAGCCACAGCTGATTTCCTACAACCAACCGACCATATAACAAACTGGTTCCAACAAGGGTGTTGAATACAGATGGTGAGGACAGTATATTCCTTTCAGAAGGTGGGGAATATTCAAGCTGCGCAACAGACACCCGACATGTTTCGCTGCTGAAGTCGCTTCTTCAGGGGCTAGCAATGCATTTGAGAATGATGAAAAAACTTAAGCATATTGCATCTATATTCATTTAGACAGAAATACAGCATAGGAAACATTTATAAACACTTACAAAGTTAACCAGTGTGCACTATGTGACAATAGACTCCCCAGCGCAAACAGAACAAGGTCCCTCCATGCCAACAAGGAAGGGTAGCACCCGCTGTTGGGTCTGCGGGTGTATAAATCAGACTATTGCAGGTGTAAAACCCCCATGAAACTCCACAGATGATCAGCAGGTAAAGACTGTCAATCAGAAGTGCTCTACAACCTCCATATAATAGTCCATCCACATCCGGGTTAATAATGCCAAAACAATATGGGCCTAAAAAAGACCAAAATATATAAATTTAAATTGGCTAGTATAAATAACATAAATCATATTTCTAAGCAAATATTCTTCCTCCTATGACCACCGGTGATCAAAAATACAGAGAGAGTGCACAATTCCTCAATCAGATGTCTGCTCACCTCCAGCAGTGTGACCTCACATCATATAATACTTGGTCTGACAGCACTTTTGGTCCCAAACTGAACTCTGAAGATCAACTTGATGAATAATGGATCCCAATGACTCACACCAAATAACCCCCTTCATCTGTAGTAATCCTCAGAACACACGGGGAGAGGTTACACTAGAAGACATCCTAGCAGGTTTACGGCTCCCCCACCCCAATCCTTTTCCTAGAAGCCAGCTATTCCAGCTGATTGGGGCGGGGGAGCTGTAAACCTGCTAGGATGTCTTCTAGTGTGACCTCTCCCCATATGTTCTGAGGATTACTACCGGTGAAGGGGGTTCTTTGGAGTGAGTCATTGGGATGCATTATTCATCAAGTTGATCTTCAGAGTCTAATTTGGGACCAAAAGTGTGGTTAGACCAAGCATTATATGATGTGAGGTCACACTGCTGGAGGTGACCCACAGTATCGCGTAAGGTTTTTTTCATTACATTGAATAAATTGCCTAGTATCCCACTGAAACGCAGGTATTATGGCATGGGCCCAAATTCATAAGAAGAATTTACCTCTGTGCTTGAAAAGATGTATCAGAGTATGTATACAATCCCTCACTAGGGAGTAAAAGGCAAACAGCTCTGACTTAGCCCGCAATGGGTTGTCTCCAATAATAGGTATAGAGACTAGATGGCCTAAAAGAAAAAAGGAGAAAACAAGGTGCCCCCATTAGTGTGACTCCTTTCTATGTTCATAACTCCAAACCCTCTATAGTATTTATCATTCCAAAGGGATGTAATCTACCTGTAACCACAAAAAAGCACAAATTCTGTGGAGTCACCGATGAGGTCCGCTCAGTGATACAGGAGTCCCACGAAGCAGTACACTGGCCCATGCTGCTTATATACACCCCGACCAGGTGTGCCAATGCCACTCGGCATGTGACGCAATCCCTGTGGATTGGTAGTTAATTCTGGAAGTTTTGAGATTTTGGTTTAAAGCGTGTGGGAAAGGTAATATGATCAAAATTAGTGACATTGTCAGTCTCCTTATTTTGATCATTCTCATCAAGTAGTAGCATTAAGTCCCACAAAGTCCTAAAGGCTTGCATAGTAAAATGTTTCATTTGTTCCATAAGTTCCATTTCCTGTCTATCTAGTTCTAGTTTGATCTACATCAAAGATATATTTGTAAGTGAGTTTCCTCGTGAACAAATATAAATCCTTGATGGTCTCATATTTTTCAAACCTATCAGTAGGGCAAAAACTTAATCCCATACTCAATACTGCTAATTCATTCTCAGAGAGTTGTTCAGTAGTCAGATTGATGACACTTAATATGTTGCCATGGACATGTTGTGAAGCATAACTGGTCCAGATGGAGGTGCAGTGTGTACTATATAAGCGTTGAGAGTTCCTTGTCTGTCTACTACATTGGACTGGTTTGGTAATAAATAATCATTGGTGTTAGGGGGCATTGAACTTTGTGAATTAGGAAGTTGCCTTAATGGCTTGTTCCTAGATGGAGGTATTGAATAGTGATCTTGTGAAGTAGTGCAGGTGTGTGCATCATGTGAAGGGCCTGTACAGCTACCAGACTCATATAGGATGACCCATTGAAGTGAATATTCCCAGAATCTGTGGAATTATGTGTGTTCTGTGAAAGTGTTCCCACATCTGTGGTAAATGTGGGGAATAGATTAGAACATCTTTTAGGGACATTGGAGTTGCGAATAGAACCCCCACCAAAATTCTGTCGCTTATGTGGCCCACTGTATATGTTGGATGATGATGCAGATATATGTGACCTTGAAGGCTGTGGATGAGAAGAGGAGATAGATGAATCAGATTCGGTCTCGTCGTCCTGTACATAATTACCATTGGTCACCAAGGTCGATTTGCTTCGATAGTTACCCTTAGTCCCAAAGGGGGGGGGGGGGGGGGGGGTAGCCATTTATAAGCAAATCCCTCTGCAAAATCAGCTCTATCTAAAGAAATATTGTCTTGTTTCTTAGTTATAATGTCCTTATTGATTTTAGCTAGATAATCCTTTAAATCCTGTCATTTGGTGTCGTATAAAGGATTATTTTTTATCGTTTCATATTGTGTCACACAATGCACACTGGTTAACTATACAAGTGTTTATAAATGTTTCCTATGCTGTATTTCTGTCTAAATTCATATAGATGCATATTTCTTAAGTTTTTTTATCATTCTCAGATGCATTGTTAGTCCCTGAAGAAGCGACTTTAGTCGCGGAACATGTCGGGCATCTGTTGCACAGCTTAAATATTCCCCACCTTCTGAAAGGAATATACTGTCCTCATCATCTGTATTCAACACCCTTGTTGGAACCAGTTTGTTATGGTTGGTTGGTTGTGGGAAATCAGCTGTGGCTTAAGTGTGCAATGTCATTTTAACTATTTACAAGACATACTTTAGCGGTGATATGTGAATAAAGGAACACTGATTTTGTCTTTTGTTTACCAAGTTTCTGTGCCTAAAAAGTCCACTCAATATCTTTTTCTCCATAACTTCAACAGTTTAGAGTTAATACTTGAATTTGACTTGGTACTTGTCAAGGGGCCAAATAAGGCTCGTGTGGCTGGAAGCCACTACAGGACCCTTTATCCTGCAGCTGCAACCGCCCACAAACAAAATGAAGGACCCTTGGGCTGGTGGCATTAATCTTAATGGCATGCCCCCCACACTGGAAATCACACCCACATTAGGAATGGCACTGTAGTACCATTCCCAGGGTGGGCTGTGATATCTGGAAAGGCGCATGGACAAGGTGCAGGGACCTTTTCCCTGTATTTTGTGAGGCAAGGCAAACCATTCAAATGAGTTAACTGCCATGCTACTGCCTGCAAAACTGCACTATATATGAAAATTATATATGAACATACAGTATATAGGAATTTATATGAATATGCACATTATTTTAAAGAGGATTGTGTTATTTCTAAAAATGATGTTTGTGACTTTTTACTGTCAAAAATCTTAAGTCTTTCTAAATTTTAGTACTCTTTTTAATTTTTAGTGCATGAAAACATATCAAAAACATTTTGCTACAACTAAATGCCATTTCATTCTTAATGGGCAAACCCAAGGTATTTCCTGAAAGTTCCAGAGATTCCCCACCATCTCCCTTGTCTACATATCCCAATGGCCAAAGAGGCAGCCCATTATAGTAGAGGACCAATGGAACACTGGGGGGAGAAGGAAGCTCCAACACTGCCTAGAGTTTTAGAGTTTTGTTTGTTCAGAACTACCTGGCATTTGTGCACAGCAAAGAGAAAAGAGTGCTGCTACCAGCATGTACAGGTGCCTTCAGTTGCATACATTTTATATAGACTAGAAGCTTTTTTTTTAATGACAGGGTCTCTTTAAAACAAAAATGGACATGTAAATAGAATACATAACTATTGGCTTTTTCTTTTGCTATATTTTTTTATATGTTAACTCTAGGCTAAAAGCTCTCTCTTCAGTAAAATTTCAAGTCTTACTTTTACCTGTGGTGATCCCCTAAGACTAGAATCAGCTACAATTGAGACCATAGATCCTAACTATTACACTTTTAATAAAAGCTTTTTCAGGCACTGAATGATGTCTTAATCCAGATCAATTTATTAAAGGGATCAAAGTGCACTTTGCCCTCTTAATAAATGGAGATCGATTGATACAATGTTTTGGCTTGTGCAGAAGCTTTAATATTAGTTTTAAAATCATTTCTGGTGTTCTAGGACTCCTGGGAGAAGCCTACTGTGTGTTCCTCACACAAAATGCATTCAGTATTATATAGCAGTAAATAGACCGCTCTCATTAATATACCTTCCATTATCTATTTGACCCATCTAGCACATGAAGTGCCAATTTCAATTAAATGCTTTCAAAGAGAGGTGAATAAACCAATTTATTTCACAGAGTGTCTGTTGAATATTTAAAGTGGTACTAAACACAATAACAAAAATGTAATATATTGCTACTTACCTATCCATGTGGTGACTGCACTAGTTTTCTTTTTAGGCTTTTTTATTTCTTTATTTTCACATGGTGATCTAGCCTGAGACTCACTTCCTGTTCTTGAATGTCTTCACTCTGGATGCAGGATCAACACCTTTGGACAACAGCATTGTCAATCTGGGGAGAGGGTAACTATACATGCACTAGCAGATTTAGGTGGCCTTGACTACCAGATTAAAACTAAATTCCAGTTAACACATTTTAAACAGTTACAAAAAACATTTTTTCTTTTGGGATAATGGTTTTGCATAAATAAATCAGTGTTAAATGGTTTGTCTCAACATTATAACTGTCTCTTTTGCTGGATAGCTTGATCTGGTAAAGAAAATTGAAAAATAACAGACTTACTGGTTGGATCACCAGGTTAGAAAAAAGGGAACAAATTATGCAGCCACCACATTTAATACTTTAGATGGAAACAGATTTACATGATCATCCTCCCATATGCAATGCCATAGTCTACTGTATCTCTTCCCATATTTTATATGCTGCTTTGGGCAATATCAATCTATTATTGTGTACTAAACCAGGGGATTTCTATATCAACTGTGAAACATGCAGATGCATGAGTTTGAAATGTGTTTACAGTAAACTTTTATTTATACTCTTCTGCTTTCCTTTTTACTGCTAATATACAGTATGTGAACTGCCATTTCTGATCTCTCCTGCCATATGGCCTAGTTAGTTCAATGCTTTCTGAGTTACATACTTAGAAAAAACATGCAGGTCACTATTTCTAACATCACTTTCAGTTTTATGGCTGAAATCGTTTTTAGACGGGGGAAAGGGGGTAGGGGAGTCGGTTCAGAAAGTATTTAAACTGAAGGCAGTCTTGCAGCTTCTTAAAAGTAGATAAGCAATTGCAAGTTACACATGATATTATTGTAATATTCCTGGTAGTCCTCTGCTTGGGGAGATCTTACTTTCTTGCCCTGTCACTTGTCTGGCTACAAAGGTTCCTTTCTGTCAGGCACTTTGCAAAGGAGGTGCTTCTGATAAAAATCATTTACACTTTGGGGTTGTTTTACTAAAGGCAAAAAGGCAGTTCACTTTCTAAGGGAAGTTGCACTTTGTAAGGGAATTTGAGCTCAAGAATGTGGTGAAGTCTCACTTTGCAAAGAATACCCAGCTCCTTTGTTAGCTCAGCTGGTAGAGCTGCAGGAAATCATTAAAAAAAAGAATACCCAATCCTGTGCAAGGAAAATAGAAAAACAGCATTTTGCTTGCACATGAATGGACGATGGCAATGAACTGAGCTTCACTTTATTCACTAAGCGATGGGGAAAATTCCCTTGCAAAGCTTAACTTCCCTTGTAAGTGAATATTCTATTTGCCTTTAGTAAAATAAAGCGTTACTAAACCTACAACAGTAAAATCAGTCTGTATATGCAGTAAAGCATGCTTGATATATTCACTGTGGAACCTAAGGGGTTAATCCTCTGCATTGTGTAAAAACACTGTTTGATCCTGTCTTCTCTGATCCTCCCCTTCTTCCAGTGTCCCCCTCTTATCTCCTCATAAGACATATCCTGTGGAAAGACTCTGCACATGCTCAGTTTGGTGTGTATTGCTAGACAGTTTTGTTTCTTTCTTGGGAGAGTGCATGTGATCAGCACAGGGCCAATCAGCACTGTCCAGACAGAGGTCAGGGGTTCTGCATACTCCTAGAGCAGAAAGAAAACTCCTCATACAAGCTTTAACCAGTGCTCTGCTTTACACTGATAGAAGTCAAAAGACTGCTAATGAAAACATTTATTTAGCAGTTTATATTTACTAAAATAATTGCATTTCAATGTTCTGTGTACTGTAGGAGACCAGATATAGTGAATGCAGGGTCCTGGGTTTAGTAACACTTTAACCTCTTTGTACTTACTTGTCAACCTCTAACGTATCTCAGAGATCAAAACAGTGGACCTATAAAAATTTGAATGCATCCTTCTGGTATAATTAGGTCAAAACAACACAGGCAAGAAGACCAGACAAATCTATTGATATAAAATATGAGGGTTCTTCAAAAAGTTTCCTCAATTTTTAAAACTCGATTATATATATAAAAGCGCGGAAATGTTTTGAAGACCCCTTGTAGAATTTTTTTTCAAATCAAGCTGACAAGCTGGATGCAGATTCCTATGTAGAGATGCAGGATTGCCAGATTGTTGTTCCATTTGTTACCACCATATTCTCTGCACTGTTTTGAATGCACCACATTCTCCTGTATACCTTCCCACCCTTTCCAACAGCCCATAAGTAAGGATTGTGTCATAAGGTACAGTAATGCAGGCAGAAAACAGCTGTGTTTTGCAGTAGTACCACACATTTTCTCCCAGTCCTTTTTAAGGGCACTATATGAGGTGCAGTCATTGTGTACTAGGGGATGCTATGCTTTAATTTCATTTATAGTATAGCTGTCATAATGTCTTCAGAAACCAAGGAATTAATTTATTAACCGCTCCCAGATTGCCCTATAGCAGAACTACTGCTATAGGGCGACATGGCTGCACAAAATCACGTGTATATATATACATGATTTTGCATTTACAGGTAGGGGGCGCATGTGTGCACCTCACTGCCAGCGCAACCATTGGTGGCTACAGATGTTGATCACTGGGTCTTGGCCAGAGATTCCCCGCCGACACCCAGCGATCACCGAGTAACACTGACAGGGGAGAGACCTGTGTGTAAACAACACAGGTCTCTCTCCTGCCAGTAGTAACATGCTGCTATGTATTTCTTTGCACAGCAGAGAAATACACAGCAACATGTTTCCCAAGTAAAACACACACAGCATACACAGTAAAACAGCACACAGTTAACTCTTTGATCACCCCAGATGTTAACCCCTTCCTGCCCAGTGTTATTAGTACAGTGTCAGTGCTTTCTATTAGCACTGATCACTGTATTAGTGTCATTGGGGTGTCAGTGGCAGTTAGGCAGTTCCCCCCTGTATCGGAATGCCCACCGCAGTCCTGGGGTAAGCCAATGAGGAGGGAGTTACAGTAGTCGAGGTGTGATATAATGAGGGAGTGAATGAGTTGCTTAGTGGTTTCCGGGGTTAGGAACAGTCGTATTTTGGAGATGTTGCAGAGGTGAAGTCTGCATGAGTTTGTCATTGGGGCTGGAAGGACAGATTGGAGTCTAGGATGACACCTAGTACTCTGGCTTGAGGGGAGGGACTGATAAAAGTGTTGTTGATCTTGATGGAGAAATCAGGGGGGGGGAAGCGGGCTGGGGGGAAAACTGGGAGCTCAGTTTTGGACAGATTTAGTTTGAGGACGTGGAGTGACATCCAGTCCGATATGTCGCTCAGTAGGCTTGTAATATGAGCGGAGACTGAAGGGGTGAGGTGTAGAGAGATAGATTTGCGTGCCGTTGGCATAGAGATGGTAGTTGAAGCCGTGGGAGTGTATCAATTGGCCAAGGGAGGAGGTGTAGATGGAGTAGAGAAGGGGCCCAAGGATGGAACCTTGAGGGACCCCAACAGAGAGGGGGAGTGAAGAGGAGGTGGCAGCGTTATAGGTAACACTGAAGGAGTGCCTTGACAGATAGGAAGAAAGCCAGGAGAGAGGCCAAGAGAGTGTAGTTGTTTGAGGAGGAGGGGATGGTCAACCGTGTCGAAAGCCGCAGAGAGGTCGAGGAGTAGGAGCACTGAATAGTGGCCATTAGCATTGTACATGCTGCCAGTGCTCACTACTATTGGTTAGTCATGACCAGGGCTTTTTTTCTCAGAGAATAGGTGTAGGAACCCCCCCTTCTGAGTCACTTCTTGTTTCTGCCTTCTACCTACCTACCTTGGGCCCCCCTTGGGCCCACCTCCCAGTACGGCTCATTTTAGAAAATACAGAGCCAAGTATCATTTTGTGGTGCTAAGTAATTTTTATGGAATTTGTTAATGATAACAAGAAAAGCAGTAAAATAGACATCCTGTGGCCAGCAGTAATAGACACCCTACCCAGCATAAATAGATTCCCTCAGTAAAAATGGACCTCTGCAACAAAGTAACACTCCAACACAATAGAACCCCAGCAACAACAACAGCTCTCCTAGCAGCCAGCCTCATTAGACTCCAGCAACAACAGACCCCTCCCTCAACAGTAAATCCCTTCCAGGAACAATTGAAACCTCTTCAACAACAGATCCCCCACCAGCAACAAAGGACCACCACACAAAAATAGATCCACTCCAGTGACAATAGATACCCCAGTAGCCAGCATCAATAGACTTTCCAGCACACCCAAGCACCCCTTGTCATTACATGGAGGTGCCTGAACTGCTTTCCCCCATGTTCCTGCTGAAAGAAAACCCTGGCAATGTCTTAGTTCTTATTACTAAATGGAGTTTAACCGTTTCAATACCGTGCAATTTTACACCTTCCTGTCCAGGCCATTTTTCAGGTTTCAGCGCTCTCACACTTTGAATGACAATTGCGCGGTCATACAACACTTTACCCAAACTAAAATTTTATCATTTTCTTCACACAACTAGAGCTTTCCTTTGGTGGTATTTAATCATCGCTGGGGTTTTTATTTTTTGCTAAATTAACAAAAAAAGACCAAAAATTTTGAAAAAAAAACAAATTTTTCTTTGTTTCTGTTATAAAAGTTTACAAATAAATAATTGTTCTTCATAAATTTAGGCCGAGATGTATTCAGCTACATGTCTTTGGTGAAAATAACCCAAATTAGGATGTAATTTTTAGTTTGTAGGAAAGTTATAGAGTTCACAAACTATGGTATAGATCTGAAAATTGATCAATCCTGAAGTACTGACAGCCAATCTACTGTAATTTCTTGAGGTCCAAGAATGTCAGAATAGTACAGATATCCCCAAATTACCCCTTTTTGCAGAGTAGACAGTCCGACGTACTTCATAAGAGGCATGGCGAGTTTTTTGAAGTTGTATTTTTTTGTGATAATTTTTCGGAAAATGAAAAAATTAAAAAAATTATTTTCACTATTTTTTTTTTTACATACTGACACCAGTGCAGTACAGCGTCATCATATAACTGGCATGGCGTTGAACAGGGACACTGACTGGTGACAGTATGAAAAAAAAAATATATTTTTTTTTAATTTTTTTTTTATTATATTTAATTTTTTATTAAATTTTTTTTATTTTTTAAGATTTTTTTTTCATATTTTACTATGACCAAAGTAGTACAATGTTACCATAGTAACATTGTACTACTTTGGGGAAGTGATCAGTATTTTTTTTTTTTTTTTTTACACAATTTGCTTATAGCAAAGAATTACTTTGCTATAAGCAAGCATTTACCTGAATGAAATTGATTCATTCAGCTTTTTTTTTTTTTTTTTTTTGTGCTTAGCTGTGATTTGGTCACAGCTAATCACATGACATGTGCATGTGATTAGCTGTGACCATTCACAGCTAGGCACTAGTATACAATGGATGGCATCATGAATGAAGCCATCCATTGTATACAACTGTCATGTGACCTGCTGTGATTGGTCACAGCAGGTCACATGGTACCAGCAACGGGAGCTGGTACTTGGATCTGTCATCGGCCGTGTCCAAGGTGCACGGCTGATGACAGATCGCACTGCTGCGCCGCTCTGCATTAGCGCAAACTGCGCATGTGCGGGAGCACGCCAAATGGCGTGCACCCAGAGTGCAGAGGCACATTTGAAGCCACCAAACGGCCATTGGCCGGGCGGCTAATGGTTAAACAGATTCAGAATTTATTTTGCACTAATTCACACATCTGCACAAGCAACAGGGTTAAGATAAGGTCAGTTTTGGGAAATGTAGGTTATAAAAATAGGAAGATTTTGTAGATTGCTGCTTGTCCTGTTTGAGACAAAAGTTTTTTGCAGAAGCTATTCAAAGATTTTCTTGAAAAGTGAGGTGATTTAATGCATTTCTCTTCTGTTATAGTAGGGTGACTAATACATAGCATATAGTTTGCTCTGCCCAACATAAGCAGCTTACAACATCAGATTTTGTACCTTTGGGGGTGATTTATCAAAATCAAATGGACTTTGCAAGGGTATTATCCTGAGAACTTGGCGAATGAGGCGAAGCTCTGCTAACTTCCATAATACAATTGAGTGCAAGCAAAAATGCATTTATTTTTAAACTATGACCTTCATTTACCCAAACATTAGTCAGGTTTGACCAGGCAGCAAACCTCAGTGTACCTAAGTCCTTAAGAATGTAACAAGTTGAGCAGCACAGTGGCTAAATAGTTAACACTTCCACCTGGCAGTACTAGAGTTGTTTGTTCAAATCCCAACCATGGCACCACCGGCCTGGAGTTTGCATGTTTTCCCTGTGCCTGTGTGGGTTTCCTCCAGGTACTCTGGTTTCCTCCCACGCTCCAAAGACATGCTGGTAGGTGAATTGGCTCCTGTCTAGATTGGCCCTAGCATGTGTATGTATGAATGGGAGTTAGGGACCTTAGATTGTATGCTTCTTGAGGATTAAGGACTGATATTATTTATTTATTTCAGGTATTTATATAGCGCTATCAATTTACGCAGTGCTTTTACATATATGCTGTATTTTACATTCACATGTATATGTGTGTATTTAGTTCATTGTTGGCTGTTAAGTACAGACCATGCTGCGTGTGTTTGAGTTTTCTGTCCAAAGTCCTAAAAAAAAGGTATAAAATCTATTCCTAACAAGCAGCCATATTTGTGTGGTGTTAACTGATAGCTTAATTTTCACTTTACCATGAAAAACACTCACCGTAATAAGCACAGATGATCCTAAATTCCCCCTTTTTCCAAGTTGCCCATAATTTGAAAGCATGAATGGTTTGTGAAGACCCTTGTAAGATTTGTATATTTATATTAATAGGCCTAAACATATTTATTGAATTTTCTAAGCCCTTTCATAGCTGGAGGGTAAACAAAACACAGAAAGAAACAGGCTCTTGGGGTGCAATTTAACATAAGATTACACAATCCTTTTTTTGCCTCAAGGAAAGAAGAGCCTAGGATCCCAGCTTGTACAGTATCTTATGCCTCTGCGGGTTATCATTAGGAAACATGAGAACTATGCATTTCAAAAGCATTTGGCTCATCTTCCCTGAGAAATGTCCATTATGCTCAGATTTTAAACCATGCTATTTAAAAGAAAACAACATGCTTCTAAGATGTTACATTCCCTTGTATTTTATCATGCATGAACAATTATCCATTTGGAAAGGTTTTCTATGTTTTCCAGTTCAGAAAGTCTCAATATGCTTTAATTTTAAACATTATTCATCAGATCTTTTGTTTCATAAGGTTGTAGAGATCAAATATAGTCTATTAGTTAAAATTTTCTACGTTAGGGAGAGTGGTACCTGGAAAACAGTATAAAATCTGCTACACTATGATGCAGGTTTGCTTACAATCATATTAATCATTAGGTATGAGAAAAACTGCCCTGCATTCAATCTGAGCAGTGTTTGGAAAACTTCAAAGGACTTGCCATCCCGAACCCCACTGAACTCATAGGGCGCTGAATCTGACAAATCATAAATTGCCATTTTCTGGGCTAATAGGCAAAGGGTTTTCAATGCAATAATAGGGGGGTCACTTCCCTGGAGAACATGCACCAGTGCAATCTTTTTTCAAATTCCATGTTGTTGGGAGCAGTTTAATCTTTTCACACCAATGTGGCACATATATGCAGCCATTCAGTGGCCACAAATATGCATCTATTTATAAACAAGTTACTGTGCTGACAGTACGCTCACTGAGCACTCCCAGCACAGCAACTAACATGTAATGGAAATCTCCCAATGTATACATACGATTAGGAGCTTTCTGATCATGTGACCGCTGTGACAGCCAATCACAGCAGTTTCATAATCGGAATGCCCCCCTCTGCCTCCTGGAATTTAGATCCAGTTAAAGGACTGGGAAGGGGTTAAAGCAGTAACATTTACAAAGGAAAAATGGCTTTAAAATTTGTTGACAAATTACATTTCCCATTCAATTTCTGGCTTCTGTTTAAAAAATGGCAATAATAAAGAGTGTAAAAAAAGATATTGTTTAGCCTTCTGTTGTAATACAATAACACAAATAAGAATGAAAAACATATAAAATATATATATATAAAAAAACTTTTCAACAACTTACCTTTAAGTCTCTTCAGAGACCAACACTTCCCGGAAAGATGCTCTTCTGGTCCTCCGCTGTGCTCAATGGTTTCTCTTTTTGACTACAACATCACTAATGTGTCCCATGTTGTTGTCAGCAGGAAGAACCATTGAGTGTAGTGAGGAATACAAGAGATCAACACTCCCTGGGGTGTTTCTGAAAAGACCTCAGGGTACAATTTCTCTTCACTATGGTGATGTTTGGTGGTGCAGGCAGTTATATTTATTATATATGATTCCTATTGAAATAGGAGTTTCCAGATAGAAGAGCTTGTTTTCAGGTGAATGAAAATATAATGGATAAATCAAGATGTGCAGACTGCCACACCTTCTGCTTTTGAAAAATAAGAAGAAAGGAAGAAAAAGAAAGTGCAGGGATCGTAACAGACTGGCTGTGCTTCGTTGTTTTTTTTTCCCCTGAAATGAAGGCATCAAATAAATCAGTATGGGTGTTCACAGACCCCTCTGCAATGATTTTAAGATTTATGCTCCCCTGTACACACATATGAACATTAATTTTTGAATGGCATATTAAGCACCAGCTGCTTTGATTTACAGCTAACGCCCACTTCTCAAGCAAAAACACACACACACAAGTATTACAGTTATACCAGTTATAATGAATGCAATGTTTCAAGTCATGCTAACAATGACAGTAGAATCTATTAGACCTTAATCTTATTCTGTGACTGCTGGGAAAGGGTAGGGTGGCAGGGTAGCAGCTTATAGCTCTATGGCAGCTTATAGCTCTAATATATTTTCCAGGAATGAAAAGAACCTTCACTTTAGCAAGCACCTGTGGTGCGTTACCTTACTGTGCTTTCATGCTTAAAGCAATTTGGATTTCATCTGTTGCAGTAATTCAAGTACAAACAATAAATAGCTATACAATAAATTATTTTAAATTGTTTTAAAGACATATTCTTTATGACCGGTTCTCTATATATTTTGTTGTTGTTTTGCTGTAAGGTACCCTAGGGACTTGTAAACCATACCTCCACTCTAATGGAAATAGGAGAGCGTTGATCTTAAAATTTAGAGACTTAAATTGTTTACTTATATTTCATGATCAATAGTCAGGACTGAATGTAATCCTAATTAAAAAGGTATGCGCTAATAACAAACTTATACAAAAAGTGTATATCATCATCCAAAAAAACATTTAGTGTTTTAAATAAATTATAGTGACCAAACATAAATTAGTGTCCAAAAAATATATATATTAGTGTCCAAAAAAAAATATATATATATAGATCTTCAGTGACTTGAACCAATTGTGAAAAATCCACCACCAAAGGAGATTAAATGAACTCACCAGAGCTAATGGCTGGTCAGATTATAAACCAGCAACAGCACTTGTGCTCTGGGAGCAATGAACCCGATGTCCAAATAGATATGGTGATGTTTCAGATACTTCCGGATAGTAATAATCACAGACAAACAACTTTTCAGCCCAAGCTCTTATGATGAACTTCTCCACTCTCTCATATCTCCATGAGAGCATACAGTACACTCAGGGACAAAAAAAGAGAACATAATGGTGCAATACGTTTATTCATTTATTTCTTTAATAAAAAAAGGTATAAGGAAACTCACAAACAAGGTGTCCAACAGACACCAGCTTCAATCGCAAAAAAGGTGAGATACAATTACCGCTCACCGCGGATCTCTCCCATACAGCACAGAACAGCAAGGCTCTCTAACGTCCACATCGTGTAGGCCACACCCAACCGGTTTCATCACACCGGCGTCATCCAGGGGCGGTGTTAATCTCCTTTGGTGGTGGATTTTTCACAATTGGTTCAAGTCACTGAAGATCTATATATATATATATTTTTTTTTTTGGACACTAATATATATATATTTTGGACACTAATTTATGTTTGGTCACTATAATTTATTTAAAACACTAAATGTTTTTTTGGATGATGATATACACTTTTTGTATAAGTTTGTTATTAGCGCATACCTTTTTAATTAGGATTATTGTTGCCAAAATTTATTTTGGGTGGGATATGCTGCTGACACTTTGGTGTTTTTTTGTAAATGGCGCTTTTTTCTTCTTTTTTAATTTGGTAAGGACTGAATGTATGAATGTAAGAGACACTCTGTCTATTCATAAAGGGTACAATATAATGCAGAGAGAGCAATATTTTAGGACTAGTGATAGACATAGGATCGGTAGTTACAAAATGAGTGGGGAAAATCACTAGGATGGACCAAAAGTGTACAGTGTTGCACAATGAGTGAGGAAGATTACAAAGGTAGTGGTTTATATAAAGAAGTGACCTGCATCTCATTTAACACCAACAGCTGTGCTTTTATGCATAAGATCTCTTAACCTCTTGTCACCCACATAATGGGGTTGATTTACTAAAACTGGAGCACTCAGAACCTGATGCAGCTCTGCATGGTAGTCAATCAGCTTCTGACTTCAGCTTGTTCAATTAGGCTTTGGCAATTAAAACCTGGAAGCTGATTGGTTTCAATGCAGAGCTTCACCAGATTTTGCAGTCTCTAGTTATAGTAAATCAGCCCCAATGTGTATGTGTAGTAACAAAGAGGGTTGACTTAAATGCCCACACAGATTGCATCTGTAAGACTATATAAATGTATCAACTCTTTATCTTAATAAATAATTTCATCTGCATCTGATTATTACT
Organism: Staurois parvus; assembly: GCF_062004578.1. Classification (NCBI taxonomy): domain Eukaryota; kingdom Metazoa; phylum Chordata; class Amphibia; order Anura; family Ranidae; genus Staurois; species Staurois parvus. Next base: position 11,370,404 of record NW_028317941.1, on the reverse strand, counting down.
GGTTTTATTATAAGCTTAAGACTTCAGCTGTGAAGGGCAGGTGCAGACCAGCATAGAACTCAATCTCACTCCTGTAACAGATGATGCAAGTCTGAAAAGGAGGGTTGCACACCGCTGGTATCATCCACAAGAAACTTTATTAGAGACTGCACAGATAGAAGATGGTTCTGCCATGGTATTCTGTCGAACAATCCCCAATAAAAGTTCTTGTGAATGTTACCAGGTTGTGTGCTCTTTCTTTTCAACTGGCATAGAGCCCCTCACCATCAGAAATCAAGAGTCCCCCACCCTTCCTTACATAACAGTGCACCCCCCTTACCTTGTACTACTACCAGGAAGAAGCCAGGGTGGAGCTTGGAAGCAAAAAATGCAGGGTCTGGAGGAGGACCAGAGGAGTCAGCTTCTAGAGTCTACTGAATGCTGAGACCAGTGGAGGCAGAGATGAGGGGTGCTGTAGCTGCACAGAGAGGTGTAGGATCTGTCAGAGGAGTTCTTTTGTCCTCTCTGCTGCCAACTGCTGAGACAAACCTCTCTGAGCTACATGGAGAAGTTCTGTCCTCCTCTCTGTTGCTGACTGCTTAGAAAAGGGGGGTGCAGCTGCTGCAGGGGAATTGCAAGGGCCACATGAAATGGTCTGATGGGCCAGATTTGGCCCACGGGCCTTGTGTTTGACACATGTGGGATAGATGGAGGGAATCCCCCACCATTTGTTTACAACTTTAGTCGCTATCTGGAAACCTGTCTTGAAACAAACCCAGATATGTTTGGCTCATCCCTACTACCTTAAAGCCTTTTGCTTTCCCTGGGTACTAATCAGTCCATTGCATGCCCCCACAACTTGGTTACTGATTTACCAGTCACCCTTCTAGGTGCATGTAATTACTTATTTCAGTGGCTATGTCTTAGGTTGGTGTACTTTTTCTTTTGTTTTATAGAAAAGTGGTGAGCAAAAATAAAAATAAAAAAGTAAAGCATTACAAAATGATTGTCATTGCTCTCTCATCTATTTTCATATGGAAGAAATTGTTTTACAAACTAGTACAACCAATTTCCATTAAGCTTTCCAAAGAGAAAGCATTGCAGGGTAAAAAGCAGTAAGGGATATTTTACCACAGCAGGGAAATAATAACAGTAAAAATATAATAAAGGAGAAAGCAAAGAAAATCCTTTTCATTAAATATGCATTGCACATTTTAGTACTAGGTAACTATCTTGAGATTTTATGGACATTTAACAAAGATTATAATCAGACAAGCTGTTAAAACATATGACAGGTTCATTTAGGTAAGCGGCTTCAGTATTCCTTTTTTTCTGCAGTCTAATATCCTGCATACAAGTACGAAGAGGCCTGCCTTGAAAAAATATGTCATTATTGTGGTGATACTCATGCTGTCGTTCAAGATTCTTTTTATAAAACAGTTAGGCCAGTCATTCAGAGAAGATATAATTATTAATTAAAGCTGTAGAGAAAACCAAATATATCTGGCGAGTGATGAAAAAAAACACAGTTTATATCATATTTTGGGGTGTAATGATGAATGAAGTTATTTAACTCCTTCCTGTTGACTGTACCCATATGTGCAATCTCACAGAAGTGGGTCCTCTTCCTGGGGCCACATATATGCTTACCTGTGTGTAGTACTTTTCACTATCACTGCTCTTGTCTGAACTGTCCATATGTAAAAGACTTGGCAACCGTGGTAGATATCTAAAGCAGCTTTGATCAGACTGCTTTTTGCAAAAAAAAAGATATCTTTGATCAAGCTGATTCTCGCAAAGAAAAAGATATCTTGAATAAGCTACATATCATTCATCATTTCTTAATGACTCTGTCATAGAGTTTTAAGTTTGCATTGGGTTTTGATAAGAGAAATCCCACCTTCTGTGATGTAGGTTTCCTAAAATAGAAGTAGCTAGACAGTTTAAATAGATCTGACCATTTGACTGTGATTATTTCACACTGGCAATTGTATGCTGAATACCATAGGTGTAAGCATTTATTTCTAGTATTGTTAAGGCCATCTGAGTCTCACTGTTTGATACAAGCTCCTGGAAGTTCCTGTCTAGAAAAAAATTGCTTTCAATTTCTCAATTAATGTGGATGTCAAGGTGTTTTAAAAGTCACTTTAACAACACAAAAAGTGCAGAACAATGCCTGTCTTTGTATGGTCTCTGCAGATGAAAATCTGAGATCAATTTTCTAGATAAGCTTGCAAATGGACCTGAAATAAGATAGGAGAGAGGTATTTATCTCTAATATAATATAATATAATGTACTGTACAAAATATTACAGTCCCATTTTTTATTACACAGCTGTTTGCAGAGAACAAAAGACCACCAATTAACAAAAAAAAACACTGCTGATAAAAACAGTACGTTACAAATAAATAAAATGAGTGCATTAAAGATTGGGATTTAATTTTTTCCTTTTATGAGGATGCCAATTATTCAGCAAAATACAGATTTTGAATTCTATTTGAAATTTTTATTTTGGGCGTTTTTGTAATTATTGATTTTCTATTATAAGCAATCATTAAAATGGTGGATTCCTTTGAAAAACATTCATAAAGTATTAATTGTATTTTAATATATGTTAATTTTAATATTTTTTTTAAGCGTAGGAGTGGACAATGATACAGTTTATCAGATTTGCATATTTTACATAGCAGGCATTGCAGCTGTCAAAAGCTGTGAAAGGTCAGTACATTTTTATCCAAACAATTTTGGAAACATTTTACAAAAAAAATAACATAAAAAAGAAATAACATTACCATGCACAATCAGTTGCAATTCTGTCCTAATAGGTAATGAATATACAGTACATGTGATCATTAAACAAAAATCTTTTTCAACATTCCAGTAGTAATAAATATCTGGATCCCCATTGACCATTTAGTAGCAAATTGCTTAAGACCTGAAGTGTTGTATACAAGAGCTTTCACAAAATGGTAATGGGTATTGTGTATCACTTCCAAAATATTGGGGTCACTTGTGGACTTAATTAGTAATAATGAATTGTGCAGCTATTAAGATATGTGTCACAATAGTTCTGTACTGAATGGGAAAAGAATCAATAGAGATACCTAATAATAATAGCTGGTGAGCAGGGTAAGATAAAATTCCAGTAACCCTGGAGATCAGGGAGAACACTGAATTCTAAAAACTACATACACTCTTATATTCCCATAATAAATGCAGCAAATCACATATTTCTCCACACTGACACCTGGAAATATTGTGGATAGTCTAAAAGGAGTTAGATACCATCAATAAAGGATCTTTAGGGAGTTATCCCAATGATTTACACAGCGTATAGTTATCGAAACTGCATGCTGCCAAGTTGTATGTGGAAACTCTGTAATTATTTTTCCCATTTAAGCATAGATGAGGATTTTAAAACCTTTCAGGAGAGATTGAGAAACACGCTATGTCTACACTGTGGAGTCCAGCTCATTTTGTATATGGGGATAGTGGTGGTGGAAGTGATGGATTTGCAGGAAGGGAAAAATATTATCTCCTATGTTATTTGATGAACGGTCCTTTACAGCATGAAGACCTCATTCATTCAGAGAGGATATGATTATTAACAGGGGTAACAGGGTTCAGGCAGAAGGGATGTAGGCCAAGCGTATTGCTTGAGATTATCCTTTACGTGATTAAAATTAATTTTTGGAATTAAAACCCTTGGTACTCTAGTTTGTTGTGTGCAGATCCGACCAATTTTTTTCTCTACAGGACTTACTCTGTCCACCATATAGCAGATACTTCAGATTGAACTTTAGTGACAAATGACATCATGTCCCTGTGTAATGGGCCTCTTAAGGACACTGGATATCTTTGAGTGTGATATCAAGAATAGGCTATCCTGAGGAGGGGTAATCATCAATTGCTTCAATGAATTCCCTGGTGCTCTCACCTGCCTGATAGTGCTCAGAAGATTACCTCATTTTAATTTTCTGGGGGATATTGAATGGTGAATCCTGAGGGGATGTGCACTGGTTGTAGTTGCGAGTACCGCTTTAAACAGGGAGTGCTTGTGGGGTTCTGCCTGGGGTTCCGCAGCCTGATGAAGCTGGGGATCTTTCAGCAGTGACGCCATCTTGAGAAAAAGAGGCACCCGCTGCAGCAAAGATAAATAATTGCAGATTTTACATAGAAGCAACAATGGGAATTTATCAAAATTGGAGCAGACAGAGTCTGGATAAGTTGTGAATGGCAACAAATTATCTTCTATTTTTAATTTCCAAAGCTTACCTGAATAATAACTGAATCTGCCTGCTTTTGAAATATTATCATACACTGAAGAGGTTATTTACATCAAGCTGATTTATTTTACATGCATAGCTAAGACAATTAAATTGACTATAAATTCCCGTTACACTAGTTAATTTGTACATGAGTACCTATAAAATACTAGTTTAAGAACATTTTTTTCTGGCATGTCATACCTTCTGATTTACAGGCAGAAAATATGGGAGTTTGTACTTCCATATTTAAAATGCCATTAGATTTGAAAATGCATCTTCAAATATTCAGCATAATTTAGGTTAGAGTATTGCAGATCCTATTAAAACAGATTTTGCTTGTATCTCCTAAATATGAATGTGAGATTTTTTTTCTCATTAAAAGTTGTCCCACATTAAAAACAATGTGTTTAAGTACAAAATAGCTTCTGATCTAATTATCCTACACAGCTGTCCTAATTACATTGTAGTTAACTTGGCATTTTTCAGAACGTGTTTTCTAGTCCTTCATTGTACATCTGTTTCAAAGATTCTATTTCATATTTACAATATTGTTGTGTCAGTGGCTGTCTGTGATTTAGATCTCTTTTCCCATTAATTAGTTCTAGGTAAAAAAAAATCCTCTTATGTATGCACATGTTTATTTTTGTCTTACTACAGACACTATTAATCTCTCAAAGTACTGTTTATCTGTTTGTAAAACTAAACAGAAAGGATACTAAGACTGAAGCATTTAAAAGGTTCAACTTTTAAATATTTCATATGGCTTCTATGGCAGGATGGTTATTTTGTTTTGTAATAAATAAGCAAACATGTTTTAATTAAAGATTATATGGATCAGATATCTACTGAAACTGCCTAATATGGACAGCAATAGGCATTGTGGAGGAATTAATCTTCACACACAATATATCTACACACATTATTATTCACACACAATGAGTCACAACTCATTTCCCTTTACTTCTATGGAAAGCAAAATCTTAGCAGCCTGCCAGCTTTCTAATGTAAACACACAGTAAGCTTTTAGAAATAAATTGAAACCTGACTTTAGATTATTTGTTCTGATTTGATAATGAATTTCTTCACATTATATGCATCTAGAGAGGTCAGTGATGGCATGTTTTAAATCTCTTTTATTGCTTGCAAATAATATGTAAACAACTTGTTCATGTACATAGTATGGGCATAGCATGGGCATAAGTGCATTTAAAAGCAAAACTGTAGAAAACAGAAGCACTCAAAAGTCTAAACATATCAGAAAACTTATACAAAAACACTAACCACAACTTTTCCTGTGTGAGTTCTTACTGCACTTTGCTCCCCCTTTCTCCCTTACATTAGTGGATACCCTAACTTCACCCAAAATGTTTTATTTTATTATTGGTAAAGTGGGAGACAGTTAACTTCTTTCCAGTTTTTATTTCTATCTCTGTTTCTGTAGGGGAATATTTCCCCTCACTTCCTACCAGGATAGAAAAAATGACTACAACAAGAACAAAAATATAGTTTTATTGAGGAAGGGATAAAACCTCTGACAATGTTTGCATTTCTGCCTCCTCCTTCCTGCCTTCATTTTCTGCTTGAGTGCTACAGAGAGTAAGGTAATATCTCTTTAGGGACCCAAATACAGAAATAACAAAAATCTGAAATTTTAACTTTTCTTTGCTCTTTCCAAAAAATAATATTTTTTTAGTCCATGGTCAGGCTTTAATTAGGACTGATTTGTATTCCTTTCCTGAAGCCTTTCACAAAGAGGAAATACCCGTACATGCCCACCTGTACATGCTACTGTTGGTGGTGGTAGATTACAAGGGAAAAAGAGTAGACTTGTGTACTGTAGACTTCACTAAATGCTTCTGAATATTACCCTAGCTCTCAACCACAAAGCTAATGATACTGAGAATTGGGTTAGCATTGCAGGATTACCAAAAAGGGACTCATAAACTATCAAATAAACTGGACAATTCTAAATGTGCATTCATCTAACCATTTTAATAACTTAAAATTTGGTGACTACAATTGTGCTTTAATTTATGTTTGGTCAATTATATAATTGCAGAATACATGTATAGAAATAATTAGCTATTGACCTTACTAAGAAGTAACTGGTGACATATTCAATTTAATAGCTAACATGAATGCCTTCATTGAACACAGATAATTATGTCCTTCAAAAATACCGTCAGGAGACAATTGCTGACTTCCCTCTAAAATTTTGTTGGTCTTATGGCTTGCATTGTATGAGTGGGCCTTTGGACTGATGGTATTCCCGAGTGTAGCTCGAGGTTAACTTTCAGTACCAGAAGCGGTAACCCAGAGCTACACTCGGGATTAGCCTGCAGCGTTGCTCCGGGATCCCTCTTGCACTTACCTTGTCCTTCGCTCCCGCGATGTCCCCCCTGCAGCGTCCCCAGCCATCTCCTCCAGTCGATGCCGGCATCTATCATCGTCACGACGTACGGGGGACAGAACCGGCGGGAAATTCAAAAATTTTAAAACTGACATTTACTCAATACACTAAAATCTTATAGTATTACATTACTGTATCAAAGCATTTCACATACATTTTGTCCCTAGTGGTTTGTCCTGTGCCCTGCCTGCATTTTTACTTTTCTTTCTGCCTGGCGACTCAGAAAAGTCCATGGCATCCAAAAAAGCATCCCTTTAGGTCAAAAGCAGTTTTAGACCAGCTAGAGAACAGTGATAGTAAATTAGAACCACTTGCAGAATTGAGTGATAATGATTTGTGGGGAAATTTGTCATCAGACACTGAAACCGATTTTGCGATTAAGCTCAGTGATGTGCGAACTTGGAGCTCTATTTCAAATTTCAGTATTTTTTGTTTGATTACATTATTGAATTACATTTATTATTATTATATTATTAATTTTTATGATTATTTATTATATTATAGTTTATGATTTCATGTTTCAAATTTTATCATACCCGGGATGTTTAATAGACTCTTGTTTGGACAGATTTCAGTGAGTTATTCCTAAAAATTACAGGCCTACAATAAAAAAACGACATATTTCCATGCAAAAAAAGTACCGCTTTGAGCACAGAAATACTGACATAATCATACCACTAGGGAGGTTAATTACTGCATGCTTGTTCCAGGTGACAATGATGCATGAAGCAGGGAAACAATATAACATCAATGTGATAGCCAAATTGTTTTTAGAATTTGGTCAGCAATGGCAGCTCACATATTTTGATTAGGGATTTGATCTCTCTGTTTTTTCACTTTCACTGACAGTTTTCCTACACACACCAACCATTGAAAATGCCAAAAAGTGGCAGAGGAATGAGCTTCTCAGAAGCAGAATAAGCCCATTCCTCAGTAACACTGATTTCTCCTCCTATCGGCTTGCCACTTGTACTGCAGAACACCTAATTGGCTTCCTGTGCTGCTTAGCCTCCCCCTCTTTGCGCTCTGCTAAATAGAGAGGCTTATGCAGAGCTGTATTTGTGACAAGTAACAAGTGGCTAATAAAAGAGAAGAAGAGGGATATTTACTGTAGGGACAGGACTTCCCTATTACAACGTTTTTCTGGAATTACAAAGTCATTCCTACAGAGAAATTCCTGTGAGGGAATGATTAACCTGTTCCCTGCCAGAGTCATTTTTTTATTTTAGGCCTGAAAATTTGTTATAATTATAAATTGTGAGAAAGCAAAGAACCTGGAACAAAAGTAAATTATTATATTAATTATTATTATTATTATTAACCACTTGCCCTCCTGAGGATTTACCCCCCTTCCTAACCAGGCCTCTTTTTGCTACTTGGCACTGCACTAATTCAACTGATAATTGCGCGGTCATGCAATGCTGTACCCAAACAAAATTTACGTCCTTTTTTTCACACAAATAGAGCTTTCTTTTGGTGGTATTTGATCACCTGTACACTTTTTATTTTTTACGCTATAAACAAAAAAAGAACCATAAATTTTGTAGAAAAACAATATTTTTTACTTTCAGTTATAAAAAATATATATAATCCCAATAAGTGTATATTGATTGCTTTGTATAGATGGTATAGATACTGAAATTTACTTTTTTTGCTATACAGCGCTGCGCTAGTTTAATGGGCAGTTACTTTTTGACAGCTCATCACATTTCTTGAGGTGCTAAAATACCAGGATAGTACTATCACCCTCAAATGACCCATTTTTGGAAAGTAGACACCCTAAGCTATCTGCTGAGAGGCATATTGAGTCCATGGAAGATTTATTTTTTTCTCCACAAGTTTCTGGAAAATGACAAAACTTTTTTTTTTTTTACACAAAATTGTAATTTAAATTACTTATTTCTCACACAAGCCATGGGTATATGTGGAATTACACCCCAACATACATTCTGCTACTTCTACTGAGTATGGGGATACCACATGTATGAGACTTTTTGGGAGCCTAGCCACATACAGGAGCCTGAAATCCAATGACCACTTTGAAAGCCTGAAGGTGCGTAACTTCCTCATTTCACTTTCTCAATGCCTATTACAGTTTTGAAGGCTTTGACATGCCAGGATAGCACCAAACCCCCCAAATGACCCCTTTCTGGAAAGCAGACACTTCAAGGAATTTAAAAAGAGGCATGGTGAGTATTTTGCAGATCTAATTTTTTTCACAAGGTTTTGAAAAAAGAATAGAAAAATATGTTTTTGTTTTTTTCTTCATTTTCCAAATACTTGTGGCAACAAATGAGATCTGCAAAATACTTACCATGCTTCTTATCAAATTCCTTGGGGTGTCTACTTTCCAAAAAGGGGTAATTTGGGGGGGGGGGTTAGGTACTATCCTGGCATTTCAGGACCTCCGAAACTGTGATAGGTAGTCTGGAAGTGTAATGAGGAAATAAATCCCTTTAAAAGCCTGAAGGTGCTTATTGGATTTTGGGGTCCTGTACTTAGCTAGACTGCCAAAACGTCTCTCACATGTGGTACCCCCATACTCAGGAGAAGTAGCAGAATGTATTTTGGGGAGTAATTCCACATATACCCATGACATGTGTGAGCAATAAATCATTTACGTGACAATTTTGTGTAAAAAAAAAAATGTTTTGTCATTTTCCAAAAACTTGTGGTAAAAAAATAAATTCTTCTAATGATTCAACATGCCTCTCAGCAAATAGCTTGGGGTGTCTACTTTCCAAAAAGAGGTAGTTTTGGGGGGTGGGGGCATTTTATGCCCAGCATTAGAAGTTTATGCCACACATCACTCACTCTTCTAACCACCTGAAGATCAAGCCTTTTCTCACACTTTGGGGTTTGTTTACTAAACCTGGTTGACTCAGAATCTTGGGCACCTGTGCATGGTAGCCAATCAGCTTCTTACCTTAGCATGTTCAGTTAAGCTTCAGCAATAAAACCTGGAAGCTGATTGGTTTTTATGCAGAAGTGGACAAGATTCTGAGTCAACCAAGTTTAGTAAATAAACCGCTTTTTGTTCACATGAAAAAAATCAGTATTTCTTGCTAGGAAATTAATTTAAACCCCCAAACATTATATATTTTTTTAAAGCAGACACCCTATTGAATAAAATGGTGGGTACTACAATTTTTTATGGCACATAGTACTCGCGCAGTGATTTTTCAAAAGCAAATTTAAAAAAAATATATACTTTTTTTACTTTTAATGCACAAAAACACAATATATTAGCCAATTATTTGGTAATATATAAAAGATGACGGTATGCTGAGTAAAAAGATACCAAATATGACATGCTTTAAAACTGTGCATGCCCCGTGCAATGGCGACAAACTGCATACACTTTTAATATCCATAGGCAACGCTTTAAATGCCTTTAAAAGCTACCATTTTGGATTTTCAGAGGAGGTCTAGTATTAGAATTACTGCCCTTGATCTGATGTTCATGGTGATACCTCACATATACGGCGCAACCGCTGTTTGCATACCCGCACAGGGTCAATGCTTGTGCACACAGGAGTGCGCGCATGAGAGGGGCGAGTTTATTTTTTTTAAGATATTTTGATTTTGATTTTTTTTATTATTTTTACACTGTACCTTTTTTTTTTTTACTTTTAATGCTACCACAGGGAATGCAAATATCCTCTATAACTTCAATGGGCATTGTCAAATATTCTTTTTTCAGAAATCTGGGGTCTATCAGACTCTAGATATCTCCTCTTCCCTTACATTATCTAATCAAACCAAAATCGGTGTGATCAGATGCTTTCCCAATTTACAAATGATGCTGTTTATATCCTGCGAAACTGAAGTGATGAAATGCTCGTAGCTTCTGATTTCTTAGGCTATAGAAATGATTGGCACCATTCTGGTCTCCAATCAGCTCTATGGTCAACTGGCAGAAACACCTGCTGCATTCTCAGGTTCCCCCGATGGCGCGGGACTCCCCAAGAAGGCCATGGAAGGCAGCGGGGGGGGGGGGCATCATCTCCCGCTGCTTGTAAAAGCAATCCTGCAGCTAATCAGCCACTAGGATTGCTTAGATATGAAAGCCAATCGCCGGCTGCAAAAAATGATACTAGGATGATGCCTGCAGCTATAGGCATCATCCTGGTATAACCATTCAAAGTCCAGTAATGTACCAGTACATCGCTGATCCTTGCTGGGTATATATGCTATGTTCTTTTTTTTGTATGCAGCCTGTGGACTGAATGAAAAAAATAGAAGAAATCTCTGCCAGAAAAAGTGTGTGGTATGCCCACCATTAGAATATACTGTCCTGCATCCACCCATTTCTAATAGTGGGCACACATTAGGTCACACTTTGCCACATGCTCTAGTTCCAAGATTGAACAAATGTCTAAATAGTGGCACGCTTGAATAAAAATTGTCCACATGTAAGTGGTACCCCATATGGAAAAAGGATGACACCAAGTCCCAAACTATCTTGTCACTGCTCCCCATGTAGTCTGGGCATCCGGGGGGCTCCACGTGACTATCTTTTCCCTCGTAAATCTGAAACTTATAAGTATAGCCTGTTGTCCTCTCACAGGTCTTCTACATCTTGACCCCATATCTGGGAGACATTGTTTGAATGCAAGGCGTCCAGAAAAATTAATCAGGGACTCATCAACGCAGATTTGTTGCTGGGGAGTATAGACATCTGCAAATTTTTGGTAAGGTGATTTGCTAGTAGCTGAATTTTGTGGAGCCGGTCAAATTCAGGGTCACCCCGAGGATGACAGAGTGCATTGTCATTGAAATGCATAAAGCACATTATACTCTCATATCTATGCCTAGCCATGGTAGCAGAGAATCGGGTCTGTGGACCAATACAACCACTATTCATTTTTTTTAGTAATGCCCATGTTGAGGGTTAGCCCCCCAAAAAATGTAAATTTGGAAACCGTAATGAGTTTCCATGTGACTGGTCTGGAAAGGTTTGAATTTGGGTTGTTGGCGAAAAATTGTTGTGCATATAAATTGCTTTAATCCACAATGAACACATACAGATATTCCGTGAAAAACACCTCCAAACATCAAGGGGAGTAGTTAAATTTGCTATTTCCACCAGAATTCCGGGTTGGGCAGTGAATGGGGGAAGTACAGGTGCTGCAGAATTTGTGGACTGTCAATCGGGATTTGCAAGCACATCCGGAAGGATACTAGGAGCTCTATGGGCCTGTGTGCGAATTCTTGGCGGCTGCGGGACAATACTTGTGCTCGCCACTGCACCGGCTTGTACTGGACTTATGGGTCTTGCCACGTCACCAAGTCATACTGCAGTGCTGGTATTAATATTATACAGGATATATATGGAGCCAACAGTCTGCTCAGCTCTTTACAGTATAACGGGAGACAATACAGCAACAATACAGCAACAATATGGTTCAATACAAGAGGGTTAGGAGGGCCCTGATCCTGGGAGCTTAAAATCTAAGAGTTATGGGAAACACAAAGATGTACTAGACCGCTGGTGTTCGCCAGTTCACCAAAAGGTAGCGCGGCACTAGTACTGGCACTCTGCTGCATGTGAGAGTCCTCAAAATTTACCGACAAGTGCTAACAGAGATCAGGCCTGGTTCTGCAAACACTGCGGTTTTGTGTGCAATGTATCAAGTGACAGGGACCTACTGACACTGCACTTGCTGGAGGAGAAGGGGGGGGGGTAAGCGTAGGGGCTAAATGCAGGTGCTGGCAGGTGCCAGGGCTTATCCCAATAACGCTGCATTTTTAGGGTTGCTATACTAATGTGAATGCTGGTATAGTGCTGATCTGATCAAAGATATTGATCCTTTCAGACACTATACTAGCAATGGAGGTTTATTGTGCATGAGCGTGTTCCTGGCAATCAAGGGGTTAAATGGGAGGGGCATGAAAACCACGGGAACACAAATCATGTATATATATATATATATATATATGTGTGATTTTGCGCACCTGTGCCACCCTGTAGCAGTATTTCTGCTATAGGGCATTCAGGTAGCGGTTACAGAAGCGGTTTGTGTTATGGCACTGCGTTACTTTAACTGACAATTGTGCAGTCATGCAACACTGTACCCAAATAAAATTTACGTCCTTTTTTTCCCACAAATTGAGCTTTCTTTCGGTGGTATTTGATTGCCTGTGCGTTTTTTATTTTTTGCGCTATAAAAAAAAGGCTGACAATTTTGAGAAAAAAACAATATTTTGGACTTTTTTCTATAAAACATGTCCAGTAAAAAATTTTAAAAATCAAATTTTGTCATAAATTTTGGCCAAAATTTATTGTGCGACATGTCTTTGCAAAAAAAAAATCCCAATACGTGTAAATTAGTTGGTTTACGTGAAAGTTATAGCATCTACAAATTGTGGGAAGGATACTGGGTTTTTTTTTCATAATAATAATGGCGGCGATTAGCAACTTATAGCGGTGATCAGCGATTTATGACAGTGATCAGTGACTTACAGTGGGACTGCAGAACCGCAGCGGACATTTTGACACTGGGGGGGAACTGACTTGGGGTCACTGACATCCCCAGTGTCACCAATACAGTGATCAGTGAAAAAAAAACTGACACTGTACTAATGGCCCTTGGGTAGGAAGGGGTTAACATTTTTATTCAATCAAAGGGTTAATTGTGTGAGGGGAGTGTTTTACTAGTGGGTGGGTGGGGTGTACTTCACAGGAACACACTGATCCGGAGAGCTAAACTCTGCTCTCAGGATCAGTGTGTTGGGAACTGACAGGGAGCAGAGCTGCAGTGGAAACACTGCAGCTGTGCTCCCTGTCAGTGATTGCCGGTAATCACCAGGACCTGGCGGATAATGACCAGCCAGAACCCAGTGATTGAAACCGCGGCCGCGGGTAGGGCGGCGTGGGTAGGGCGGGAACTCGCCTTGCCCCCTACCTGTTTTGCAAAATGACGTTTTAAAACGTGATTTTGAGCAGGGGTGCTGCCCTTTATACAGTGGTTGGTCAGCAACCAGTTAATAATAATAGTAGTAATAATAATAAAAAATAAATAATTATAGTTCCATTTATTTATGTCACGATATTAGCTCAAAGTTTCAGTAAAAAAATGCACTGACATTAATATTAGCACTCACAAATACAATATATTACCCAATGTTTTGGCAAAGTATAAAAGGGGTTGCACCAAGTAAATAGATACATATCTAATCTAAATATTGTGTGCACCTGTGTTTAGAGTTAACCCTGAATAATAGCCTGAAAACTATTTATCCCATTTTAGCATGTGTTGCAATTTGTAACGTGTAGAACAATTGACGTGATGGGGGATTTTTTTTTCCTTTTTGCAGGGGATAATTTTTATGTTACATTTCTTTTCACTAACTTTATTTTTCTTCACATAGGGCACCCCCCCGCTGCTGCCAACATGTGATATGTCGGTGGCAGCAAAAGGGTTAAACTACTTTTTTTTTCAGGCAGAAACACCACCTTTTTCACTGTCTACTAATGCTAAGAAAGTAAATGGAACTGAATATAGATAGTATAAAATATAGATACACAGATTTGCAAGTGTGCATGCATGCACTACTTTCAACTTTCAGTTTCCATGTGTTTGCATTAAAAAAATATAATTTAGTTTTGCTTTAGAAGAAAATATTTATCATGATATTAATAATATATCCAGGTTTGAAACTATTACTTTTTATCTTTATCATCCTTGTTTCTGCTGTTGACTGCGAACTGTACGAAAATTCTTCATTTAAACTTTTGTTCTACTTTCTAATTTCCCATACTTCAGTCAGTGATATAGCAATGAAAACATCTCCCACATTTCTTTAGATGTGCATGCTCGTAGCCAAAGTATATGTAAACCAAATTACTAAAACCTCTTATTAGTTTTAAAATGTTTAAAATAGTAATTTTCAGAGCCATGAAGGTTCTTGTGCAGGCACATGTTGTTACAGTATAGGACGACAACACTCTGGGTTTAATCTACTAAAGGCAAAAATGTTTTTCACTGTGCAGTGGAATTTTCTGCAGAGGTTAGTGACTGTGGTGAAATTTTGCTTCGTAAAGAATACCCAATCACAGGGAAAAAAAAAAAACAGCAGTTTTGCTTGAGCTTGATTGGATGATGGAAGTCAGAAGAGCTTAATTTCATTCACTAAGCTCTGGGGAAACTTTCCTTGAAACTGCAACCTTCCCAGCAAAGTGAACAGTCTATTTGATTTTGGTAAACCTACCCCTCTATCTCTGTCTCCTAATTATGCTCCGGCATTGTCACCCTGTCACAAGGGTTTACAGTAAACACCACAATTGACTGTTTTAAGACAGATTAAGCAGGCATGATCCACTGTTGTCACAATCAGGAAACCTGTGCTGCAGCCATTACTGGTTAACAAGAAATGATTGTTAACCAGTTTAGGACTGCCCCATAGCAGATATACTGCTACAGGGCAACTCTCCTGTGCAGAATCACGTATATAAACATGATTCTGCACTTCCGCCTAGGGGTGTGCCCCTAGGCAGGCTGATTCAGCTGTGAGTATTCACAACAGAAACCAACCAGCAGCTGCCAGGCAGTAGTTGTCCGCCGGCACCCACCAATCATCAGGGAGAGACACAGAACTGAGCTCTGCCTATGTAAACAAGGCAGATCTCCATTCTGACAGGGGAGAAGTGATGGATCTTGTATCCCTGGAAAGCAGAGAATAAGATCCATCACTTCCTTAGTAAAAGCAGCACAAAGTTTACACAAAAGCACTAGCTAGGCACACAGTATACCTTTGATCACCCTAGATATTGAACCCCTTCCTAACCACTGTCATTAGTACAGTGCCAGTGCAAGTTTTTAGTACTGATCACTGTATTAGTGTCACTGGATCCCACAAAGTGCCAGTTAGTGTCGGTGTCCGATTATCCACTGCAATATCACAGTCCCACTATAAGCTACTGATCTCCGCCATTTCTAGTTTAAAAAAAAAATTCCAATATATACCATCATTTGTAGATGCCATAACTTTTGTTGAAACCAATCAATACACACTTTTTTTTCCAAAAAAAGTAGCAGAATACATATTGGCCTAAGTGTATGAAGAAATTAGATTTTTTTTATTGGATAGGTTTTATAGCAGAAATGTAAAAAAAATATTTTTTTGTTTATAGCGCAAAAAATAAAAAACACAGTCATGATCAAATACCAACAAAAGAAATCTCTAGTTGCGGTTAAAAAATCACATACATTTTATTTGGGTACAGCATTGCATGACCTTGAAATTGTCAGTTAAACGAATGCAGTGCCATCTCACAAAAAATGGCCTGGTCAGGAAGGGGTTAAATCTTCCAGAGGTCAAGTGGTTAAGAGATCAGTACTACTTAGATGTAAAAGAAAAAAAAAATTGTAAAAGAAATATTATAGTATAAAAAGAAGTTCAATAAAGTGTGGTTTAGCAAAATAAGTATAATTATTTTATGGTTTACAAATACTTTAAGCTGGCCATAGATAGATCCAAATTTTGTCAATTCAGCAGGGACTGGGCAAATTTTAATCCATCTATGGCTGGTCCTGTTCTTGAGTAGTTGATCTACCGATCAACTGCTCTTAAATGGGCTTAATAGAAAACTTTAGTTCATTCAGCACTGCAGCCAATAGGCAGCAGTACTGATCAGTGTATTCTGACAGTGGAGGAGTCCAGTTGACCCATCCTTTGTTACATACAATGACAAATTCTTAAATGTGTGGGTGGGGTAATTGGTTAATCTTTTTTTCAGCCCCCTGCCTGAGAAAACAAAATGAGCCATGTACGGCCAGCTTTATAATTTGGATCTGGCCATATGGCAGTGAGAAACACTGGAAACAGTTTCCCTGCCCCTGCTCTCAGGACATTATGTTGTTTATGTCTGTGCTCCCAGACAATTTGGTGAAAGTTTGTTAGATAAAATAATGAAGATTTTAAGTTTGCAAGCTGCTTTGCATGGTTTACTAGGTACAGAGTGAAAAATAGTTCATTTTTTACATTTATCACAGAGGTGCACTTATTCCTTAATTATAGGTCTAGCAAATTCTACAAGAAGATCTTGTTACAATCAAAGCTTCCAACTGTTTCTCTCCGCACAATTTGTTAAAACCAAACTTAATTAAATTTGGGTCAATTAAGATCTTTGTATTGCATTTCTCTAATTTAAAAGTTTTTTTTTTATTTTCTTGATGTGGCTCTATTTGTAAGACTGAACTTTCTAGCTTATCATATTTTTTCTTGTTTGTGCGAAGTAGTTGTAATCAAGTTTTACAAAAATATGATCCTAATTTTAAATATACTATATATATATATATATACAGTGCTCAACATAAATAAGTACACCCCTTTTGAAAAGTAAGATTTTAATCAATATCTCATTGAACACTAAAACAATTTCCAAAATTGTGACAAAACTGAGTTTTATAGAACATTTGTTTTGCTCATTACATGAAAGTAAGGTTAATAATATAACTTAGGTTACAAAATCTTAAATTTTACTCAAATTAGTTGGTGCAAAAATGAATACACCCCACAGCAAAAATGACCATGTCTAGTAATCTGTTTTACCTCCATGATTTGTAAGGACAGCACCAAGTTTTCTAGACATAGAATGAAAAAGTTGGCGACATATTGCGACATCTATCTTTTTCCATTTTTCAAAAATGACCTATTTTAGAGCCTGGATGCTGGATGGAGAGTGATGCTCAACTTGTCTCTTCAGAATTCCCCATAAGTGTTTGATTGGGTTTAGATCAGGAGACATACTTGGCCACTGAATCACTCTCACCCTGTTCTTCTTCAGAAATGCAACAGTAGTCTTAGATGTGTGTTTGGATCATTGTCATGTTGGAAAAGTGCAAGACGACTAAGGGCACGGAGTGATGGTAGAATATAGAACAGTACATCTCTGAATTCATGATACCAACAATGAAATGCAGCTCCCCCCAACTCATGCAGCCCCACAAGAGGACACTGCTACCACGTTTCACTGTAGGCATCATGCATTTTTCTTTGCACTCCTCACCTTTGCAATGCCATACAGTTTTGAAGCCATCAGTTTCAAAAACATTTATCTTTGTCTCATCACTCCAGAGTACAGAGTCTTCTTCTTTTTCACCATGGGTCCTTTCAAATTCTAGGTGGGCTTTTTTGTGCATGGGCTTTAGGAGAGGCTTCCTACTACACCCATGCATGCTATTCCTCTGCACTGTACGCCATATTGTGTCAAGGGAAACAATCACCCCAGTTTGGCTTTCTACTTCTTTAGCTAACTGCAGTGAACTTGCATGAAAATTTTCTTCAACCCTTTTCATCAAAAGACGCTCCTGTCGAGGTGTTAACTTCTGTGGATGGCCTGGATGTCTCTGTGAGACGGTTGCAGTTCTTGCTTTGTAAAATTTTTGTATCACTTTTGCTACAGTATTCTGACTGATAGGTAAACCTTTGCTGATCTTCTTCATGTTTTTTGTGTAAAGAAATGATTTTCTTTCTCAGGCCTTGTGACATTTCTCTTCCATGTGATGTCATTGCTGACAGCATGAAAGGGTGTTCTTTGTTAAGTAACGCACTTTTATAATCAACTGTTTGCTGGACACCTGTTTAATGAATAATTCATCTGTAGTTGAATTTTTGTTAATTAGGATTTTGTTGTCTAAAATTTAGCTTTTCTCCTAAAACTTTCACTGGGGTGTATTCATTTTTGCAACCTTGAATTAAATTTGTAGGAAAAATACTTTTTTGTGTGTGCAAATTAACAAATCTTGTTTGCAATCAATGTAATCAAGTATTTTGTAGTATAGTATCCCATAGTACATTTTAATTCTGAAAGGTAAGTGAAGGGTTTCTGACGAATCAGCTGGGGGGTCTACTCATTTATGCTGAGCACTATATATATATATATATATATATATATATATATATACACAGTTGCAAGAAAAAGTATGTGAACCCCTTGGGATTACGTGCAGTTTTGCATGAATTGGGCATAAAATGTGCTCTGAACGTCATCTAAGTCACAACAATAGAAGAACACAGTCTGCTGAACATAATACTACACAAACATTAGATGTTGCCATGGTTTAATTGCACATAACATGTAAACATTCACAGTGCAAGGAGGAAAAAGTATGTGAGGCCCTAGCTTAATGACTTCTCCCAGAGCTAATTGGAGCCAGGAGTGAGCCAACCTTGACTCCAATCAGTGTGATGATATTGGATGTGTTGCTGACAGCTGTCCTGCCCTTAAAAAACACACACCTGATTTGGGTTTACTGGTTTCAAGAAGCAGTGTCTGATGTGCACCATGCCTCGCAGAAAAGAGCTCTCAGAAGACCTACGATCAAGAATTGCTGACTTGCATGAAGCTGGAAAGGGTTACAAAAGTATCTCCAAAAGCCTTGATGTTCATGTGTCCACGGTAAGACAGACTGTCTACAAATGGAGAAAGTTTATCACTGTTGCTACTCTCCCTAGGCGTGGTCGTCCTGTAAAAATGACTGCCAGAGCACAGCGCAGAATGCTGCATGAGGTAAAGAAGAATCCCAGAGTGTCAGCTAAAGACCTACAGAAATCTCTGGCACATGCTAACATTTTTGTTGACACATCTACAATAAGGAAAACATTAAACAAGAATGGAGTACATGGGAGGACACCACGGAGGAAGCCATTGCTGTCCAAAAAGAATATTGCAGCACGTTTGAAGTTTGCAAAAGAGCACCTGGATGTTCCACAGCACTACTGGCAAAATATACTGTGGACAGATGAAACCAAGATTGAGTTGTTTGGGAAGAACACACAACACTATGTGTGGAGAAAAAAAGGCACAGCACACCAACATCAAAACCTCATCCCCACTGTAAAACATGGCGGAGGGAACATCATGGTTTGGGGCTGCTTTGCTGCCTCAGGGCCTGGACGGATTGTTGTCATTGATGGGAAAATGAATTCCAGAGTTTATCAAGACATTTTGCAGGAAAACGTACGACCATCTGTCCGCCAACTGAAGCTCCGCAGAGGATGGGTGATGCAACAGGACAATGACCCAAAGCATACAAGTCATTCAACAAAACAATGGCTGCAACAGCACAGAATACGCCTTCTGGAGTGGCCCAGTCAGAGTCCTGACCTCAACCCGATTGAAATGCTGTGGCATGACCTTAAGAGAGCGATTCACACCAGACATCCCAAGAATATTGCTACACTGAAACAGTTTTGTGAAGAGGAGTGGTCCAAAATTACTCCAGATCATTGTGCAGGTCTGATCTGCAACTACAGGAAACGTTTGGTTGAGGTTATTGCTGCCAAAGGAGGGTCAGCCAGTTATTAAGTCCAAAGGTTCACATACTTTTTCCTCCCTGCACTGTGAATGTTTACATGTTATGTGCAATTAAACCATGGCAACATCTAATGTTTGTGTAGTATTATGTTCAGCAGACTGTGTTCTTCTATTGTTGTGACTTAGATGACGTTCAGAGCACATTTTATGCCCAATTCATGCAAAGTTCCACGTAATCCCAAGGGGTTCACATACTTTTTCTTGCAACTGTATATATACAGTGAGGAACAGAAGTATTTGAACACCCTGCAATTTTGCAAGTTCTCCCACTTAGAAATCATGGACGGGTCTGAAATTCACATTGTAGGTGCATTCCCACTCTGAGAGACAGAATTTAAAAACAATTCAGGAAATCACATTGTATGATTTTTAAAGAATTTATTTGTCTTGCACTGCTGAACATAAGTATTTGAACACATGAGAAAATCAGTGTTAATATTTGGTACAGAAGCCTTTGTTTGCAATTACAGAGGTCAAAAGTTTCCTGTAGTTCTTGACCAGGTTTGCACACACTGCAACAGGGATTTTGGCCCACTCCTCCACACAGATCTCCTCTAGATCTGTCAGGTTTAGGGGCTGTTGCTGAGCAACACGGAGTTTCAGCTCCCTCCAAAGATGTTCTATTGGATTTAGGTCTGGAGACTGGCTAGGCCACTCCAGAACCTTGATATGTTTCTTATGGAGCCACTCCTTGGTTATCATGGCTGTGTGCTTTGGGTCGTTGTCATGTTGGAAGACCAAGCCACGACCCATCTTCAATGCTCTGACTGAGGGAAGGCGGTTATTGCTCAAAATCTCACAATAAATGGCCCCATTCATCCTCTCCTTAATACAGTGCAGTCGTCCTGTCCCCTTCGCAAAAAAAAAACCCCCAAAGCATGATGTTACCACCCCATGCTTCACAGTAGGGATGGTGTTATTGGGATGTAACTCATCCTTCTTTTTCCTCCAAACACGACGAGTGAAGTTTAGACCAAAAAGTTCTACGTTGGTCTCATCTGACCACATGACTTTCTCCCATGCCTCCTCTGGATCATCCAGATGGTCATTGGCAAACTTCAGACAGGCCTGGACATGTGATGACTTGAGCAGGGGAACCTTCCATGTAATGCATGATTTGAAACCATGATGGCGTAGTGTTTTACCGACAGTGACCTTTGAAACTGGGGTCCCAGCTCTCTTCATGTCATTGACCAGCTCCTCCCTTGTAGTTCTGGGCTGATTCCTCACCTTTCTTATCATCAGTGATATCCCACGAGGTGAGATCTTGCATGAAGCCCCAGTTCAAGGGAGACTACAATTGTCTTTAGCCTCTTCCATTTTCTAACAATTGCTCCAACAGTTGATCTATTTTCACCAAGCTGCTTGGCAATTGCACCGTAGCCCTTTCCAGCCTTGTGGAGGTCCACAATTTTGTCTCTGGTGTCTTTTGACAGCTCTTTGGTCTTGCCCATGGTAGTAGTTGGCGTCTGACTGACTGTGGGGTGGACAGGTGTCTTTAAAGAGGTCAGACAGGTGCTACTAAGTTAGATTAATGAGTGGAGTAGAGGTGGACTTTTTAAAGGCACAGTAACAGGTCTCTGAGAGTCAGAATTCTTGCTGTTTCTTAGGTGTTCAAATACTTATGTTCAGCAGTGCAAGACAAATAAATTCTTTAAAAATCATACAATGTGATTTCCCTAATTTTTTTTTAAATCCTGTCTCTCAGAGTGGGAATGCACCTACAATGTGAATTTCAGACCCCTCCATGATTTCTAAGTGGGAGAACTTGCAAAATCACAGGGTGTTCAAATACCTTTGTTTTTCACTGTATATATATATATATATATATATATATATATATATATATATACATACACACACACACAGTATACTGTACTTTGGTCAGAAGTATTAACAGCAAATAACAGAATTCTGAGACTGTGCTTGATTGGTGGTAGAGTAACATGAAAAACCAACATCAATTGGTCCACAGTATATGCGTATAAATGAAAGTTTATCCATGCTCCTTTCCCACTCTCTATATTACATGTTTGAATAATGAAGATTTTTGCAAATTATCAAAATCCCATCATGTTCAGAATGTACACTTCCTCAAACAAATTGCTGTAGCAGACGCACCAATATACAAAAAACCCTGTAAAATTATGCTGTTGTCTCTTTACATGCAATCTCAATGCAGTCACTCAAAATATGTTCCATTTACACTGTGATAGAAGTCAAGTCTGTTGTTATAGTATGATTTTTAGACAGATATTCCTCTCCCTTCAGTCAATAATTAACACTTACACTAACCGGCAGACAGGCTATAAAATCATTCACATTTAAAAGTGGCATACCATCCCCATCCATCTCCAAAGGAAAAAAGCAGCCTGTCAGACCTGTGAGCACTGCTACAGTCCCAACACCATTGTGCCCTAATCTTTGCTTTTGGTCTGATAGTCTGCTCTTGCATCTAGAGAGATACTTATTTCAGTTCTTGGTGCTGGAATGCAGGATATGTTCTGATAGTCAGGACACCACTGCCACTCTGCCACTGCAGTACAGGAACAGTCCTAGAAGAACTGTCCCCATACCATCACTGACCCACCACCAAAATGGTCATGCTGAATAATCTTACAGGTAGCATAACATTCTCCACAGCTTCTCCAGACACTTTCATGTCTATCACATGTGCTCAGGGTGAACCTGCTCTCATCTGTGAAAAGCACAGGGTGCCAGTGGCAGACTTGCCAATTCTGGTGTTCAATGGGAAATGCAAATAGAGCTCTATGGTGCCAGGCAGTGAACACAGGCCCACTAGAGGACATTGAGCCCTCAGACCACCCTCATGAAGTCTGTTTCTGGTTGTTTGCTCAGAGACATTCACACCAGTGGCCTGCTGGAGGTCATTTTGTAGAGCTCATGCAGTGCTCATCCTGTTCCTCCTTCCACAAAGGAGCAGATACATGTCCTGCTGATGGGTTTAGGACCTGCTAAGGCCCTGTCCAGCTCTCCTAGATTAACTGCCTGTCTCCTGGAATCTTTTCCATGCTCTTGAGACACAGCAAACCTTCTGGCAATGGCATGTATTGATGTTCCATCCTGGAGGAGTTGGACTGCCTGTCCAACCTCTGTAGGGTCCAGGTATCTCCTAATGCCACCAGTAGTGACACTGACCCTAGCCAAATGCAAAACTAGTGAAAAACAGTCAGAAAAGATGATCAGGGAAAAAAAGTCAGTGGCCTCCATCTGAAAACCATTCCTGTTTTGGGGGTGATCTCATTTTTGTTCATCTAGTGCACCTGTTGTTAATTACATTAACACTAAAGCAACTGAAACTGATTAACAACTCTCTCTGCTAGTTAACTGACCAGATCAATATCCCAGGAGTTTAACTGACTTAATGCTATACTCTGATTAAAAAGTGTTCCTTTAATTTTTTGAGC
The DNA here is from genome assembly GCF_062004578.1 of Staurois parvus. NCBI lineage: Eukaryota > Metazoa > Chordata > Amphibia > Anura > Ranidae > Staurois > Staurois parvus. The sequence continues at coordinate 11,346,994 of NW_028317941.1, read as the reverse complement.
AGTGTATATGCAGTCATGGCCAAAAACATTGGCACCCCTGCATTTATATCAAATAATGCACCACTTCATTCAGAAAATTGTTGCAATTACAAATGTTTCAGCATTTTCATGTGTATTTCTTTTGTTTGTATTGGTAAAAAGTGAAGAAACAAAAAGCCAAATATGTCACCTAGGTTTCCCATTTAGCCATTATGGACTCCAGAGTTTTTGATTGATATGGGGAAAATAAACATTTTGGGGTTTTTTTTGTTTGTTTGCTTTCAGAATCTTAATAAGAATCTTGATATGTCCTGTTCTGCGCCCTGGAGCCTGGAAGATTTGTAAAGCCTCCATTCCTAGGTCAACATTTTACTTGGTAGCCATACCTTAATATTAGTTGCAGCTGTGTGCAGGCCTTTACATATATACATGAGCTGACTAATTCTCAGGTAGCCTGCTTCTATGTAGAAGGGCTCACTGCCGACAGAACATTAAAAAGGTACAAGGGCTGCTTTTTTGTTTTCGACAACCCCAGTTAGGGGGCATCATGTTAGTCAGGAACTCACATGAGTTCAGTTAGTCGATTAGACATGAAGATTTTTCATTTTTGTATTAAATGCTTTGAACATGCTGTACAAAGCCCTCCTGCATTGAAACTATGTTTGTTGCCTTACTGAATAAAACTGCAGGAATGTGCTTGGACTGATACTGTCCTGGGTGTCCTTGTCTCCTGCTAGTTTTGCCAATAACTGTTGAGCCTGCTCCCCAATTAAAAGATAAATAAATAAATAATAATTAAAAAAAATAAAAATAAATATATATATTCATGGGACTGAGATTGAGGTCTGCAGTCACTTTTGCAGCAATTGTTTTCTTATCACAAACCTGTCCAATGTCCTTTTGTCTCTTTCGGTCAGTTGGCTATGCTTATTAGATGACCTTTTCTTTTAAACTGTATATGCCGCCATAACCTTTGATATTGTACTTTGTGACACGGCAAATAAATTGGCAATTTCAATCACAGAGGCACAAGCTAAACGAGCACCAACTATTTGCCCTCTTTGAAGATCGGTAAGTTCTGGCACAACTCTATATTCCTATATGGAAGAAAAATATATTTTAAATATATTTTAAAAATATTCTTCCCAAATATGTTATATATATATATATATATATATATATATATGTACTGTCAATAGCAGTTGAGCCTGTCCACCTTATATATATATATATATATATATATATATATATATATATATATATACACACAGTTGCAAGAAAAAGTATGTGAACCCCTTGGGAATACGTGGAGTTTTGCATGAATTGGGCATAAAATGTGCTCTGAACGTCATGTAAGTCACAACAATAGAAGAACACAGTCTGCTGAACATAATACTACACAAATATTAGATGTTGCCAAGGTTTAATTGCACATAACATGTAAACATTCACAGTGCAGGGAGGAAAAAGTATGTGAACCTTTGGACTTAATAACTGGTTGACCCTCCTTTGGCAGCAATAACCTCAACCAAACGTTTCCTGTAGTTGCAGATCAGACCTGCACAACGATCTGGAGTCATTTTGGACCACTCCTCTTCACAAAACTGTTTCAGTGTAGCAATATTCTTGGGATGTCTGGTGTGAATCGCTCTCTTAAGGCCATGCCACAGAATTTCAATCGGGTTGAGGTCAGGACACTGACTGGGCCACTCCAGAAGGCGTATTCTGTGCTGTTGCAGCCATTGTTTCATTGAATTACTTGTATGCTTTGGGTCATTGTCCTGTTGCATCACCCATCCTCTGCGAAGCTTCAGTTGGTGGACAGATGGTCGTACGTTTTCCTGCAAAATGTCTTGATAAACTCTGGAATTCATTTTCCCATCAATGACAACAATCCGTCCAGGCCCTGGGGCAGTAAAGCAGCCCCAAACCATGATGCTCCCTCCGCCATGTTTTACAGTGGGGATGAGGTTTCGATGTTGGTGTGCTGTGCCTTTTTTTCTCCACACATAGTGTTGTGTGTTCTTCCCAAACAACTCAATCTTGGTTTCATCTGTCCACAGTATATTTTGCCAGTAGTGCTGTGGAACATCCAGGTGCTCTTTTGCAAACTTCAAACGTGCTGCAATATTCTTTTTGGACAGCAATGGCTTCCTCCGTGGTGTCCTCCCATGTACTCCATTCTTGTTTAATGTTTTCCTTATTGTAGATGTGTCAACAAAAATGTTAGCATGTGCCAGAGATTTCTGTAGGTCTTTAGCTGACACTCTGGGATTCTTCTTTATCTCATGCAGCATTCTGCGCTGTGCTCTTGCAGTCATTTTTACAGGACGACCACGCCTAGGGAGAGTAGCAACAGTGCTAAACTTTCTCCATTTGTAGACAGTCTGTCTTACCGTGGACACATGAACATCAAGGCTTTTGGAGATACTTTTGTAACCCTTTCCAGCTTCATGCAAGTCAACAATTCTTGATCGTAGATCTTCTGAGAGCTCTTTTCTGCGAGGCATGGTTCACACCAGACAGTGCTTCTTGAAACCAGTAAACCCAAAACAGGTGTGTGTTTTTTAAGGGCAGGACTGCTGTCAGCAACACATCCAATGTTATTACACTGATTGGAGTCAAGGTTGGCTCACTCTTGGCTTTAATTAGCTCTGGGAGAAGTCATTAAGCTAGGGCCTCACATACTTTTTCCTCCCTGCACTGTGAATGTTTACATGTTATGTGCAATTAAACCATGGCAACATCTAATGTTTGTGTAGTATTATGTTCAGCAGACTGTGTTCTTCTATTGCTGTGACTTAGATGACAGTCAGAGCACATTTTATGCCCAATTCATGCAAAACTCCACGTAATCCCAAGGGGTTCACATACTTTTTCTTGCAGCTGTATATATATATATTAAGATGATAAATTGTTATCTAGAGTTGACAATTATTCAATTATTTGCAACCAGAGGATGGTGATGCACCTATTTACTATAGTATGATTATGATTTCAAGTCTTGTTTGTGTAATACTTCTGGTCTGGATTTTTATTTAGCTTCTTTTGACTGCTTGAAGTCTGTAGTTCAATCAGCTATAAAAGACTATTTCTCAAATGTCTCATCAACAAACTTTCTGCCTATCCAAGAGTTCCATAATTTGTCTGTCAAAGACCTTGGTTTCAAGACCTGTGAGCAACAACTTGTTGACAGAAAATTATCCAACTGTTGTTGTATTGGCCAGTTTGGTTCAAATGAATGCTTACTTTTGTAGAACAGCACATCACTGTGGATGCTGTAATACACTACAGCAGCTTGTGCTGCATACAGTAAGCTGTGCTGTTTTCCTGTCTGAGTACTAGACACTCCCCCCCTGCTCCTGGAAAGAAACAATTTGTTATACAGCATCTCAGCTATTCAGGAACAGTTTGTACTTTAATCAATGAACAAAGGCTTTCTCTGCTGTGTCGAGGTGAAGAAGCAGGTGGATGATGTTACAATCTCCACCTCAGGCAATTAGAGCATGCCTTGTATTTGGTAATAAAAAACACAAGGCTATTCCTGAATGGTTAGATAACATACGACTGGCTGGCCATACATTATACAATTTTCTTATACAATTTTCCTTTAGATTTACCAAAAACATATAATATGAGGTCAAACCTAAACACTTTCCTATTGTATCCAATCAAGCCAGCCCTTGAACTACATAGCTGAAGGTAAATCTAAAGGAAATTGAACAAGAAAATAGTATAATGTATGGCAAGATTAATACTCAGGCAGGAAGACAGCACAGCTTACTGGTATTTTTCACAAGCTACTGCACTTTATTATGGCATCTGCAGCAGCTGGACTGTTCTCCAAAGGTAAGTATTCATTTGAACCAAGTTGGCTCAAAGTCACAGTAACCATTGATTTTTTGAAATCTTGAGTCAAAAATCTAGATAGAGAAATTGGAGGAACAGGGACATAATCTTCAGTTTGTCATTACACATACATTTGATAATATACTGGCATGACTATATATATAGATCATGAGAGCTCCATGCTGTACATTTGTCATTATAATCTGGGACATTGGCTGTCAAAGACAGGTGCTCAGGTATGAAGATCCCAGCAATATCCTAGCCCACATAAAGAGTTGCTTTAATTAGATGACCAACACAAATTGGTAAAATTTTGCTTTCCTAAATGTGTGTATACCTATATAGAGTTAAAGGAAAATCCCTCTTTCCCCATCACCTTTTCATAAAATTACTCCGTGGTATACATTTCTGATGGTAATAATCCCCTCCTTGGATTGCTGTTGAATCAAAATACTCAAGGAAGATGTTAATTTGTTTATTTTTTTGATACTGGATAGAAGTGGACATTCAACAAGTTCCATGGTACTTTTCCCTCTTATGCACCTTCCATAATGGACATGATTTGTGTTTCAGTTCACTGTCGCATTTAGCGCCCAACCATTGCTCCTAAGGAAGCCTTAGGAGACCTTACCCTTCTTGTAGGGTGCCTTGGCAGTGGTATTCTTGTGATGCCAAGGCATTATTCAGAGGACTCCCACCTGAATCCACCTCTTGCAGGAATACCTGTCTGTGCTTTCAGCAAGCTCAGTGTGATTATGCTACTTTGGTTTGTTTACCAGTATCATACTAGTCAATCACTCACCACTCTCATTGTATGTTAACTGTGTATTGATCTACACTAAATGGTGCCTGGAGGTGGATATGTCACCATCATCCTCCTTTCTGTTATTGTGCTTATGTTACCTCTATATAACTGTTTGTAATTGAAAAATGTTTCTAATAAAAAGATTATGGAAGAGAAAGTGAGAGGAAAATGCTGTATATTGTTTTCAAAACAATGCTTTCAGTAACCATAGTGCTTCCATTTTTTTAATTAGTGGGTCTGACAATATTCTCAATAAATGGTTAGCACTCTTATATAGTTCAAGTTATATTAAACCCAAAATGTAATAAATTACCACTTACCAATTGGATTTTGTGGCTCCACTAGTTTTTTTGTTTTAGGTTTTTTTCTTTTTGTTTTCACCTGTTCATTCAGATGTACTAGCCTGTGATATTTCAACTTACAAAACCATGCTGTCCAAACAAAGTAGCAGTTAGGGGGTTGAGACAAACCATTTAACAATGACAGGGGTGCTTACAATGATCAGCTTTTATTAATTTATATATTCTATAAATAAAAATAAAACTGTTTGCTGTAGGTGCTTATAACGTGGTAGCTTGAGTTTAAATTTAACTTGCTTAGCTGGCCATACATTAATCTTTTTTTTTCACACTCAATGTGAATGTGGGAATTGCTCCAAAAATGCTATTGTGTTCTGATGGCTGGGTCCTTCCCCGCCATCAGAAAACACTGATTGTTGCCAGCTATAGTCGGCAGCATTGATCATTCAGAAAAACCCGACAGGCTGGTTGTACAAAAGTAAACCTGTTGTTCAACTTCTGTACAACCAGCCTACCCATACATACATCAAAATTCAGCCAGTTCCAGCTGAACTAACAAAATGTTGATCGATGTATAGCTAGCTTTAATCATATCCATCAAAATGTGCTTTTCTAACACTACCATCTCCCCAGACTGACAATGCTGCTGTCCAAAGGTGTCTGCTTCACTACTTCCTCCAGAATGCGAACACCCTAAGACAGGAAGTGTGTTACTAGCTTGATCACTATTTGAAATAAAGTGAAAAAAGTAAAAACAATAAAAAGCCATCACATCTAAGGATTGGTAAGCTACTGTAAGATAATGAGTTTATGTGAAATCTTCATTAAAAACTGTAAATAATATTGTATTATGAATATATTTCAGTTAGAGCTTCATCAGTGCGGATGTGCAATAGGTCTTCCAATAAATTCCTCTTCTATAGATATCATAGTTGCCAAAGGGAATATTCTAGTAATTACACCTTCTTTACTGTATAACAGACGTCTTTGCTGAGAATCCTCTTTCAGACAGTTCGGTGCCAGAGCTAGTTTATCTAACAATGAGACAGACCTGTTGGCTTCCCAAATATGCAGTTCAATGGATACCTAGTTTAGATACGCAATGAAGATTGCCAGCCATTCATGAATACTTCTGTCCCAGCAAAAGGTCATGAACTGACATGCTTAAATTCCATAAAGGGTGTGCCAGGATTTGCCTTAAAGGGGGTTGGTGTATGCTAAATACAGGGGATTGGAAGTTAGCCAATCATATCAGAGAATAGACTGGCCAACCAATCAGATATACTTCATGAATATTAATGGAGAAAAGGCCTATAACTATGGACACGAGAGAGAAAGAGAGAGGTTCTCTTTGGAACACCAGAGGAAGGGAATGTAACTTTTATGTCCAGTTCCATGGTAATTATGGAATATATCCCTTGCACTTGTATCTAAATGTTTGTCTTATGTCTTTTCTGTCTCGCTGTTTGTCTTTTGTAATAGGTTTGAGCTTTCTTAATACTGTTTCTTTTATGTAACTAGATAGATTGTTTGTGTTAGTTTAGACCTCCATCCTATTCACCAATAAATTTTGGTTGTTGTGTTAAACCTTTCACTTCTGGGTAAGAACTCTTCATTTACCAAATCATATCAGAGAAATAGTATATTTCATAATCTATAGATTTGGTCAACAGCTACACTGTATTACATGTTTGTTTTTGGACTTAATACCACTTTAAGTGTACCTAAATGTTTTCCTGAGACTATAACTAGTCAAATATACAAATAAATAAACAAATACTAATATTAATTATTATTATTACCACAATAAACATACATCAAAATAAACATAAGAAAGGGGAAATCTTTTTTCATATTTTACCTCAAATTTAAGATGTTTTAATTAAATTTTATAAAGAAAAATAAATTACTGTAAACTAAGACAGAACGGTTAATGCAAAAAAAATCTAGACTGGGTTTTCTCCCGAGGCTCTACAGTAACCTTAGGTTCTGAGAGAGGTAATATTTACCAGGATTCTACAACAGACAATTCACTGGTGTAATAAATCTCAGATCAATAATGCCTTTTTTTGGGGGCCTTTCTGATATTGAAATTAGACACATTTGTTTTTATATTTAGTGGTATAATTGCCCAGAACATGTGCACATAAAGAGGCTGCCACATACATGATTGGAGACTGAAATTATGAGGTTGGTCTCTTTTGTATCTCCAGCCCAGGTCCCGCTGAAGGTGGAACAGAGGGTACTGAGGAGCAGGAGGAACATGAGTGCCAGCAGGTGTTCATAGGATCACTTGCAGCAGGCAAGGCTGAACTTCAGGTCAGGAACAGTATCTGTGTATGGAGATCCAGCTGAAGTTAAAGTGGCACTCCATCTGGACTGCAGGTTTCCAATGCGAGGCTTGTCAGAACTCCCAGCAGGCTTGAGACAGGAACACACTGTGGTGAGCAGAGCTGGTACAGATAGCAGCCAGGTAGGCAATCGAACCGAATGTTGAAAAAGAACCAGGAAAAGAAGCGTGGTTGCAGGAGTAGCCAATGCCAGCAGCAAGGTATAGAATCATAAGGCAGAGACTTAGTCAGGAACAGAGCTGTGTCAGGAACTAGCTACAAGGCAGAAGCAGGATCTAAGTTTAGGTCAGAGACAAGATAAATCAGCAACAAGGGGAACAAGCAGAGTAGTAGTAGGACACAGGGAACAGCTGAAAGACCAGATAGCACTTAAGCATGGGCAAAAACATCCTTAACCACTTCAAATCCGCACACTTTTACCCCTTCCTGTCCAGGCCAATTTTCAGCTTTCAGCGCTGTTACACTTTGAATGACAATTGCGCAGTCATGCAACACTGTACCCATATGAATGTTTTAGCATTTTTTTGAGACAGATAAAACTTTATTTTGGTGGTATTTATTCCCCACTGGGATTCAAATTTTTTTTTGCTATATAAAGAAAAAGTCCAAAAATTGTGAAAAAAAAAGTGTTTTTCTTATAACATTTTGCAAATAAATAATCTTTCTTCATAAATTGTGGCCAAAATGTATTCAGCTATATTTTTTTTTACATTTTTATTTTATTTTTTTATTATTATGTATGTTTTTTTTTTACATATTGTCACCCTAGCAGTACAGTGTCACCATAATGACACTGTACTACTTGTTGGGGGTGATAAAGATTTTTTTTTTTAAGGCTGTAGAAGCAAACATTTCTCCTTCTCTCTGGCTGCATTCTTGCAGCCATTGAGAACTACTGTGTGAGCTGTGATTGGTCACAGCTTGTCACATGGTACAAGGCTGTTGTGAATAGCCTTGTACCATGTGATCTCTGTGATCATTCCCAAATTTTACACTTAGTAAGCAATGATGTAAGAAGTGACATCTTGCTTACTACTCTGCATGTGATCACTGATTGGCCAATCAGTGATCACAAGATCGGGACCTCGCACAGAAGTCCCATACAACGATCGGTCTTCCACAGTGTCCGGAGACGGGCGCATTTATGAACAGCAACCTAAAGGCTGTAAAAGCAATAATTTCTCCTTCTCTCTGACTGCATTCTTGCAGCAATTGAGAAATACTGTCAGAGCTGTGATTGGTCACAGCTTGTCACATGGTACAATGCTGTTGTGAACAGCCTTGTACCATGTGATCTCTGTGATCATTCACAGATTTCACTAGTAGTAAGCAGTGATGTCAGAAGTCTTGGGTACTAATATTCATGTGATTACTGATTAGCCAATCAGTGATCACATGATCGGGACCTCACACAGAAGTCCCATACAGCAATTGGTGTTCCAGGGAGTGCACACAGGCTGAAAATGGGGGTTCCGTTTATCAACGGCAACCCGCTCCTGCACTGCTCCCGTCCGGCCATTTATATACATGGGCCTGATGAGAAATGGTTAAATAGCCTGTCTGGAGCCAACATGCACTGTGCGCATCTCTGCACGTATAAAAATGCCTGGTCACTATTCTGCTGAGAATGCCATGAGCATGCACGTTTATGCGGTCCAAATGTCTGACCGGCATTCCTTGATGTAGACAGAGCATGTCTGATTCCAAGTTTTTTTTTTTAACAGAAATTATCAATTTTATATGTTTATTTTTGTAACCACTTGAATTCTAGCTTGTATTTACCACTTCTTTACCTGATCATTTTTCTGTTCCCAGTGCTGTCATAGTTTGACTGACAGTTATTCAGTCATGCAACAATGTATACTGAATTTTACATTTTACATTTCTAGGGACAGACAAAGATTTATTTTATTGGTATTTAATAACCAATGGCTTACAAAAAAAAGACCAAGAATAAAAACAACACAGTGTTTCTCGCTTTCAGTTCTAAAACATACTGAGGTGGATACAAGTTGAAGCTTGATAATGGTGCACTATATACAACCATCATTAATGTACCAGTCATCCACAGAGGGAAGAGGAGGTGAAGAGTTCATGTGCAGGTCATTTACAGTGGGAGGACGAAGATAAGGGGGTTAATGTGCAGGATAGGAAAGGTGACTGACTGTCTCTGTGCATTTTGCCTATTATCCGTGATGTCTATATATAGCATGATCACAAATACTAAACATGCACTAGGCACGTGCACAAGTAGTACACAGAGTGCCATTTGTTAACTGCTCTCCAAAAATACAACTTCACTTCTCTTCTATTTTTTTTATACAATAAAGCAGTACTGAGACAATCAAGCACAGTTGTATATCTATTTGTCCCTTTATTTTGTAAGTTAGTCTTAGGGAAAACATGTACTTACCGGTTTCTCATTATTATTAACATGTGATTCTCCCTTTTTTTTTTAAATCATTTTCTATTCCAGAGGTTGTTATTATTTTAGTGAAATATTCTTCCTCCACTTTCATGGTTACTCTGCTAATTGGCAGCCATTTTAAAAGGGGTTTGTAATGCAAGCAGAATATTTCAACAAGAACACTGCTTCACATTTACTTTGAAGTGGGGTTTCACTCTTTAGAACTTGAAGCTTATAGTTAGATTGATTACTCCAAAACAGTGAAGAAAAGCAGTTCTAGTGCCAAATATGTAAAATCAAGTTCCATCAAAGTGACTAAAGTGGTGATCAAACACAAATTCTTCCTTTTAAATTGCCAATTTCTATAGAGATAACTGATTAGACGGTTTCAGAAAATGTTGCATATTAAGCAGCCAATTTATGCCTAACACCAGCTTTAGTTTTGTAATATTTAGCACTATGATCATTGCTGACAATCTACATTTTAAGATTTCCACTGAATAGCATAAGCTTTTTGCCCCTATTTTAATCTGCATAGTTTAGTTCTAGAGTCACATGGCTCCATTGACAGCAACATTTTAAAGTTTCAGCAGCTAATCAAAATGATTACAACAGTGGCATAATGTATCTGCAGAACTTTCACATATTCACTAAAATTAAATTATTCATAATTCCATCCTTGCCAGTGTAAGCTAAAGGAAGCCACCCTCGTTATTCTAGTTAAACTATATCTCCAAAAGGAGTTTGATTGTTGAAGAATTTGGTTCTGATCTCATTTGTGCTTGGCAATAATAAAAGTGTATCTAGACCCAAGAACAAAAAAAATAATAATATATTGCAACATACCAGTCCTTAACCACTTCCTGTCCGGAAACTTTTACCCCCTTCCTGACCAGGGCAATTTTCAGCTTTCAGCGCTATCACACTTTGAATGACAATTGCGCGGTCATGCAATACTGTACCCATATGAATTTTTTACCATTTTTTTGAGACAGATAAAGCTTTATTTTGGTGCTATTTATTCACCGCTGGGATTTTTTTTTTTTTTACTATGTAAATGAAAAAGTCCAAAAATTTTGAAAAAAAAAGTGTTTGTTTTATAAAATTTGCAAATAAATAATATTTCATCATAAATCTTGGCCAAAATTTATTCCATTTTTTTAGTAAATAAAAAAACTCCAATAGTTTATAACCAAAAATTATAATTTTTAAAAATTTTTTTTACATTTTTATTTTATTTTTTTATATTATTATTTTTTTTTTTTTTTACATACTGTAACCCTAGCAGTACAGTGTCACCATGGTGACACTGTACTACTTGTGGGGGGTGATGAAGATTTTTTTTTTTTTTTTACACTGATTGCTTTTACACCCATATAGGATGTAAAAGCAATCATTTCTCTTTCTCTCTGTCAGCATTCTTGCAGTCATTGAGAAGTACTGAGTGAGCTGTGATTGGTCACAGCTTGTCACATGGTACAAGGCTGTTGTGAATAGCCTTGTACCATGTGACCTCTGTGATCATTCACAGATTTCACACGTAGTAAGCAATGATGTCATCATTGCTTACATCAAGTGGCATCTTGCTTACTACTTTGCATGTGATCACTGATTGGCCAATCAGTGATCACATGATCGGGACCTCATACAGAGGTCCCGTCCGATGATCGGTGTTTCACTGTGTCCGGAGGACACAGCGGGCACCGGATCGCGGTGCTGCGCACTCCCAGGGAGCGCTCACAGCTAGAAAAGGTGGGTGCCATTTATGAATGGCAACCCACCCCTGGACTGCCACCGCCCTGCCGTTTATAAACAGCAGGCGGACGGCAAGTGGTTAAAAGTGGTGGTCATAGTGTTTTGGGTTTTTTTTGGGGGGGGGTTCCATGATTTTCACCTAGTGAATCATCCTTTAACACACCTGATACTTGAAGAAAGACTCAGGCTAACAATTTTAAGCAGTTACAACATTTTTCACTACTGGGATAAATGTTTTAGTTATATGTATAAAAGATGACAAGAAGAATCCTCTGCAGTGTTAAAGTGGAACTAAAAACACTGATTTAAATAATTCTCAAAACATTTGCAATCCAGGCATGCATCTGTAGATAACTGTCAGTTGCCAGTGCGCCTATGTCAGCCCTGACATTTTAAGCCCTCAAATGGCTGGTGTAATAGCTAATCACTTGTGCACAACAATGCCAACTTCAGATCTAAATAAAGGTTAAGATGGTTCCATCTTCAGCCAATAAATAAATATGGGAGCAATTATAAACTATTCATAACAAGAATGAATAGTTTAAATAATTTAGGGCTGAAAGACACCTCCAAAATCACTGCATTTTTCAAGCAAATACTGTAACTGCCTATGCAATCTTCCACCTTCCCACCATGTTGCTGTAATAATTTGTCTTTTTTTGCAAGGGTTGTTTCATTCCCAGAAAATAAATAAAATAGCACTTGATTTTGTATTATACAACAATTCTATTGTAGCACTAAAATCAAAAGTGGTCTTCTTTAATGTGACACCCAGTGATCTGGAGCTCCAGCCCTCTACCACTAAAGCATTATTTCACTAAGATGAGTACAATATTTTAAATCATGACAATATTTTTCTAAAACTATGTAGTTAATTACACAACATTGTATAATCACTATTCTCTTTGCATGATTTGACATTCACTAATGATATCCCTATTTTCTCATGAATTAAATTTTTTATCTCAAGAAACATTATTTTTTTACCCCTTCAAGCAGCTTCTGTTCCTGATTTTCTTAACAGACATCTGGTTAATATGCACAGAAATCCCTGAAGTGTGCCAATAAGGAAAGTGTACCCAACATGGGTGGGTTTGTGAAAAAAAGAAAGGGTTAAATTATAGCAGTTAGGATTGGTCAGTTTAAGATGAAGGGGGTGTGATTTAAAAGCAGAATGAGAACAAGAAATTTAGTGAGATGCAACTTGAGAGTTAGGCCCCTTTCAAATGGGGTAAACCCATCAGAGGATCCGCTTGCTCATCGGGTGGATCTCTCAACTGATCCCCACTGAGCAAGTAGATGTCTATGTATGCTCCACTAATGTACAGTGGACACAGACACAGCCTTCTATGGGGCATTGGCATCTGTATTTAGTGTACAGGATCAGATTGGATGGTGGCAAGTGTCAGCAGACACATGTCCGCTGACACCGACTGCTCCAAAGAGAGCTATAGATGGTCCGTTCAGGTCTGCCTGAAAAATGACAGGTGGACCCAATCAGACCTTCAGTGTCAAAGGGGCCCTAGTTTCTCCATCTCACACTTTGGCTATATGGTATGGTAGAGTAAACTTGATTAACTGTAAGCTTAGTTGCTAGGGTAAGTAAGTCATGCTAGGGCTAAAAATGTAATTTTGTGGGAGGCCATTTGCCTCAGTGATGGTGCCAAAAAGTAGGCTGGTTGAGAAGTTAAAGTCTCATGACACTTTTTTAAGGTTACTGGTCACCATTTTATTATAAAAGTGTTATGAAGGTTAATTTCACAAGTTATGGCTTGAGTTCACAGTTTTAAATAATGGGTCTTTGGAAGAATAACATAAATGGCTGTGTACCCTGTGAGATGATTACAGGTATAACTAAAGACAAAACTTTTGGTTTAGTTTTGGACAGAGAGCAGAGCACCTGTCATATTTTTATTACTTCCTGTACAACCTCTATTTGTCCTGTTTACCATTATCACCAAAAGTGGAAGTGAAAGAAAAACCCAAGTTTTGGGTTGTCACCAGAGTAGGAATAGAGAGGAAATCATCCAATGAGGAGACTAGTTTTGGTAGAACTGGTGACAACTTGGAAATCCATAACTCAGTATGGATTTTCTCTCACTTCTTATTATGGGACAAGCAGTGAAGGGAAATCTTATAATGGGAAACAGATGCAAAAAAACTAAAACTGATAGGGGTTATAACTCAACCTTCACTTTTCAAAAATAAATATACAATAAGTTGCCTTAATGCTACTTTAAAGTGGAACTAAACTCTTTGAGCCTTAACAGCCAAGGAAGCTGCCATCTTAAGTGCGCCATACACTACTGAAATTTATTTTAGTCTCCAGGTAATCTGCTCTCTTCCATTCTGTTTGGGAAACACTGCAAGAAAATTTGGTTTCTGGCTGTTATATATTGTGGATTCCTTCTTATAACTTCTGACTACTTTTTAAATAAATAAGAAGACAGTTAAAAGAAAAATCTTAAAGAAAAATATTTTAAGAATGTGCATTCAAATTTCTAATTCGTAATGGAGCCATATCAGTGTTCGTTTTTGACCACAGTAAGAAAATTTTGTAGGACTAGGATTACATTTTTTTCTTGAACAAATGAATTTCTAACAGTGAATGTAATTTTCATTTCAGAAAGTCCATTCATTCCAGAACTGAATGTTTAAAGAAAACATTTGTTTAAGTACTTTTGAACTACATTCATCAAGTTATCAAATGTACTAATGATAATTTTTATATGAAAGTTCGTTTAAATATTCGTACAAATGTTTGTTTGAAAATCTACTAATGTAAAGTCAGCTTTGACATCTGTATGATCTACAGTTGCAATGGTGCTGTAATCAGGTATGACACCAACTTTATGGTTTGTTTGAGTGCTAACATAAACAAACCTTGACAGGTATCACCAGAGGCATGCCTTGAATTTAAATATTAGAAAACTTAAGGGCAAGAATACTCATCTATGCTCCAATGCTCTGACACCCACAAGGCCCCTCACCAGTGCCAGCATTGTCTCCTTACCTAGTTGCAGGCTTTTGGCAATTTTGATTGGCTGGTGCGGGAGATTGTTACTCCTGTGCATATGCTAAAGTCATTCATCCCAGCGCATTGACACTGTGTGTGCATGCGCTGGTTTGTGTATATTCTGCAGAGGATTGTGAAACAGGCAGGTATGTTTACTTTATTGCAAAAGAGACATTGCATGACTTTTCCTGCAATAAAAAGCCTGTCTGTTCACAAATGTGTATGTTTTGCCTTCAGTTTCACTTAAAATTGGTGGGTTACTACCGCTTTAAAGAGGTAGTGTCACCTGACCCACCCAACTGCCATAATGCTGTTATTATTTATGGTAATTATTTATTGTTAACAATATTTTTCTTATGTATGTTAAACAATTAAAATGTCTTGAAATGGTTATATTTACTGTATTCGCATTTTTTTGTATCTTCCATTTTCTAAATGGTACAATATCAAGACATATCCACAACTTACATCTCAATTACTCTTGCATTATGATACTTAAAGCGGAGCCCCCGTAAAAAAAAAAATAAATGTCAGCAGCTACAAAAACCGAATGTCCTGTGTCCCCGGTGCCATCATTTTTAGTGTGGACAACCAGTTGTGATAGCTTTCAGTTTCACAGTCTGGTGCCCACTGTGCATGTGCGAGTAGAGCCAAGCTTTGTGAATGGTCCTATAGTCATCTGGGACCTGTCATGTGTCCCAGAAGGCTACAGGGAGGGAGGGGGGAGGACAACTTCCTCTTCCAATTACCTAGGCGAACACAGCAGAAGTGGGATCGGGTACCTGTCAAATTTTGGTACCCCCCAAAGGTGCCAATCTTTAACGGAAAGATATGGATGAAGCCTTAAAGCGGAACTTCTCCTTTTGGGTGGAGCTCTGTTTTTATAATTTCAGCATAAATAGAAAAAGAAAAAAGAAAAAGTATAATACAATTACCAAAAATTGTAATTCCAACAAAACATCTACTAACAAATGTAACCAATAGTCTATATCCACATCTCACAGCAACCCTTAATAGTTTCTATACCATATATCTTAAAAAGTATCTATAAAAAGTTACAAATATGTTTTTACTATGAGTTTCATTTAAGCTTATCTAAACTATTAATAGCAGCAGCTTTAATATACTATGTTGTATATTTAAATGTGGTCATAAATTGTTGCATCTCCACCTGATCTAAAATACAGTCTATAAATTGTTTCCACCTCTTAAATAAATTGTTAACTTAGGTTTGATTTGAAAGTTCCACATCTAATTTTTCAATATATAGATTTCCATATCTGTTATTAATTATGTCACCATAGCAGACGCAGTAGTTATCCAGTGCCTCAAAATGGCTCTCTGAGCTATCAATAAATATATATGCATCAACTGCAAATTACATGTCTACCTATTTATAATACTTATTGCCTCAGCCTAATCACAGCTGAACAGTAACATCAAAGGGTCTTTGTAAACAGCGATACCTATAATAACATTTATTTATTTCAACACCTGCTCCCAAAAGAGTGAAATCTTTAGGCAATGCCACAAACAATGTGTCAACATGGGTCTATATAAATTACATTTTGGACGTATCCCTGCATACGGTGATGAGGCATTTATTGTAAACAGGTCGTATGTTCTATGCATAATATTAAATTAAGCTTCTCTCCAGCTCTCATTTATAATGATTCTACGAACCTTGTTGTATCCCTCCATTAAATTTCCCACCAGATTTTCATAGGAAAAATCAGCTTGCAATTTTTTACACTTGGATTTTTAACTGATTTGGATGACATGTTATTCAATGAATGGTAAATATCCAATATGAAATAGACACAGTTTCCTATCAACCTATCCATAAAGGTCGGCTTGAATGTATAGAGCATACTACCACAACAGGACCCTAGATAACTAAATATTTGTAAGTAGTAAAGACTATGCTGACTTGGAATGTTAAATTCCATAGAAACAGTTTCAAAAGACTTTAATGAGTAAGAATTAGTGTGGTACAATTGGTGTGCCATAAACAACGCATTCTGCTGTCAGGTTTGAAAAGCTGCATAATCTCTACTCTGTGGAAATGATGGATTATCCTGAATTGGCAAGAACTTTTTTACATAGGGAGACATTTCTTTTAGAGAGATGGAAGCAGAGAGATTCCATGGAGAGGCCTGCTCTCTCTCTATATCTAAGCTAGAGTACCTTGACGATTATGTTAGCCAGTTCAAAGCATGTCTCAGCAAGCAAGCTAAATTGTAAGTTCTAGTATTGGGAAGGCCAATACACCCTTTATTCCTAGGCAGGGAAAGAGTAGATATTGATTCTTGTGGTCCATTCCCATGCCATAAATCCTAGTCATAGCCTTCATTAATTAGTTTACATCCTTATGTTTACTGATTATATTATATTTACTGTATTTGTTAAGAAAAGCTGTGGACATTTTCCAATGTTAACAAGTGTTGAAAAAAATATTATTTGGGTTGTCTCCTTCCCTGCTCAATCTTACGAAAATTAAGATCGTATTATGCGTCAATATTAAGTGACTGTTACACATAAAGCTAACAGTAATGCAGTCTCTGCGTTAAGGTAAAAATATCTTACATTTTCAGCTCCCCATCTGCTCCCTCCTAAACACTTACCTGTGGTTGATTTCGTTAATCAAATCCTGTGTGGATGGGGCAGGGGGTGAGCCACACTGCGTATGTCAGTAGACACATGCAACCCAGTTTGGGATCAAGCCCACACAAGTGCTCCCATAGCTAGCTGCCTGCTATGGGGGCATTTGGAAGGGAGAAGGACACCAGAGGAGGAGCAGGTAAGTATACTATGAGTATTTTTTTTACAATCATTTTAAATTGCTAAGTGCAGTAAAATTCATTTTTAGTCCTAAGGGATAATGATGTAAACACAAAAAAAGCTATGTTTTTTTTTTTTTGGGGGGGGGGGCATTAGTTATAAACCTGGTCTATGTTTGGCTTCTGTGTTGAAGCATATGCAATAAAACTCGGAAACATCTGGTGAAAGAATATGATGCCAGACATGCTCACAAGAAGCAGGATAAAAAAATCTATACATGTATGCCTACATTTACAACTACAGTACTGGTACCCTTTAAGTTAGCGACTATAGAATGTAAATAGCTTTTGACTGTCTAAACTTTACACATTGCATGCTTAGAATTGCTGCATTGCTGACACTAAAATATATATGCTGACTGAAGCACTATGCTAGGTACGATATTACTTATTCTTTGATATATGTGCTTCTAATCTGCATGAAAGATATTTCTGTGTAATGGCTCCTCAATACAGTTTTCCTTCTCCAAGTAAAGAGGAAAGAGGAAGTGTGGCCATATCTAGTAATGTTGACAATTATGGAAACTGCTCTGAGACCCGTTCCACTACACAATTGATAATGTGTAAAAAGCAAAGTAGTCAAAATCTTGGTAAGAATTACACTGGTGATTTTCCAGTTCCATCAATGGAAGGAGAAAAGATTATTTCTATGCAGATGAATTTTCACAGCAACTCCAAATGAGAATTAGATTTAACTTGCCATGGATGCAAGTAATCTGTTTTTTCCTGATTCCTAAAGAGGTTTGCAGAAATATCATTACTAGGTTTTTCTTTTCAATATACCAACTAATAAATGAAATCTTCTGTAAGATGTAAAGCATGTCACCGTCCACAAATTGTGTCCATTGGAACTGCCTGTATGTTGCACACTTAGGAATGGAAAATAATGTATTTTATGTATAAAGAGAAAATAGTTCCACATAATAGGAGAAAAAAAAGTATTTACAAAAAGTAATACATGTTGAATATCATGTATTGTAGTGTAGCATACACAATTAGGTATTTCAAAGAGAAATACCTGCATTTTCATTTAAAACAGAACTTCAGCTAAAGTGGAACTTTTATTGTAAAAACACATCCTGCCATCAAATTGTTTCTGTTACAATTCTGTTCCAGATCTAGCATCTATTTGTCTGGAAATGCAGAACAACTTCCGGTATCTTGTCTGTTATATCTGTGTCCTATGTATTAAGCATGATCCTTGAATTTCTCTTTCTTTTCATTGGTGCTGTGCATTGTGAGTGAGGAATAACTGATAACAGGGACATTAGCAGTTAGCTCCATGAAATTTACATAATATTAGCACACCATACATGGGTGATTTCCTTATTGGGTGCGTGTATGGGATTTAATTCAAGCAGCGAGATTGCAAACTTTGCAAACTTGAAAGAGGACAGAAGAATGATAACCAATGTCAGATTTTTTAGAAAGCTATAAAATGAATGTGTTAAAAAGGGGATCATTGAAGAGAACTGAAAAGGTTGGTGGGGTAACCTAAACACAATGTTCACATTTAACATTCACATTAAAATGTTCACATTAAAAATTGTAATGGCTAGATGCAGTTCTTCTTAAAGTCTGGTGGGTAGTGATGATAGGGTAGGGGAGATGTTTTTTTTTCAATATGTGCAAGTATATACTCTACATCATACCTGCACATTATGGGACACTTACCTAATAAAGTACCCTCCATCAGTGTTGGCAGGTCCACACTTGCCAATCCTTCACCCATTACTTCCATATTCTTCCTTCCAGGTGACTCTACTTCTGCCATTGGGCAGCCACTGATAATTTAACTGTTGTGTGTGTTTTTCATTATTGTTCATTATGGGACACAGAAAGAAATGTAAATTAAAGACATTTGAGTTATACCACTGCCTTTAGGAGTAATTGTACACTATAAAAAAAATCATTAACCAATCAGGTATAACCCCTTACACTCCCATCATGCTTCAAATTATTTTTTGTGTTCTGGTACAATGGGTGTCTTTTCTCTTCAGAGAAAAAAATTACCCATTTTTACTGAACATTTTACTTTGACCAAGATTCATATGGCAATACATTTTGAAATATGTATTTTGCCCTACTTTACTCTAGAGCTATTTTTCCTGCAGAGCACTCCCTCTTTTCAGAGTAGTATTCCAACCAATTGCTGTACTCTTGTATTCAAAGTGAACCTCTAAATGCTGTTATGATCCTATTGTGGAGTGTTTAGCAGGCACACTCTATGTTCCGTTCTCAGTCTTTAGACAGAAGGAAGCATTCTGCCACTGCTACCTCTGTTTGGTACACTTGTGGAGCATCCTGTCTCTAGACTTTTTCCACAACTTTCAGTGTCCTGGTCACCTCCAGCTGATTAAAACCCAAACCACCTCCTTCTGCCTAGGTGTTTGAATATGTGTAGCTTATATTACTTAGGCCTGTAGCTGTTCACTATCTGATGCAACATATCTCATACCAGATTAGACTGTATAATGTCTATGGTTCACTTTTCAGCTAAAGGGATACCTGGTTTTCTAACTGTAATCTAGATTTTGTACCTTTTCAGGTTTGTGCTATTGCCTCCTTGGTTATCTGACCAGATATTATTTTTTGTGGTTATTATATTCCCATTATGTCATATCTATACTGTATATTTAATCTGCGCCTAATTCTATGCCTACTTAACCATCACCGAATAATGCTTCATCTTTTTTTATTTTGTCTTATTACCGTTTAAAAATGTATTTCTCATCTACAGTATATTGTACATTGTATGCTATGTTTTTCTATATGACATCCTTCAATACAATGGTTTGTAAAACAACAACAACAAAAAAAAACCTTTTAAGGATAATCCTGCTGCAATGGGTATCCCTATCCCAAACTTCCCTACTGTTTGGGAAGTACAGGTAACTTTAGAAGAATCTGATGCGTGTATCTTAGCACCAGATTTGATCCATCTATGGTAAACTGTAGTGCAATCTGGGGTAGAATTTATTTTCTACTTTTGCTTTTGAATTCTATTCTGAGCATTTGTAGCCTTCTTTTACAAAGCCTGTTTTTGTGATAAGATCCAGAATGTCTCTGATATGCACATACACATTCTTGTTTTTAATTTAAATTGATGCAGTACACTGTGCTATCCTTAAGAAGATCAATCTGCTATACTAGGTAAAGGGTCTTCTTTAGCTATTACAGAGGTTTACCTCCACCACCCTACTAACAAATATTTGTTTTTGCTCTTTTGAAGATATCTCCTTTCAACTCCTGTCAACTCCCCATTATTGCCAATACCAATAAAAGGATAGCAGAAATTAGAACCCCACTCTATCTAAATCATGTAAAGTCTGGAGTTTAGCTGTAACAGTTTACTTAAATATATATAAACTTGCACCACAGAAAAAAATATCAACTTTAAGAAATTTAAATGCTGCTGTTCTAAAAAACAATCCAATAAAATTATAAACACTCCACAGCGCAAATAAATTATATGTGAAAATTTTAAATTATATGTGAAAATTAAAAATACTATAAATAAAAGTCTGAAAAATATCTAAAGTCCACACAAAAAATATATATAAATTGTGCTCAATTCCCCCCAAAAAATGCGCCAAAAATTCTTCAAACAAATGTGCTCACACCATCTGTGATTAATGCTCAATCCCCACTCACCAGATGGGGTGGACCCTTTGCTGATATGGCAAAAGAGTCAAACAAGCTTAAAGTGACTGGGCATGTCCTCCCAGATAACTCTGTATTCAATATCCGCCAGAAACGCCTCCCAGGATTAGATGACAATGGAAAACAAAACAAAAAACAACAAAAAAAAAACAAAACAAAAAACAACAAATAGTGCAATACTGTAAAAAAGCTTTAATTTAAAAAAAAAACTGTTTATATACCTATTTATAGAATATTTCTCATTCATCTATAAATTTCTTTGTTTCAAAATACATATTTTGTTTTTCAAAGTACTCTGTAATCAGATTTGTACAAATTGCAGTAAACGCCAATGCAATGTTCAAATTACAGTATATACATTCATAATTCAGGATCTCCTGTGTTTATTACCTATTGTTCTGATTGCTTTATTTCAGAATTTTGATAAAATTCATCTTCTAAGCTAGTTCTTTATTTCTTGACTTCAAAAGTCATTGCAGCTGCATGCCATGCGGACTGCTCCTCATTTGTAAGTAGGAAGCAGGAACAAGCTTGGCTGCTTAACCCCTTGGTGCCGGCGCCTCCCAGCCCTTTAACGGTTTCAGAAGCTGGGAGGCGGAGGGTCACATGATCGGGAAAGGTCCCGATCGAAAGAGGAGAGTACCGAACATGTGTGCTGAGAGCTCGCTCTCAGCACATATGTTTTTCTTAATTGCACACAATGTGCAATGTGCGGCCGCTCGGCATCTGGGCCTAGATGCCAAGCACATTTGTGTGTGGCCTGCGTGAAGAGGTTAAAGATGTTGATTCACCATTATGACTCATGGATGGGTAGAATTTTAATGAAAATTTTAAAGAAAAGAAAGTTCTAAGTGAGTTTGTTCCTTTTTTTAGTGGGTCAAATTAACATCTGTTTTTGACTGCAGTGGCAAAAAAATTGAAGGAGCAGGATAAAAAAATTTTCTCAGGCCAATGAATTTCTAGCAGTGCATGTGGTTTTTGTTCAATAAAGTCCATTCATTCCAAAATCAAATGTTAAAAGCAAATAAAATCTTTAGAATGGCATTAGGATGTTCTGAGAATTTCCATACGAATTTCCCTAAGAAGTTTTGTTCAAAATGCTATCCATTTATGGCCAGCTTAACGTGTTGATTTTTACCTAGATTCAACTCCAGTCCACTCATGTAAGTGAGAGAAGAGCAGTCAGTATCCCGGCTGAACAATGGCCTCTAGAAACAACCTAGAGAGCCTTGTGTTCAGTGAAAGACTATTCATAGAGTCCTAGCCATAGATGTTCACTGAGATACATGGAGCAATCAAATACAAATAGTGAGCTTGGCTACTAAGCTGGAATCACAGAATATGTACAGTATATATAGGAAATGGGTACATATGATCACCCTAAAAATATTATTTCCATGGCAGGTGGCAGGAGTTTCTTCAATAGGGACACAAAAAACATTAAAAACATTAAAGTGCTTATAAAAGCTAATTTTATTTCTTCAAAATAACAAACATGTTACACTTACCTGCTCTGTGCAAAGGTTTGCACAGAGCAGTCCAATCCTCCTCTTCTTGAGTTAGCCCAAGAAGAGAAGAGCTGATGCTCTTGTGCACTTCGCTGGAGTGGGATAGGGCTCGGGGGGAGCTGCACTCTGAATGTTTTTACCTTCATGTATAGAATGCATGAAGGTAAACAACCTTCAACCTTTACAACCACTTTAAAAAACCTAATTAACCTAACTTAACCCCTCTACGTTCTACTAAGAAAATTAAAATATTCTTTTTCTGAGCCCTATTGAATAGATGGCCTTGCTTCTGTTCTCTTGGAACACTGTCACTAGAACGAGTGGTAAGGGAAATACTTTCCAACCCAGATTAAGGTTCTATGTTTCCCTAAAATATTTTAAAACACAAAAAAGTACCTAAAACTTTCACTTTACAAAAATGGTAAACTTGAATACAGATCATGACATCTATAACATAGTTCAATGCCAGTTATAACACAGACATACACTATAAAACCAAAAATATGTGGAAACCCCTCCAAATTATTCATGTGCTTCCAGTGAAGGGTAGTGTTAATTCGACATCATA
The DNA here is from genome assembly GCF_062004578.1 of Staurois parvus. Taxonomy (NCBI): domain Eukaryota; kingdom Metazoa; phylum Chordata; class Amphibia; order Anura; family Ranidae; genus Staurois; species Staurois parvus. Next base: position 11,323,954 of record NW_028317941.1, on the reverse strand, counting down.
CAAAGACTTTTAAACATCTGTGTCCTTTCAACCTTCTTATAACAATTTAGCAAAGGCCCTTTTTATGTTTCAGTATGACTGTGCCTTTGTGTACAAAGTTTGATTGATTAAAACATTTATGAGAACTTCTATGGCCTGCACAGAGCCCTGACCTCAATCAGGGACAATCACGTTTAGAAAGAATTGGAACGTTGATAGTGAGCCCAGCCTTTTTATCAAACATCTGTACCTGACCTCATAAATACTCTTTTTGCTGAATAGGTATAAATTCCAACAAAAACACTTTTTTTAAGGCCTTCAAAAAAAGAGTGAGGGTTGTTATAGCTGCAAAAGAGGGACATATCCTTATTAATGTCCATGGTTTTGGAAAAGGATGTCCAACAAACTCATTTAGGTGTGATGATCAGATGTCCACAATGGGCCATATAGTATACAAACACTATTGTAGAAAAATAGACTGAAGTTGCCAAAACATATAGTATGTACTATTTCACTTATTATAAGACACTGTGTCCTCCCAAGACCTTCTGCTTTCTAGTTACCATGTCACCTCCTCCCATGCTTGCCTCCAGGACTTCTCCTGAGCTTCTCCCATCCTATGAAACTCCCTACCCCAATCTGTCCAGCTGTCTCCTAATCTATCCACCTTTAGACGATCCCTGAAAACCTTTCTCTTTAAAGAGGCCTAACCTGCTTCTACCTAGTAAACCGCCATTTATTTCCTCCATCAGCCCATTCCCCCACAGCTATTACCTTCTGTATCACTCAACCCTTCCTCCTAGATTGTAAGATCTAACAAGCAGGGTCCTCTGTTTCCTCTTGTACCAAATTGTATTGTAACTGTAATGTCTACCTTCATTTTGTAAAGCGCTGCGCAAACTTTCGGCGCTATATAAATCCTGTATAATAATAATAATCTATACTTCATACCACAACTTGATACTAATACAATTTCTTTTTTTACATGATTGAGATGTGAATAGTGTTAAACAATTATATTGTATTCATTATAAGCCAACATTTACTGTACATACATTGAGACAGTCAACAAACAGTATTTATTCATGTCCAAAGTGTAACCTACATAATACCTTAAAGAACATTGCATATAAAAAAGAACAACACACATGCACTTGTAGTTGTCTCTACCTGCTATCCACTGATACAGGGATTTGAAATGTTTTTGTGTGTATTCAGTGTCTTGTCTCATTTCCCTTACAGTCACAGGGCAGAACCAGATGTAAAAAGTTTAGTTCCCATAATTTCCAGCCCACCAGCCAGTTTCTTATATTTCTCAGGAACTCTACAGGTCAGACCTGCTGTTGCCATTATGTTGAAGATCCTATTCTTCCAGTTGTGTCCATTATTTAACCACTTCAAAACCCTTTTACCCCCTCCTGTCCAGGCCAATTTTCAGCTTTCAGTGCTATCACACTTTGAATGACAATTGCGCAGTCATGCAACACTGTACCCATATGAATGTTTTAGCATTTTTTTGAGACAGATAAAACATTATTTTGGTGGTATTTATACACCACTGAGATTTTTATTTTTTTTTTTGCTATATAAATGAAAAAGTACAAACATGTTGAAAAAAATTGTTTTTCTTATACAATTTTGCAAATAAATAATATCTCATAAATCTTGGGCAAATTTTTTTTAATCTTTTTAGTAAAAAAAAAAATCAACCCAAATTAGTTTATACCAAAAATTATAATTTTTAAAACTTTTTTTAAAAATTTTATTTTATTTTTTTATATTATTATTTATGTTTTTTTTCTACAGACTGTCACCCTAGTGGTACAGTGTCACCATGGTGGGGGGGTGATGAAGATTATTTTTTTTTTTTACACTGATTGCTTTTACACCCATAAAGGCTGTAAAAGCAATCATTTCTCCTTCTCTCTGGCTGCATTCCTGCAGCCATTGAGAACTACTGTGTGAGCTGTGATTGGTCACAGCTTGTCACATGGTACAAGGCTGTTGTGAATAGCCTTGTACCAGGTGATCTCTGTGATCATTCCCAAATTTCACACGTAGTAAGCAATGATGTCAGAAGTGACATTTTGCTTTCTACTCTGCATGTGATCACTGATTGGCCAATCAGTGATCACAAGATCGGGACCTCACACAGAGGTCCCATACGACGATCGGTGTTCCACTGTGTCCGGAGGACACAGCGGGCACCGGATCGCGGTGCTGCTCGCTCTCAGGGAGCGAGCACAGTCCAAAATGGTGGGCACCATTTATGAATGGCAACCCACCCCTGGACTGCCACCATCCAGCCGTCTATATACAGCGGCCAGACGGCAAGTGGTTAAAGTGATTCTAAAGGCAACATGTTTATTTTTCAAAAATAATAAACCTGTCAAACTTGCCTGCTGTGTACAATGGTTTTGCACAGATTAGCCCTGATCTTCCTCTTCTTGGATCCCCTGCTGGCACCCCTGACCCCTTCTCCTTTCGAGTGCCCCCATAACAAGCCACTTTTGTGCATGTGTGCGTGCTCACACCATAGCCAGCCCTGTGTGTCCATTGACATATAGAACACATATAGAGCTCTGCCCTGCCCCATGCCCTCTCCTCATTGGCTATAATTGAAATTGGCTCTCACTGCTTTTCTGTCCAGTGAAGAGAAAGCTCTCAGAGCCACTGCTGTTGTGCACATTGCTGGATCGAGATTAGGCACAGGAACGTATTGAGAGGGGCTGGGGTGGGAGCCACATGTAGACTGCATTAAAAAAAACCTTCTGTCATTAGAACCATTTCAAGACAGGCAGCCTTCAGGCAAACTCATCAGTAGCTGATAGTTGTGGTAACCCCAAACATAAGTTGATCATTTATGCAAATTTCCCTTACATTTTTTTAGCAGATTTTTTTTTTTTACTTCAATACTTTGGTCTGGCACTCTGATCATTTCCTATCTCCATATAAGAAGTCAGGTGCTGACTCAGTCCACCAGTCCATTATAACCAAACTATTACTTTTGGATAAACAGATGTTAACTATCAGTTTGACATTTGGACATTTTTGTCATACCTTTATTACTTTATTACCAGTTTTACCCATAACATTAGCTTTTCAAAGTATGCTGAAAGTCCAGAACTGCCTGAATGCTTTTTGCTAGCCAATGTGAATTTAGTCATTTCATTAGCCACATCTGCTAGAAATGGGAGGGTAAAGCAGTTTCTTGTCAGTACTGTATGATTTTGGAATGGGACCTCCATCCTGATGGTGTAAAGCAGTTTTTCTTAAACTATGGTTAAGAATCCAAACTAGTTTGCTGATATGTTTATGAAGGGTCATGACATGACTGGCAACTAAGCTTGTTTGTCCAAGTGGAAAATCCTGGCAAGTGATGTAGCACACATTATCTATGTTTTAACTACTTGCTTACAGGGCACTTATACCCCCTTCCTGTCCAGGCCAATTTTTAGCTTTCAGTGCTGTCTCACTTTGAATGACAATTGTGCGGTCATGCAACACTGTACCCATATGAAATTTTATCATTTGTTTGAGACAGATAGAGCTTTCTTTTGGTGGTATTTAATCACCTCTGGGTTTTTAATTTTTTGCTAAATAAACCAAAAACAACTGAAATGTTTTTTCTTAGTTTCTGTTACAACATTTTGTAAATAAGTGATTTTTCTCCTTCACTGATGTGCGCTAATGAGGCTGCACTGATGGGCACTGATAGGCTGTACTGATGGGCACTGATAGGCTGCACTGATGGACACTAATAGGTGGCACTGATGGGCACTGATGAGGAGGCACTAGTAGGTGGCACTGATGGGCATTGACAGGCATCACTGATGGGCACTGAAAGGAAGCCCTCATATATGGCACTGATAGGCGACACTGACTGGTACTGATAGGCGGCACTGACTGGCACTGATAGGTGGCACTGACTGGCAGCACTGATAGGTGGCACTGACTAGCACTGATAGGTAGCGCTGAAAGGCAGCTCAGATGGGCATTGATATGTGGCATTGATGTACTCTGGTAGGCACTGATATGTGGCATTGATGTGGCACTGATGGGCACTGACAGGTGGCATTGATGGACACTGACAGGTGGCACTGATGGGGCTACACTGATCATCGGGGCACCTTGATGATCAGTGTACATGTCCCCTCCGAGGAATGCCGATTACCGTCTCTCTCCTCACGAGCTGTCAGCGTGACAGCTTGTGGGGAGAGAAATACCGATAACCGGCATTTCCTTATTTACATGCGATCAGCTGTAATTGGACACAGCTGATCACATGACAGAGTCGATGTCTTCGGCTCTTTCCATTGATCGGTGATCCGCTGTGTCCCAGGGACACAGTGCACCACCGATCGCCACGCTGCGTGGCCCCTGGGGGTGCTAAGCGTGGTTACAGTGGGGGGACGTCATATGATGCCCTCCCAGAACAAGATTGCGCCTGTCATTTCCTTATATGGCGGGCGGGAGGTGGTTAAATAACATACTACTGTGATCTGAGACATAGGGGTTGATTTACTAAACACAACTAGGTTCTTCACTTTGCAAGGGACTTTTTCCTTAGTTTAGGGAGCAAGGTGACTCCACTTACTTCCATCCTTCCATCATATGCAAACAAATGCATCTTTTTTTTTTATATCCCCTGCACAGGATTAAGTATTCTCTGCAAACTGAATTTTCAACAGGTGGTTGTGTTACTGAAAGGGATGCCTTGTTTTTTTGAGCATCAGGAGAGCTGCCAATTTGTTTTTCTTCTTGATACAGGGAGACTCATACTGAAAACTACCATATTTGACTCCTGTG